>NW_008360328.1:5399924-5469659 GCF_000622305.1 Nannospalax galili
AATCAGATGACATCCAGTCCCCCTTTTCCCTTGGTCCTTATGACAACCTAAGGTCCAATTTCTCCAAACTGCAGTCTAGGAAACCAGGGAGTTTATTGGGCTTACTTACGGAGCAGTGGGTGAGGGCTTACAGGAGTGTGGGTTTTCCCCCCACCCCAAGGTCACACTAGAAAGTCTCTATCCAGGCATGGATCATGACTTCCTAACAGCTGTACAAAATAAGAGAGAGCTTCTGTACGGGTTTCCTCAGCTTAGGTACCCTTAGTCCCTCCCCCTTGTGCAACTAGGGCCCTGAATGGTTGGTTGGGAGGTATGACTGACTCTCCCTACCCCTCCTTTCTTGCAGAGCATCAACAGGTTTGTGATGATTGTAGGCAAGCAGGTGTAATCAAGCTTGTGAACAAGGTGTATGTCCATAGCTTCCCATTTGGAGGACAATCCTATGCACCAATATACACAATGGAATTTTATTCAGCTGTAGTGAAAAATAAAAGGAAGTCCACAGGAACCTGGACATAATTCAAAAGTGAGGTAAATCATGCTCAGGAAGCCAAATACCACATGCTTTCTAATTTTTTGTGTGTGCATATATGTGGGAATGAATGTGTGAGGAATCCAGGAAACTAGAAAGAGGCTGTGAGGGGAAAAGATTCTTTAAGGTGGGATATTTTAGAATGCATGTGAGGTGAAACTGGAAGGTGAGATATGGGGAGTGCAAAGGTTTAAGTAGGGAAGGTGGAAACTCAGAGATGGGGACGGAGGGAGTAGTGGGAAGGGCCAATCAAAACTAATGGTGTGTGAAAAAAGGCCCTAAGGAACTTTGATACTAGGTAAGTTGATAAATATAACAAAACTCTGTCCAACAGAGTTTGAATGTATCCTGTATTGGTGGACAAAGCTGCTTCTAGAAGCCATTCACTGAACGAAAACCTCAGTGCCAAAGGCAAGCTACCTCACTGAGTTGTTGGTCAAGGAGGCCCCGAGACCCTCAAAACAATATAGGGAATTGTCACTTTTGTTGGTTTCCCACCAAAACTAGATTGTAAGACCCTATTACTGAAGATGACACGTTTTAGTCATATGACATAAGAGAAATTAAGCTAGAACTGAGCTGGGCTTCCTCCCTGCCGGCTAGTCCTCATGGTGCCAGAAGGTGCTATTCAGGCTGCTGGGGGGGGGGGTGTCATCCATAGTCTTACTCAGCTGTAGATCTTGTATGCAACAATGCTGATTAGCTAGCTAAGATAGGCCACTGGAGCAATAATGGCAAGTCTATGATAGGGGTAATCAACCACTTTCTGGTTGGATTTGATGCCTGCTCCATAGGAGGGAATTCATGCCTGGTACTGTAAATCTGATCAAAAGCCTGTGTTTGGTGAGGTCATAGGCCCTATTGGTGAAGCTCCTGCTGTTTATTTTTTGTTTTAGGTTTTTCTAAATGGACATGAGGTGTCTGTTATATTTCTGTTGAAACAATGTTAATGTCCATATTGTTTGTGTGACTTCAGCTTTGGTCAGCGAAACTTCAAAGAGGATCAGCGTTTTATGTATGTCTAGCTTTATTTTACTTCTACTGCAGGCACTCATGGTTTACAGTCTTCCTTGCTGTAGCCCATGAGCTAAGGTGCCCATGCGCCTGTAAGCAAACTTGCACCTATGTTCCTATAAACAAACCAGCTAAACTCTTCAGGTCTCTCCACAAAAGATATGAAAATAACAAAGAGGGCTAATAGGGAAGAGACAAGGATTAGTAGGAATTTGGACAAGAAAGGGTCACATGTTACTATGATCAGATCACATAATGTACGTGCATGAAAATATCACAATGAAAGCATTTTTAATTTATATGCTAATAAAACATTGGTGTGTAGACACCAAATCATTAACCCACCAAGCATGCCGTCAGTTATTATTCATGCCTAGCTTTAGTTCTACAAAGCCACTGTGGGGCTCCATTGACTCTGATTTCGACTGTCATCCCTTTAGAAATGTTTTATGAAAATGCCCTTTAAATGTAGTAAGTATTATTCCATTTCTCCTGCAGCAGGGTAAACTGGAGGTCAGCTTACTCCCTCCTAGCAGGGAGGACTAGGACAAATGGTCTCTGCCCACCTCACAGGAACCAGCAGGGGGCATTCTCTTGTTTTTCTACTCCTACTTGTAGAAGTCTAAGGGACTTAAATGTTTTATTAGATCCATCAGCTGACTTGGACTTTGGAGGGTGTACGTTTTTAAAGCAGGTTTTGGCTCTAATAATTTGATACTAATACAACTGACAAAAGTTTCCAGGGAGTTCATCTGAATGCATCAGCTTCTACTTTGCAGTTTAATATTTGTCTATTTGCCTTGCTGTCTTGGCATTTCTCTTGGTACTTTGTAGTGGAAATGTTGAATGATTCTTGGTTCTTTTTAAATAACTGTCAAATACCTTTATTGATTTGTCAAATCTTTATGCATGTATCATTTCCCGTTTCAACAATGAGGACACTGTTTTGGTAGACTATAGTTTCCTCCAAATAATGTTAAGAGCCTGACATTATAACTTGATAATAGGTTGTTCATGATATTCAAGGACATTAGGATTTCACAAACTCTGGAGGTGGACCCTTGAGGACGAGTATTCTGTGCTTGGTCCGCATGGTTAGCATCAATGTTTCTCCTTCACCCTAGGTTTCATCACAGGCCCTACTGCTCCACTGTAGTTGTGTTCACATGTGGGAACCAAAACATTCCTTGGGGAATCACAGAAACTACAGTAATTTATAAAAGGGGCCAGAGATATGGGGCTAACACAAGCAACTCTGCAGGGAGATCAGCAATAGAAGTACTCATGTTTCACCTAACTGCAGAAGTTTCAAACTTTCTCTTACAGGTTGGCTTGAGATTTTTACTTATTGTAATCAAGCAGACAAATCAGAGAAAATTTAATTCCTTCTGTCTCTTCTAGGATTTCATCAGCTCCTAAGGAGATAATTATAAGCTAGATGAAACTATGTTTTGAGGCAGTGACATTTCTCCCAGGGCAAATTCTGACTACACTTTAGATATACAGTTGAGAAATGTCAGAATATTAGAATCTGCAGGCTTAAATCTGTGTGTGCACATGTTCCAATCATAGCTCTGCTAACAACTCCAAGCCTTTACTAGTATGGAAAAGAATTCTGTCCAAAGTATTAGGTAATAAGTAAAAACGACCTTCAGAGAGCATTAGGAACCTGAAACCATAATAGACAAAATGGAAACTGGGGCACTTAGCTGCAAGTATTACTTATTTCATATGTACTTTCAGAAGAACAATGATTGACTGGTATTAAAACTCAATCAGTCCATCACAGTAAGAGAATTTCCTCATCGTTAGGGTGGAGAACACTAACGATAAAATCACTGTATTCCAGGGCTGGAGGGCCGGCTCAGCAGTTAAGAACACTGACTGTTCTTGCAGAACACCCAGGTTTGAATCCCAGCACCCACATGGCAGCTAACAACTGTCTATAACTCCAGTTCCAGGGGATCTGACAGCCTCTTCTGTCCTCCATGGGCACTGCACGACGCGGGTACACTTACCTACATGCAGGCCTAACACTCATACACATAAAATATTTTTTAAAAAAATCACTGTATTCCTCTTGTGTACATTCATATACAGTAGACTGTGAAATTAACAGGAGAAACCAGACACGGTCTATCTGCTTTCTCATGCTTTAATTCCATACCTCCCACATCCTGTGCTCCATTGATGGAGTGTCTCTCCCTGATCCTTGCCAGACGATCAGAGCATGTGAAGTTCATAGCTAATCAGTCTCATGGAACTGCAAACAGGCAAGAGACTCTTGGGCCACAAAGAAATGCTTTTAGTTCTTAGTACATAAAAATGAACTCACATACAAAAAACTCAAATAGCACAGACACAAAATCCATTTACTTTTGGTGATTTCTCAGGGTCCCTATTGGTAGGGTTCATAATCCCTAACAGAGAACTGAGGCACGGATAGTTGAGGCAGGTGTCAGAATAGCACTAATGATCTTGGCCAGTGGCAACGGCTTTTTCATATTCTTCCAAAGTTTGGTCTTTTCTAATTTCCTTCATGTAAATAAGGTGACCAAGTAAATTATGATTCTGTAAATGCCATGATGCCTTTCTAAGCTGACAGTGCTTCATTTCTCCTCCATAACCCAATGAATGGGGAGGGGAGTAGGCTTGAACATATGTGCGAATGTAACTGATTTCTCCATGATTTAATTCTGATTTTCTAAATTCTTCAGCACTCCAGTACTATATTTTACTTGTAGGAGAAGTGTAAGGGACAAAACTGACAGTGAATAGTAGTAAGGCTAAAGATATGCGTATTTAGATAGGAGGACAAAAACCCCTAAGAGGCTTTTAACTAGGCCCTCTTTTGTGGCGGTGTGTATGGCACTTGGTGTAGTTCTGACAACGGGAACAGCCTGCCAAGATCCATGTGCCTTAAGGATTTTGTCCTTTAATGCTTTCCCCTTTGTCTCCAGCATCAAAGAAAAGTATACAGTGAAGAAGTTAGATAGTGAGGGATTTGTTGTTATCCTGTGAATGTGTGGCAGATATATCAGGACACAAACCTCCTATCTGGAGTTAGAGCTGTGTGCTTTAAGTTTTGGGCCTAGTAAGGTTATATCCCTTTAGGCTGGTCCCTTATGAGACCTAAGTGGTTATTGGCCACACTTAAGTTGAGGCTGGTATATTGTCTTGAGGATATATAACAGCCTAGTTATTATTTTTCTCCAAAATATAGTATCCAAAATCTCATAAATTATAATCCTCCTACTTCACACCCATGAGGTAGAGGCAGGAGCATGCCAGTGAAGAAGCCTCAGTTGAAAAAAGTTGTGAAGTTCTGGATGGGGCTTTTGTTGGTGGTGGGAAGAGGTTACATAAGGTATGGGAAGGTCAGGGAGAGGCCTTAGAAAAGGTCTTCTCAGGTTGACCACAGAACCCCTCCCATTCCATTCTGGGTGAGGGCTGAACACAATTCTCCACACGTAGGACCTAGCTAGGAGGTCTTTCCTGTGTGGATCCTCTGATGCCTGATTAAATGATATCCTCTACTGAAGCTTTTCCCACAGGTGGTACAGGTGAAAGGCTTTTCTCCAGTGTGCGTTCGCTGATGTCTGACAAGGTGATCCCTCCTGCTGAAAGTTTTCCCACATTCATTGCACCTGCAGGTCCTCACTGAGGCATGTCCTTTCAGATGTTTGGCAAATGCACCACTATGGCTGAAAGAGCGCCCACATTCATTGCAGAAGTAGAGCTCCTCAGTCACGTGTGTCTTTCTGTGTGCCAGATACTGCTTGTGGTCACTGAAGTCTGCTCCACAGTCCCCGCACAAGTTGGTCTTGCCTCCAAGGTGGATTCTTTGGTGTGTTGTTAACACAGATTTCTGACTGAAGCTTTTGCCACAAACAGTACAAAAGAAAGGTTTTTCTCCTGTATGTGTCCTCTGATGCCTGACCAGGTCTGAAGTCCAGCGGAAATGTTTTCCACAGTCCTCACAGGTATAGGGTTTCTCTACACGTGTAGTTCTCTCAGACTGGACCAGAGGGGCATCCACATTTTTCCGGTTTACAGGATGCTTATAAGTAGTATTTATCTTATGGACTTTTTGGTGCCTGGCAAGATGTGAGCTCCGTGTGTAACTTTTACCACATTCCATACATTTATAGGGTTTTTCTCCTGTGTGAGTTCTCAGGTGCCTAATAAGGTGGGAATTACATGTGAAACTTTTTGCACATACAGTACAATGATGCTGCCTCCCTATCATGGGGTGGGCAGGCACAGTTTCCTGAATATTTGTGAAACTATTGACTTGAGAGATATTTGTACCAAGTCTTCTTTCATTAAGTGTACTTGGATTATCTTCAAAGACTATTTCCCAATCTGGAGTCTGGTGAATTTCTGGTTCTCCTGAAATAGGCCTTTGTGCATTCTCTAAATTCAGATCTTGTTCAACACACTCTTCCTCATCTTCAGTCATATCTCCTATGGAAGGGGTAAGAATAGTTGTAATGATATCAATACCTTTTATAGTGGAGAAGAATTTTAACATGTGCTTTTGGAGGGCAAGTGTATACTGAAAGAGATCTTTCATAAAGGTAGAAGTAGGAAAAGGAGGAAATACTCTGAATGGATAGCCTTTATGGGCTGCCGCCTTTATAAATACGTCCTAACAACCTTAAGCATTAGAATGGACATTTAACCACATTTACAAACACAGAAAATTGAGGATTAAGTATTTCAGTGAACTATGTAGTACAGCTATACGTCCAGAAACTACCTATTTTTCTCCCATCATTTTGTATTGCATTTCCTGTTAGCAAATGATGGGGGGGCGGTGCAGAAGAGGAAAATATCAAAGGCTTTCAGAGGGAAACATATAATGGATGGCATATTAAAGGAGCACTGGAGTGGGTTATGGCGGCACATGCCTGTAATCCCATCAGTGGCTGAAGCAGAAGGATCTTGGATTCAAGCCGTGGGCTACATACTGAAACCCTGACCAAAGAAAGAAATAAAATAATAAAAGAGAATTAATGATAAAGGTCCTGGGAGCAAAGAAAAGCACTACCTAGATGAATTGCCCAATTACAGTGGTCAGACCCTTCTGATATTCCTCACCTGTATAGGTAAAACTCAGGATTTCTGGCTCTTCGGGCTCTTCAGATTCATGGACATCTGGGACCTGAGGCTCTTCTTCTCTAACCTGGGAGTTATCATCTAGTCTGGGAATTGGAAATGCTGCTCAAGAGATGGAAAAAAGGACATCATGATTGGTTTACACTTCTCTGTGTTAAGAGCAGATCATTATGGATTGGTAAGTTGTGGAGCAAATATATAGGTCACTTGGTCAAATCTCAGTTCTTTTTATACTTGAGCATCTCTAAGCACTGCTTATCTCTTGCAGTTCTTGGGCCTTCATCTGCAGCTCAGTAGTCACACCACTGCAACTTTATCCCCTCACTTTGAAGGATATCATCTTCTCCAACCAACTAATCCTTTAGTCTCATTTTGAGGGGACTAGTATACATATGAAAAAGTTCAGTACATACACTCTAAGGTTTAAGATTCCCCCAAATTTTCAATAGGAAAACGATGTTTGTGGTTAGAATGCTGTAAAAACACATGCAACTCCTTACACAGAGAGACCACAATTCCACAATCTTCTTCTAAGATGTATTCTCCATAGAATTCTTTCTGTGATGGATCCAGATCACTCCACTGGTCCTGGGAGAAGCACAGAGCCACATCCTTGAAGGTGACCAGTCCCTGTAACAACATCACAATCAATATGTGCTGCTTCCGGTAACCTTTGATTTTGTTTTGGGATGAAGGTCATATAAGGCAGAATACATCAAAGAGCCCAAAGGAGGACTAACAGGCAGTGGCCCTCCTGTGGGAAGCTGCGTCTCCCATTGGGGCTGCTTTTGAAGGTTCTGCTTTGGGGAAAAGCACTGGCCTTGCTTCTGCTCCTCCAATCTATTGTGTTTCTTTAGCATCAAAATATATTCTTCTTTATAGTATTTTTTTAAACCTAAGAAAAGTCTAAAGGTCATCATTCGACTCCTTATTTGGTGTTTTAATGGAAGGTTTCTATGAAAATCCTTTTCTAGGAAGTGTTTCTGAAGAATTCCATTTACTATCACTTACAGTTAGAACATAAACAAGGTTCTTTTTTCGTCAGTTAGACTACAACCCCAAACCATGGTGAATTCTATTCCTTTCTTCTCAAGCCACAGTTTCAGATCAAGAGGGATGCTTCATAAATATCACAGCAGTACTATCAGCCATTCCTACAAATGACTGAAAAATTCATTCCTAGAAACAAAGCATAAATCCCCACATTTCACAGCTTTAAAGTTGTCCTAGAATATTACAAAATAATCACACTTAGTTCCTCTGGTTGATGGCAAGAAACTGTGGATGCTGTATCTAAAGATGACTCTGGTGCTTTGGACAAGAAGTGTCCCCATTGGCTCCAAGTATCTGAATACTTGGTCAGTTGGTAGCACTGTTTTGGAAAGGTCATAGACTCTTTAGGAGGTGTAGGCATACTTCATAGCCTCGTCTCACTTCCAGTTGGCCTCTCTGCTTTCTGAATGCTTGGAGATGTGAGTGCTCAGCTTTCTGCTCCAGCCACCTCTGCTGCCATGCCTTCCCACCAGGATGGACTCTTATCCCTCTGAAACTGTAAGCCAAATAGACTCTTCCATCTATACATTGCCCTGGTCATGATGTTTAATCACAGCAACAGAAAAGCAACTAATAGAGAAGATGATACCAGAGAGTGAGCTGTTGCTGTGAAGAACCTGATTTGAGGAATGTGGAAGACTTTGGAAGTTTGGACTAGAAAAGTGGTTGATTGCTGTAAGCAGAACTTAATGGGCTGCTGAAATAGGAGCCCAGAAGAAAGCAGTGCTGAGAGAAATATAGTTCCAGAGAGAATCAAGGACTTAAATGACAAGTGGGTTAGGAGTCATTCCTGTGATATTTTGGTAAAGAATCTGGCTACATTCTGTCCAAGGCCTAAGAACTTGCCTGAGGTTGAATTAAAAAGTAATGAACTAGCTGAGCACAGAAGTGCACACCTTTGATGCCAGCACTTGGGAGACAGAGGCAGGCAGACCAACAATGGGAATGAACTTTGACAGGGGAAATTTCGAGATAGCCTAATGTTGAGTATGTGGCTTGGTTATTACTGATAAATTTTATGCCAATGTACAATGAAAAACAGCAAGTAAGGCAGAAGAAATAGAAAATGTACAGTTTGGAGAGAAAGAGAACACCAGGAAGCTTCATGCTGCAGCCAAGGCATGTCCTTGAAGAGAGGCTGTTATTGATAAGGAGATGAGTGCCATTAAGGAGAGGCTTCTTTCTCTGCTTTGTAAAGAGTGCCCCCAGGGCAAGACCCCACCCGGTTAAACGTCCAACTCCAGGAAAGAAAAAGTCTAAGGGGTTTTCTGCTCCTAGAGAACAACAACAACATAAAAAAGATGCTGCAAATGTGATGCAAAAAGGCCAAGTTCCATCCTAAGCTGGCAGTCAAACTTGGCAGTGTCATCTGCCTGGTGCTAGCTTTGGAGGCATAAAGGATGACGAGTGAAGGGGTAATAAAGTCTTCCTCTGTGGTTTCAGACAGCTGTTAGGGTCGGGCAGTGTATGGCAGGGGAGTCCCTGAGAAAAGAAGGCCCTGATAGGCTACTGTGTATAGTCTTGAAACTGAAGGCTGGGTTGCAGTAGAGCCCTCAAGATGTTGGAGATGCCAGAGCTGGGAGATATCCACCAAGGAGAGCTGTGTACAGGAGTAGAACCAGCCCAAGGGAGAGATGTATACTGCAGGCAGTAAAGTTGCAGGAATAGAGCAATATAAGCCCTTTGGAACTAAAGCCCCAGACATCAGACATACAGCTACAGAATTTTATGTGTTCTGCTGGGTTCTCGCTTTATTCCAGGACTTCCTCACATCTGGAATGGGAATGTAATTCAGTTCCACTGTATTCTGGAAATATGTCATTTGTCTTTTGATTTTACAGGGTTTACAGTTAAGAGAATGCCTTGAGTCTCAGAAAAGATTTTGGACTCTGAACATTTTTTTGGTGGCAGGGTGGGATCTATTTTGAGACAGGGTCTCCCTATAGCCCCAGCTGGCCTGGAACTTGCTATGTAGACCAGACTGGCCTTGAATTCACAGTGATTTGCCTCTGCCTCCCAAGTGCTGGCATTAAAGGCATGTGTCACCATGCCTGGCTGACTCTGGACTTCTGAATAAAGTTGAGACTGTTGAAAACTATGGAGACTTTTGATGTTGGACTAAATGTATTTTGCATTATGATATGGCCATGAACCTATGGGGGCCAGAGAGTAGAATGTGTTAGTTTGAAGGAGAAGTGTCCCTCATAGGCTCCAAGTATTTGAATACTTAGTCAATTGGTGGTGCTGTTTGGGGAGGCTCATGTAACCATTAGGAGGTGTGGACACTCTAGAGACAGGGGTTGGGCTTTGAGAGTTCACAGCCTCATCTTACTACCAGTTGGCCTCTCTGCTTCCTGCACATGCTAGAAAATGTAAGCATTCAGCTTTCTGCTCCAACTGCCTCCTGCCATGTCTCCCACCAGGATGGACTCTTATTCCTCTGGAACCATAAGTTCAATAAACTTTTCTTTCTGTAAGCTGCCTTGGTCATGGTGTCCTATTACAGCAACAGAAAAGTAACCAATACAATGACTAATAACTGATCACGTTATTTTTTCACCTCTTCCACATACCCACAGAACTGAAAACTTGAAACTGTGAGAGTGCATACATGTATCCCTGGTTTGTTTAGCATATGACTAATACCCACCAAGTCTTCGAATACAATCTCTGAAGGGTGTACCTGTGACAGAGCACTGAGAAGAGCAACCATCTCTGGGTGTCCAGACTCTCTTTCTGTAGGAAGGTGTGGGTCCTGGGACACTGGAACCTCTAAGAAGAGAAGACAAAGATTAGCAACATGAAATACAGGAGCTGACCATCCCCCATTGTCTTTTTTTTAATTAAAAATTTTTATTTATTTTTATTTTATATGTATGAGTGTTTTGATTACATGTATAATGTGTATACAATGTCTGCAGAGGCCAAGAGAGGGTGTTGGATCCCCTGGAACTGGAGTTACAGATGGTTGTAGCTGCCATATAGGTGCTGGGAACCAAAACTGGGTTTTATTCAGAGCAGTCAGTGCTCTTAACCACTGAGCCATCTCGCCAGCACCCCACCCCCATCATCTTTGAATGAAAACTGGCCCTAACTTCTCTGTTAAAAGAATCAAGAAACTGGTCCAAGGTAAAATGAGTTATCCCAATACTACCACCTATAATTCCAATCAGAATTCTGGGAGCAGAAAAGAACACCACTAGTTAAGCTTAGTCCCATTTTGAAGGGGATTCTCACCGGTACTGTCTGTTCTCAATATGGAGATTTCATTCCATTAGAATTTGTCTAGTCATGTGGTACAGAACTCCCCTCAACTCCTACTTCACTCTGCCATAATCCCACCTTCCTGCTGAGGCTTCCCACTGCTCTCCTGCAGGGGTTGGAGCTCCTCTTCATGGTGTCGGCTCTCCTGTTCCACTGTCCCCAGACCTGGGGTCTGGAGGGTTTCTTCATGGGACTTCTCAGGGTTCAAGGTCTGTGCTGGATCTTGCAGCTCACTGGGGGACTCAGGTTCCACCCCCAGGTTCACTGTCTCCTCTGATAGAACTTCTTGGCCCTGAACATGGACGGTCACCTGGGAATAATTTCAACTTCCAGTCACCACACAGTCAGGAGGAAATTCCTGGTTGTCATTAGGTATTATTTTAGGAGAAGGGGTGTAGAGGAAAACTCCCAGAGGGAACAGATGAGGGGGAAATTCCAGTTGCACAGAGGCAATGTGAAGAAGTTATCTTCAAGAAGACAAGACATAGGACACACCAGTACTGTCCTAATTTCTACATCTCTCAACCCTTGCTCCAGATACCTGGGTCTCTGAGGTTTCCATCCTTCCCACTTCAGCTCTCCTTGCTGTTTGCTTCCCCACCTCACCATCCCAGAAAGGGGGTCTGATATTAAGGAACTTGGAGAACCTTGAGGAAGTCATGAAAAAAGTTGCTTTCCCAGGAACTCAAGGTTCAACATACAAAGAAACCTGAAGCCCAACCTTCAGGTGGCTGAGGTCCCTCAATGGGTCCATAGGCAGAAAGTCACACTCATACACACACATACATTCCTGGGGCGCCATGGGGTTCATGGATCTAAAAAGCATCCCAAAGGCAGAGCCAGTTAAATTTAAAGGATAATTTATGGGGCCCTTGTATATTCTCCCCCCAAATCCAGCCTTTTAGGAAAGAGGCCCCCTCCACATCACACAGATCAGGACTCCCCCTCCTCACCCACCGCCTTGGTCTCCTGGGCTGTTTTTGCAAACCCTCCACCAGTGTCACTGCCTCTTCACCACTTTCTGGCCGTTGGCCGCGCACCCAACTCTGCAGTTCTCCAGGCAGGACGGTGAGGAACTGTTCTAGCACGAGCAGCTCTAGGATCTGCTCCTTTGTGCGCCTCTCTGGCCTCAGCCACTGATGGCAAAGTTCCCTCAGTCGGATGAGTGCCTCTCGAGGGCTTGCTGCTTCCTGATAGCGAAAGCGTCGGAAGTTCTGGTGAGAGGTCTCCAGTACAGCATCATCCCTCTGCAAGGCAGACTCTGGTCTACAGGTGAGATCATCTTCCAACTTCACCATCAGAATTCCTTCTTCTTCCCAAAGATCCTGGTCCTCTGGCTCTAAGGCTGTCGCCATTTCCTGGCTCTTGGGTGGTATCAGACCATTTAGCACTCACACTAGCAACATGTTTCAGCCTGGGCAGCTCAAGGGGTTCTTCCAAAGGGACCTGAAGTAGAGGATTAAAAATGAGAGTATAAGCCCATAATTATGCACAGGGAAAACAGTTCTGTCTTTAACTGTAATTCTCTACATGGTTTTTCAAATGACTAAATCTCCTTTTCCTCAATTTCCATAATCATATATTGCAATGAAGTCCAGATGGGATATGATAATCCATGACTTAAGCAGGGTTCTCTACCTCCCTTCAGAGGCAAGGCTCACAAAGGAGAGGAAAGCACTGCACTGCTCTATCATTAATACTGCCAATTCTACCTCTTAATGTCTTTTCTCCACTTCCTTCCTGCTGACTGCTTTAGTCTGGCTTCCATTACCTCTTGCCTGGACTACAGCCAGCACATTCTGAGCTCCCTGCAGTACTTATGTGGTGGAGAGAAAGAAGGATGCTCGTAACTACTAACCCTACAGAGCCCTACTGACCATGGTTTGTTTTATATACACATAACATGCATATTCTGAGACACCAAGAGTGGCCACATGCAAGGTAAATCACACAAAATATTAATTTCTGCAACATAAGAACTTCTAGAGTTTGAGGGCTTCAAGAAACAGTAGTGAGGAAAGACACTCAAGTGGGTAGCACTCCAAAAGGCTAGCTTTATTTTCCTAAGGCATCTTTAATTGGATGACTCACTGACCTTCAAGTGCTCAAAGAACATTCATCGCTCTTGCTCTTGCTTGCAAATTCACCTTCCTATCTTGGCAGGGACCACTTGTTAAGCAAACATTCAACTACGCAATCCTGGGATTCAAGTTTGATACTTCCTCGTTGCTTAAAGCTCATTAAACCAGTACAACCTCTAAAACTTCTAAGTCTGTTTTCTACTTTACTTCCCTGCGGCTTCTCGGTTGACTGTACAATAACTGACTACATGCAACCTTCAAGGTTATTGACTCTCACTAGCTGCGCCTCAAGTGCTACTCTGCTTTAAATGATGTATCTCAGTGATTATATGGTTCATTTTTATTCCAATTTTCTTTTAATCTAGATTATTTCATTTTATTGTCCTCAATAATCTGTAACACAGCTTCAGCATGCTTTGGATAGTTTGCTACTTTTTAAATTTTTTTTTTTTTTTGGTCTTTTTGAGACAGGGTCTCCCTGTAGCCCCAGCTGTTCTGGAACTATATAGACCAGGCTGGCCTTGAACTCACAGAGATCCACCTGCCTCTGCCTCCCGAGTGCTTTAAGCAGGTTTTCCCTGCAGTTGCAGCTGGCTTGGAACTATGTAGACCAGGCTAGCCTGGTCTCCAACTATGACCTTGATCTCACAAGAGATATGTCTCTGCCTGAGTGCTAGGATTAAAGGTGTATAATACCATACCTGGGACTAGTTCCATTAATTAAAAAAACAAAACGACACTGTGTGTGCATGCCACACTGTGGAGGTTAGAAGACAACTTGCAGGGACTGATTCTCTCCATCACTATGTGGGTTCCTAGAACTGAATTCAGGTCAAGCTTGGCGGCTCTTGCCTTTACCTGTTGAGCCATCTTGCCTAGTTGCAGAATTCTTATGTCATCTTGTGTTAATTTTCTTTACCTCATGGTAGTTCTTTAAAAATAAAATAAATTTTGTTTTATGGGTATGAGTGTATTGCCTACATGTATGTAAGTGCACCATGTCATGCAATGTCCACAGAGGTCAGATGAAGGCATCAGATCCCCTGATACTGGGGTTATGGATGTTAGCCACCTTGTGGGTGATGGGAATTGAACCTGGATCTTCAGCAAGTGCAGCCAATACCCTTAGCCACTGAGCCATCTCTCCACCCCTTCATGGTAGTTCTTATAATTTATTTTATGCTCATCTTTAAGTGAACTATATTTCTTTGAGTAGAATTAAATGTGAGAATTCCATTTGTTCTACCTATGCACTAATGGTTTCAATACTATTGGATTATTGTTAGTTAGCCTCTCATGGTGATCCTAGGATATTTTTAGTGTACTATTCTCTGCCCTCTGTTCAATCTATTCTCTTCACTCTGCCTTAAAGTGATTTTTCTTTAAAAAAAAGACTTATGTGTATGTGTGTGTGTGTATGTATTCCTGAGATCAGAAGAGGGTATTGGATTGCCCGAAGCTGAAATAACACATGGTTATGAGCCACCTGACATGGGTGCTGAGAACTGAACTCCAGTCTTCTGTAAGAACAGCAAGCACCTTTAGCCACTAGGCCAGTTCTCCAGTCCTTCAAGTGATCTTTGTCCTACTCAGAGTATCTCTTTGATATACAAGGTTCTTGATCTGATCTCTCCTAACCTCCCTTTTCTACCATGTCTGCCACTTCAACTCAGAGCCATTGCTCAAATTACTGTTCCGAGGCTTCTGCTTTCCTCTGCCATGCTTTTCCAGGGATTTCCACTCTGAAAGACTTTTCCCACTTGCTTAACTCTATTCTTCCTTCCAGTCTATTTTCTGACCACACCTTGCAGATTCTTCCAGATGATGAATTCCAGGAACTTGTGCCTCTCCATATCACAGCATGAACTGTGTTGTAAAAATTGTTCTTTTGATGATTGTACGAGTCACTAGACCGTAAGGCTCTCAAAGCAGGGACATGCTGTGCCCTACTCAGTTTGGCAAAAGACTGGTACTTGCTTCATAAATGATGACAGCAGAGAACACTTAACTGAGTTTCTGTATCTGGGAAGGAGAGCTACCATATCATATTAATTATCATTTATTTGTCCAGAAAAATGTGTTGGATAAATGAATAAGGAAAATCTTATTGATTGCACTGTAAGGATAATTGGAAATTCCTAGTGGTTCCCCAAGTGATGGAACCATAAGGAATCTTTCAGGTCACCTTAGGGATAATCTAAATGCAAGTTACACAAAACTGGGCAATTTGAAAAAAATCATTTTTATTTGAGAGTTCAATCAGGCTTAGTAATTCCGTGTATCTTCAACAGCGATTTACCAAAATAATCCAATATTTGTTCCCTTATTCCTAACATTCTTACTCCTGTACAGTAAAAGACCAGAATCGCTACCCAGGGTAGTCTAGCTTAATAAAAAAGACCTCTATTATTATAAAAAAATCTGAGAACCAACATTCAGTGAAGTAGATGAGGGATTCTTATCATTTTCAGGGAGCATGACACACAAGATTCCAGGTAATGTATGCACTGACAAGAAGGGTACTGCTTTAAGGTAAGCCATCTCAAAGGAAAAAAAGAATATAACCTTGTAGTTGTCCACAGGGGTTTTAAATGCCCTACAGACTCACAAGTTGAGATTTCTGTTGCTTGTTATGCATTTACTTTAGCAGCCTCTAAAGGTAAGATGGAGGAAACAAGGTCACAATGATGGGAATGAGGAGAGGGGGAGTTGTTCCATGGTGGGTAAGAAGGAACAGGCAAGGCAGAGCAGGGCAGACCTCCAGATCAGGTACCCAAAGCAGCAGGTTCCAGCTCCAGATCTGCAAGTCACTGGAGTTACTCTTAAGAATTTCATGAGCTCACACACACAAGGGGCCCTGTAAAAGGCAAAACCCTTGCAGACAATCACTCTAATGCAATGGAGCTTTGTGTATTAAAATGCACTGTACAAATGTCAAGCATTAATGGAGACAACATGGAAGATGTATTTTTTTCTGCAGTTCATGGGATGTGCTCTACTGTATGTATAATGTTCTGTAATTTGTGGCCCTTCTATGTTTATTATCTTTCATCAGTGCCTGTCCTTGGAAAGGCTCTACAGTGAGATAAAACTGTGGTATCATAATACTACAGAGAGTACATCAAACCAGGTCAAGAGTAGACAATTTGGTTAGAAGAGTCACTGAAACAAATTATCTACAAAGACCCTTCTAAGACTGAGCCTGGTGTCTGGAGCATGCATTCTTGGGACACATGGAAATGACTGGAAAGGAAACATGGGGAAGATAAGGCCTCTTTACCATGCTTGGTTCAGCTCTCTCTGTCCCTTATCTGAAAGTGCTGCATAGCAATGGCCCTAACTCAGTTCTCTTGAGAACAGAAATCTAAAGGACATGAAATATTATCTAATTTTGGACCTTAAAAGACAAAGTTAGTTCGCATTCTTGGGACACATGAAAATGACTAGAAAGGAAACATGGGGAAGATAAGGCCTCTTTACCGTGCTTGGTTCAGCTCTCTCTGTCCCTTATCTGAAAGTGCTGCATAGCAATGGCCCTAACTCAGTTCTCTTGAGAACAGAAATCTAAAGGACATGAAATATTATCTAATTTTGGACCTTAAAAGACAAAGTTAGTTTTTCTTTCTTACCTACAGAAAGATGGTGATCTGCCTATTTTCTGGAAAATAATCTTCAGACTATCAATTGGACTTAAATTACTGTATTTAGTAGATCTAGATAGCCTGTGTATAGCCATTTCTCTCCTGGAGGTAAGAGGAAGGCTCATAAAGCCATGAAAACTAATTAAACTTACAAGGCTCAGGAAGTTTCAGGAACTTACAAGACTCAGGCAGCTCAGAGTTATAATACCCATATATTACCCTGACCCCCAAGGTGAAAACAGTAAGCACCTGCTGAGGGAGAGAACTCTTGTGGCACTGCCTTCAAGTTAAAAGTGGGAAGCACCAGGAAGATAATTTTCATCAGCTATCACCCATGATCTCCTAAGTAATCCCATTAAACTCACTAGATCCCCAAGCCAAACTTGGGTGGGACTGTTTCTTTGGTCTGTTGTCAGCACTTTATTTAGGGCAAAGAGCCATCCATTCTTATCTCCCCAGAAAGGTCATGAAACACCTGACAAGTGAACAGGGACCAAATCAAAGGTGAGCTGGGGAGGAACAGCTGCATGGTCACACAATGGGTTAAGACATGTAACTATGACTGACCTGGGACTAGAGCATCCCTCTGACTTTGCAATCCTGATATGACTACCTTTTGTCATGTATGGGACAGTGTTCCTTCTTTCTGTGGTGGCAACTGCACACTCTCTGTGATGGGTGACAAGATGTGCAACAAGGGGAAGGTGTATGAGAGTGGAGCATCCTTTGAGGGAACCCCAAGCTGACCATCTTGTTTACATGGTATGGGGTGGCATGCCTCCCTGGTGAATGGGGCCTACCAAGCACCCATGGGGACACCCCCAAACAGCTGATGAACTAGAGAATATATTGCAAACTGGTAAAGTAGTATATATGGAATGCAATCATAAGCAGGCTATAGCAGCTGTTGAATGGCCTTTGCTGTGGGTGATAAAGCATGGAACTGAGGCTCAGCTGCTTGTCCAGAAAGAACTTCCCATTCAAGGGAGGAATGTTACCCTCTGACTTTGCAGGAAACTGAAAAAGGAAAGATGAAATGAGGTATTGGATTGTCATTTCTTACATCTGGGAGCATGCAAGGAGAGAGTACAAATTAGATCTCTGCTGAAAAGTCCTTCCTTCTCAGCTTCAAAGACTCGGATCTCACAGGAAAAGCAAGGCAGTGAGGTAGAAATGAAAGATAACACCCCTCAGCTCTCTAACACAGAGGCAGGGAAAATTCATGGTTCAGCATGCAGAGGGGGCTTGCTAGTGGTCCAGGAGAGAAAACTGATAAGGGAAATACTGACCTGGAAAGATGTAAAAATAAAGAATAAGAGCCCTTTACAGCCTAGCTCAGGAGGCTGAGACATGGGGGTAAAAGGAACGTCTGAATGTCATGGAAAGGGACAAACTAACAGAATTCCTCATCCCTCCCTGAGACAAGATTCCAGGGTCTGAAGCATCCTGAGTAAAATCAGTCCCTGAAGGACGGGCTTCTATGAGCCATCAGGGGCACTTGGTTATCACTGGCTGAGGTCTTCATGACTATCAGGAACTGGAAGACAAGAGAGGAAAGGTAAGCAGTACTGAAGGAGCTGGGGCTGTGGAAAGTGGTGTTTGATGCTCAACTCATGGCCTAACAGGACTGCCTCAGGAAAGTTAAGAAAAGATGAATCAGTAGGGATCTTGGGACTGCTAAGGGTCTTTACATGATCTTTATCAGCAGAAGCAGCTCTGGCGTATGGAATGAGTAACTTAGAACAGTGTGTAAACTGGGCTCATAAAATACCAAAGCAACCAAAAGAGGCAAGAAAAACAAACAAAGGGGTTACTCAAAAGCAAATGTGGCAAAACTTGGCTTGAGCTAGAGTTCTGGGGGGTGAGGCAACTGACAAGGAAGCCAAATGCTGTACCAATGAACTCAAAAGCTTTAAGGCCTGAACAACAAACAGTACAGCACAGTGGTGAAGGACATGCAGATTGACAAAGCAGTGCAAGTGAAAAAGGTGAGCAGCTGTACATTTCTCTGCAAGAAGGCATACTGAGGTTTACACCCATAGAGTACTGCTTTCATCAGCCTCTACTGAGGAAGGCATACTGAGGTTAGTAGCTCGGGGCCCTTTCAGCGGCCACGTGTGCCTGATGGAGAGGTGATGGCCACAGCACTGACCTGGGGCATGTTAAGAGTCAGACAGCTGGCTCTATTGGCAAGGGCAGTTTGGAAGAGCACAGCCTTGCTTGCCCTGAGCTAGGCCCATGGCATAAGCTGAGCGTGTTGAACCCATGAAGAGTGGGGAGATGTAGTGGGTCTGCAGCAGTGCCCCAGGATGAGGTGAGATGGTTCATGGAGAATGATAGTGCTAAGTAGTGCCTCCCATCTATGCAATCGTACCCAGCATGCTCTTTTGATAAAGAAACTGACTCAAGTGACAGGATATTTTTATGCTGTATTTGACCTTGATATCATTTCTTTCTGAGCATCCCCTTTGCTACCCAAGACCAATTGGTATTTGCTTGGAACACATGGTGGTAGGCCTCCAGAGATCTTAAGGATTTAAGGCTAGACTTGAAGTGTCTTCCAGATTTGGAAAAGCATCTGGAAAGACAGTAGGAATAGCAGTTAAAGAGTGTAGGAAATCACCCCATGTGGTGGACACTCCCAGGGGTCTTAAGGTTGTTAAGCGAAAATCCCAGTGGTAGCAGTGGATGAGCTATAGCCAAAGATCTGAGCACCCCTCCTCCCCAATACAAGCTAATGCCACTGCTACTGTTTGCACATTAGAACATTAGAAATGGTTAACACCGTCTTGCTGAAGATTCCATATGCTTTGACAATAAAACAGAGAAATTAATCTGGGACTGTGCTGGAAGCTCCTTCCCTGGATGGCTTCCGTAGTGAAGGAAGGTGCAATGCAGTCTGTTGAGGGAGTAATGTTACCAACAGTCCTGCTTGCAGATGGACTCTGAGCTACACCATGAGCACACCAGGCAGGAAGGATATGCTCGCTGGTGGAATAATGGCACAATTGGTATGGTTGTAACCAACTGCTTTCTCCTTGGCCTTAAAGCTTGTTCCACAGGAGGAACTGGTGTCTGCCTTGCAAACCTGGGCAAATGCCTGTGGGTAAGGAGGTCAGGAGGACCAGTGGAGAAGCAGCTGCCATTGTTTTGATATATGGATGTGATATGCCTATCAAATTGTCTTTGGGACACTTACGTCTAAACCCGTAGATTATTGTTCTACCATAGAAGGAAAGGTCTTTTTTGTAGTGGGCAGTGGTTACTGCAGAGATTGATAACTGGTCAAGCTGTCGAGAATAGTGACTGTTACGGTAAAGTGGATCCCATGCTTAACCAGAAATGGAAGAAAAAAATCAGTCATTACTATCACCCTTTTCATGGCTCAGGGACATCTTGAAAGATAGAAAGGAAAGAGTGTAAGAGCCACAGGAAGGAGTTGAATGGTGTGTAGCCATGTCCTCCCAAATGAAACATTCCTTGATGGAGGTAGGGGCATAAACATCAGGAAGCTAATAAACTTAGAAGGCTCAGGAAGCACACAAAATTACAAGACTCATGAGGCCCCTCTCCAAGGTCCTATAAACAGGAAGTAACTGCTGATGGAGAAGACTCTGGTGAAGCCACCTTCAAGTGATCTGAGAGCTACATGGATGCAGCTATGTAAGTTGTTACCCATACTGGAGTTAAGACTTTTTGTTGATGCAGGTACCTATCCCATCCATGTACCTATGAGTAATCCCTTACTAAAGCTGCTGTAACACTAACGAACTCATTAGCTCACCAAGCTACATGGATGGGTGGAATCATTTCTTTGATCTGTCATCTGTGCCTTCTCTGGCGTGAACAGACATTTGTTCATACCTCTTCAGGAAAAGTCACACAACATGAATGTGGGCCCATAATCTGGAATGTGAATATGACTGCTTGCTGGCACTTACTAGGGCCTTCTAGCTCTTCTAGAGTAGAAACAACTAATACAAACTCTTAACTGCTCTTTTCTAATGCTGCTGTTCTACAAAATTAAAGAATATAACAATATAGTATTTCTACTAACTAGAAAAATTCTTGTTCTTATTTCATTTGCCCTGTACACAGATCCATGTCCCAGCTTCCCATGAATGGTAAGATGGCTCAGAAACCCTGGGCATGCATCCCTACCCCTAACAGCCATGTGGCACTATTTCTCTAAGTCTCAGTCTTACTCTTGAAAAGTGGCTAACACTACCTATCTCACATGGTTATGTGGTAATTGAAGTAGTTCATGGAAATCTCTTGGCACAGAGTTTGGCACAGGGTAGGTGCTCAATATGGCCCATTCTTTTTCTTCAAGCTCTTTTAAATCTGCATGAGAGGAAGTCAAGATTTAATAATAAGCAAAGAATCCTTTTTATTTCTGCATAATTACAAAAAAATAGAATACACAGAGAAAATCTTGGTCTGTTTACTGTTCTATCACAGTAAAATGTTAATACAAAGCCCCAAATCAGTCCTTGCTTTGAAGGCACTATAAATTGAACAAGTCTTTTGAAACTGATGGAACTTGTGTGACTGATGATAGGTTCTTACTGAGGACAGAATCAGCAGAGTGCCTACTTACCGATAGCCAAGTGCCCTCCCCTTTCTGCAGCTGACAGAAGGAATTTGATTCATGTCCAGTGAGTAGAGCCCAAGTCAAATGAAAGCCTAACCCAAAGGCAAATAAATGAAAACAAATGCAATCCCTGGCTTTTGGCCTTCTAACAGTCATGATCATTGTGCTTCAAACCATGCTGAAAATTGATTTGTTTTTGGAGGTGTTGGGGATGGAATCCAAAGCCCTGTGCACCTTAGGCAAGTGCTCTACCACTGAACTGAAGCTCGCTCTCTATGCTGAAAATTTTTCTTAAAAATACTTTTGTCACTTCTTTTTCCTTCATAAAATATTTGAGTAACAAGGGAATAAGTGACTCAAAGTCTTTTACAAGATGCTTTAAGAAACAGAATAAAGTATAGAAAGGAGAAGACAGGAATAAAAGGAGAGGCCAAATAAGTAGTGCTACAGGAAGGGTAGTGTGAGCAGAAACTTACCTTCTGAATCCTACCACCTTTGTAGTCAGCATTAAGGGTTACGGTGGGTACAAAAATGTCATTAAGAGTAAAGCTAAATATGAAAATACAAAAACTCTAGCAAGTCAGTTCCTAATTAAAACGTTTTTCTACAGATATAAGCTCAGACCTAAGAAGCAATGCTAAGACCCAGTTCTGCCTCCAGAGACAGAAGACCTACACTCTACCCCCTTGCTCTTCCTTATAAAGATGTGGCATTCTGGATCAGTCACATCAGTTCATTTTGAAGGAGATGGTTTTTCTATCTAAAGGTAGAGAAGTGGATCATCTTTTGAGAAACTATCCAGATTTTTTATGAAGATAAGCTTAGCTTCAAGAGGAGCTTCATTGTGCCTTGTTTGAGTGTTTGGTTCACAATGCATCAGTGTGGGATGGTGAAAGGGGGCTTACTCACGAACTGAGACAGATTTTTTTTTCTTTTTTTTGGTCTTTTTGAGACAGGATTTTCCTATAGCCCCAGCTGGCCTGGACTCATTAAGACCAGGCTGGCCTCCATCTCATATCACAGAGATCCACCTGCCTCTATCCTGAGTGCTGGGATTAAAGGCATATACCACTGTGCCCAGACCCAAATACGTATTTTAAGAGATCAGTTATCTAGTTATTATGATCACATTGGTTAACTTCCAACACAAAGCAAGGCTTTCTATCTTTAATGGATATTACCCAGAATTTGTTACTGACCTAAATAATGTGCACCTATCTTTATGTATCAATTTAAAACAAAAACAAAATATCACAAATTAATCTGAAGCTGAAAAGGGAAGAGACATCAAACTTGACTTCTACCCTAAAGAAAGCAGCACTTATTATTTTGCTGCCAAATTCAACTCCTACAACAAACACAGTCAATGCTAATGTCAGACAGAGAACCATCAGACAAGACACTAACAAGAAGGTAGCCTGATCTCAGGGGCTGATACAGGTAGCTTAGAACAAGTCATTTCCTATGTTTTTGGTTATACAATGACTACACCCTGGCCATGGAGCATATGAGATGATAAAGGTTGGGGCCATTGTGGGCTGAGCTAGAGGAATCTGAGGAGGCAGGAGAATAATCCTGGTAGTCAGTCATTCTTGGTGTGGGCACAATTTATTGTCTGTAGCCCTTGGTGAGAGCCTTGTCCTCTAGATCAAGGACACATTGCCAGGCCTCTGTCTAGTAGTTTGTAGAAAAGGAGATCAATAAATGCATGCTATATTTTCTCTTTCCCTACCTTGGATATAGAACCAGTGAAATTAGTGAGCGCCAAGGGCTTCTTGATAACAAACCCTTCACAAGAGTGCTGGAAGAATTTTGTATTAGTATTCCAACCTCTTAGGGGAATCAGGTGGCTTCTCAGTAAAGCCTATCCTGTTTTACTGTTCAGTAGAGACAATGTACTTATCAGTAGAGACAAACCTCAACAGGGGAGGTGGGGCTAGGGAGCGCCAAGATTCAATCCATAAGCATCTACTGAACCTCAATTGTGTGTCCCATATTATCCTAGGCCCTGACCTTGAAGGCAATTAGGAAATAACAAGGACTTTCACAATGTTGGGAATTCACAGCAAAAACCTACTATATGGGTGTAATCTATGTGATCAAAATGAGAAAGTCTGTATGAAGAGAATTAAGAAAATCTTGGGGGGAAAAAACCCTCATCAGTATCTCGCCTTAAATTTGCCATAAAAGATGATGCATTCAGCTGTTTTTTTAAAATGCATTTAATTTCACAAAGAACTTTCAGACCCAAATGGTTATATTACCCACAAAAGATGAAATTAATAATATCCTAGTACTTGTAAGAAGTCTTGCAATTCTCAAACCTCTGCAATGTGGATGTCATGAAGTTTGGTCAAAGGCAGTAGTTCTCAAAGTTATGTATCCAGACCACACCTGTACTCAGGTGCAGCTCCCCCCTTCACAAAGACTGTGGGGCTGGGGCCCAGTGATCTGTGTTCAATAAGCCTTTCAGGTGTGTCAAGTTTGAAATCTACTGTATGGGCAAAGGAAGTAAATTTGAGGTTCCATGCAAAGGGAAAGGACTTTTGCAGTGATGCCCGCATTAAGGGGAGGAGAGTACAGGAAAAGCAAGGAGTCTAGAAATGTTTCATGTTTACATCTGTCAAACTGCAGTCACCTGTACAGTCTGTAATGCTGGAGTCCCTCCTATTGATGCAGATCTTGCTGTGCCCTTGAATGATTGTCTCCTGCAATTATATAGACAGTGTAAAAACGCTATAGTTGGAGGAGAAAGGAGGAGAGACTAGGAATCACAGAATCTGGTCCTAGCAAGAAAAAGATCCCCACTTTCCTCTAACCCTGTCACCCTCTTATGATAGACATGAACAGCAGAAAGTTAACCAAGAAGGCCAGCCACAAACTAACTGCTCCACTGTTCTGTACTTCACACCAATAAGCCTCCCATGGTCATCCTACCACCTCTCTGAGGTGGATTTCTGGATCAAGGCCTACCAGGCAGCTTGGAAGATAAGATGAAAAGAGATGAGGGATTCCATAACATTCCTTATTGTTAGGCCCAGGCTGTCACCTGCAGTGTGGACGAAGAATTAAGTAACAGGCTGAAGGGCCGGCTCTCAGCAAGACGCTGGATGTGGCCAAGGTGGTTCAAGAAGGGCCGGGCCTAGGTGCCTTCCTTCAGAGTGGACAGCACAGACAGCAAGACAGGGTTACCAAAGAGTAAGGTGTAAGAACAGCTACTGCTCATGTGCAAGAGAACCCAGGGCAGCCATGGCATAACAACTAAGAAACTGTTTTCGTCAAGTGAGACCAGTAGCATATACGTTTCAGCTGAAGGTTAAGGTCTCACGGAGAAGAAACTCCAGGGCTGGCTGTTAGGAGTTAAGATGAGGGAAGTTGCAAGCGGAGACCGTAGCCTCTAGCTTGAGTGTTCAGAGTGTGTCACCAGGGCAGGTGAAAAGCACACACCGGCCAGTCACGGAAGCCTAGGATGATCACAGGCGGTAAGACCACAGGTGAGTGTATCTGTATCTGTAGGAGGCAGGCTGCGTGGGGGAAGGAGACGGGAAGGCAAGCCTGATACCAGGGCAACCTGGGAGGCGGGGTAAGAAAAGGCCGGGGGTGGGGGCTGAAGTCCAGGAGTCTAGACCACTCCTCCCTCGGTTCCGGGGGACACCGAGCAGTGGGCATGGACGCGGGCGGTGGGATGAGCTGCATCTCCGCAGGCCTGAGGAGGGGGCGGAGGGCGGTGGCTGGGCAGAGAAGGAAGCCTGGAGCCACCCGCGACTCGGGACGTCCCGGCGGGGCTACAGGGGACGACGGGGCCACTCTGTCCCGGACCATCCCTTCCCCAGGACCGGTCTCTGGCGCCAGGGGGGCGGGGTCTGCGGC
Organism: Nannospalax galili; assembly: GCF_000622305.1. Taxonomy (NCBI): domain Eukaryota; kingdom Metazoa; phylum Chordata; class Mammalia; order Rodentia; family Spalacidae; genus Nannospalax; species Nannospalax galili. The sequence goes on from NW_008360328.1 coordinate 5,425,095, forward strand.
CGCTCCCGTCCTCCCCGCCCTGCCCGCGGGCGCTCCCAGCCCGGCCGCGCGCTGCCCGCTCCGCACGGCCCCAGCACTCACGTCTCCCGCGGCTGCGGCGGCTCCTCCCCTGCCGGGCTGCTTTCCCACCCACTCCCGGCCGAAACAGCGAGCAGGATCCGAGCCGCGCGGGGCCCAGCGGGTCGGAACACGTGGGGCCTTTGAGCCCGGAACCGGAAGCGGACGCTAGCCCCGCCTCCTAGCGGGGGCTGGAGCCTTTCTAGGCCGTGGGAGGTGTGGTCCACTCGTTATGTCGAGGCCTGGGGCTCTTGTGACACCCACCGGAAAAAGCCTCTCCCGGACCTCTGTCCTCTAAACCCAGCCCCCCTTTGCAGCCAAGAAGTCACCTCCCTGGGCTCAAACTCAGTGCATACCTTGCCCTGGGTTTGTTTCCAGCTGTTTTGTTTGCCTTGTTTTTTGGTATCCCTCCACTAGACCCTTTGCATTATTCTAAGCCTGGAAGAATAGAAGGCAGCTTTGCAGAATACTGGCTCTTGTTTACACTGTCAACTGCTGTAGATAGGGATGTCCACTTCTCAGTGTCTGGCTTGTTAAAGGTACACACTAATATTGTTCTTAGACCTAAGAACTGGAATGTAGTGGAAGATCAGAAAGAAAATGATGTTACTCTCTAGCTTTGAGAGTGAGTGTGTGTGCATGCACACAGGTTCCTGCTTTACTTTGAGACTCTTCCTCTCTTTCCTGATCTCAGTTGTTCATTTTTGTTTGGGTTAGTGACATTTCTGCTCTTTTATCCCATAAGTCACCATTCTGCAGTGACATTGCTGGAAATTCCTTTTAACTTGTTTTGAACTGAAGATGCTTATCACTTGGTGGAGTGACTGTGTAGTCAGGGTTCTCCAGAGAAACAAAATTAATAATGTTAAAATATCCTTGACCAGGGCCTTGCTAAGGCCCATTAAGGGAAAGCTGGTGTTGTTGTGGTACCTCCTGCGACCCCGTGTCCTGTGTCCCCACCCCCCATCCCCATGCTAGCATTCCAGGCTTGCCAAGACGTGAGTTAATCCAGCTGGTTGAATCAGTCACTTGGCTAAAAGATTTCTCCTTGGAAGGTGGATTCATCTAACACCATGCTAAAGAAAAGGGAGGAATAATTATTCTTTAATGAGATAATTCACCCTTTATCCTCTAGAAGGTCCAGATAAGTTATAGAGCCTCCTTAAACCTCTGCTAGGTCTGATGGCCTAGTCCTAATTCAGAATGCTGTAACGTTTCCTTTCTCTTCTTTTTTGTCTATTTTGGGTGCTGGCCAGATACTTTTTCTGTTGCTTTGGGCTTAAAATGAAGAACTTTCTCTAATGCTATTACACCCCCTCCACCCCCACACATCGACTGCTTGCAAATGGTAAGTATGAATGAACATTCCCAGAAGAACAACTATGTCTTGAAACTAAGTGTCAGGACTCAGGTTTGCTTTGCTTAGTGGGGGACCTACTGGCTTCCGGACAGAAGGACTTGATCAGTGACAGAGTCTTAGACCCTGGGACCTGTGTCTTTTCAACAAGCTGATTTATTTTAAAATTCAGATGGTTTTTATACATCCCAAGGACCTAGCAGTCACATGGGATATGGCAGTGACATACAAAAATTTAGGGTACCAAAAAAACAGGATAGTCTGTTAGTTGGTGCCAGAAGGATTCTTAAACTTTTACTCAAGGTTATAATGTCCATCCGGCAATTTGTTGGCCACAATGTTTTCTTTCTTAGAGTTAGAAGCATGGTGAACTTTTAGCTTTTAGTTCAGAAGTAAACCTTTAACCTGGCCTAATCTCTTAGCCAGGGATAGGTGAGTTATTTGTTTAGTACAAGGAGATAAGCTAAGGGTTGTTGACCAAGACGCTTTTCCACAGAGCAGGGAACCTGCACTTATGACCAGGCTGCTTCCTCCTGGCAGTCTCACAGTGTTCTGCAAGACAGGGATTATCAGAGCCACTGTTTTCAGCACCCCTTCCTTTAGCAGAGAATGCAGCCCAGACTTAAAGGTTTTAGGCTCACCTCATCCTAGGGCCTGGCATCCTGGTTTTCTACAACTAAGCCTTCTGCAAGGCTGGTGAACTGATTAGAACTTCAGGGATTAAGGAGTTTGGATTGTTGCAAGTTCAGAGCCTAACTACCATTTATCTTGGGCCATCTTTAGCTCCCTGAATAGCCACTGCTTGCCCACCTCTGTGTCTGAATTAACATCCTGTGACTAACAGATAAAAACCTTTTGGAATGTATTAACTTGGGAGAGCACAAGCTTCCATCAGTCCAAGGTCTAAGAAGCCTGTCAAATAGCTTCTAAAGCAGAGTTCTTCCTACTTTGCTATAATCGACCTTTCTCATGTCTCTACCAATGTATTTAAAAAGTGTCTTGATTTATGGTTTGCTTTATTCTGTTCCTAGAAAGACGTAATGAAACTGTTACCAAGTTGGAACATGGAATTTGGGGTAATCCGAATCTGTGTTTCCAGGCCATGGCCACTCAACTTTAGCTTCAGAATGTATGGAAGAGGAGCCAAGAAGATCACCAACCAGGCAAATCCATGGGAGGGGGTGGGCAGCAGTTTATTTGAGAGCAAACAGACTGCTGGGCTGCCTCTGGGAGAGCAGGGAAACAGTAGCAAGCAGGGCAAGTCAGACATCTTTTATAGACAGTCAGGTAGTTGGGTAACTTTTCATGACGTAGACTAGGCAGTTCAGCTCAGGATTGGTCGGTCTCACAGTGAGTAGCAGGACTTGCCTGGGACTAAGTTTCAATCTGCTGTTTCAGAATATTGCGAGCTGTGCTGCCATTTTAGGAGCCTCCCAGGCACCTAGCATTCCAGCCTTTTGTTGATGATAAGGGGCAATGATGGTCTTTCTTTAGCTACTTACTGCTGGACAGGGATGTCTGCAAAGAGGGGTGCCTCAAAAGGCTAGAACATTGGTCTGGAGTGTGGAGTCAGACTGGCAGGTGGTGGGTGGTAGGGAGATCTGAGGGAATTTGGTTAAGAGCATCTGGTTCACTGACCATTGGTTCATCTCATTGATTCTGTCTTGAGAAAAATTTAAAAGGCATGGAATAATTGTTATTATGAGGAGGATGGATATCAGTGGGCCAAGGAAGGGAAAGGAAAGGCAAGAGTAGTTAGGCACAAACTCTAGGCAAGTAACTAGGAGGAGTCAGAACAGGCTGAATTTTCAAATCAGAGTTTCTAGATGAGGGCTTCCAAAAGCATCCATATACTGGGTTTCTCCTCATTTTTCTTTTGGCTGCCATGGATGGACTCAGGATTTGCTTTTCAGACACTTTGATAATTTTTGGAGTGACTAGAATCACCATGTAATTGTATTCCCAAATGACCTCGAGATAGGGAGAGAAGAAATTTAGCTATCATTTAATTTTTAGATAACAACAGCATTTTTTTTTTCCTTTTGACCACAGGTAGGCAACTGCAGAGTTGATAAGACCAGGATTTGAAGCTTTACTCCTAAGCAGCATTTTCTTAGTTAGAACAAATCATTAATGAGAAATTGTCTAAATAGCATTTTATATGAACTTGAGCCTAATGTCTGGAAAGTTTAACCCTTTGGCATTTAACTCGTTGGTTATACTTTCCTTTTGGGTATTTAAGATCATGTGGTTGGCTCAAATAAACCATTTTATTTTTATTGTTAAGATTGGCTGAGGATCTGTTCATCAGGTCACATGGGCTTGGGAGGAGCCCTGGCTTGTTAGGCCTTTCTTTTACCAGTTCCATCTATGTAAGGATAAGTCAAAGGTCCTACTTGACCATGACTGGCTTCACTTGGAAGCACCGAGGAAATGTTCTCTCTGTGTTGACCCTGCTTTTTGCAGACTAACAGTGGTTTGAGTCCATCAGGTGGGGTCTCCATGGCCTCTCTGAACAAGAAGACAGGTGACTCACCACAGTTACAGGACATTTCAAGAGATGCTCCAAAGTCCCCTGGAACTTAGTTGACCTTGGAGGGCAAGGAACAAAAATGTTGTTCCTTTAAGTCCCTCTGACCAGATTAGCATATGCCTCAAATTATGGTTATTAAACACCCAAGAAGGTTAGTTCCACCAGTCTGGTACTTTAATTACCATGTGCTATGTAGATAAAACTTGGGCAAAACCAAACGTTCTCAGATAAACCTTGACTAGACATATATTTTATTCCGTAAACTAGTTGACTAAACTATGACCTTAGAAAATTTAAGATTATGTGTATATTATTTTTGTCTCATCCTTTATATATCATAAAAGACCTACACAGATCTTCATTACTTGCTTAGGCTTTCTCATTTTTTTCTATTTTGGAAAATATCTCCATTCCCATATCCTTTTAACATCTTTTACATTCTCATTTTCTTTTTTAATAATTATGAGACATAATAACATTAACAAATAAATTTCCCATCTGTTGTGAGAATTCTTTTCCTGGGGATGCTAAGCAATGTTTGTCTCCTTTGAAGGTTCTAGTGTCAAACCAATGTTTGATTCAAGTTTTCCTGGGGAACCAATGATTTACTGAGCTTATACAGAGATGACTGAGGGGTTGCTGAGGTGTATGAGTGACCTGAGGGTATGCACACTGGAAAACCTTTACCCAGCATGGTTCAAGCCTTCTCTTCCCCAGATTATATACCTTAGTCTCCCCAAATCCAGGAGACCATGTGTGATTAGGGCCAAATTACATACAGTTGGTTGGGAAGAGTGGCTAGATAGTCCGGTGAGGGTACAATGACCCTGCTTGGCCCTCCTTTAGTGAAGGAGCACAACTGTCAACAAGTCCAATTGTGACGATGTTTATCAAGCAGGCATCGCTGAAGTTGTGATGATGGTAGTTATTTCACACAGAAGATACTTCTGTACAGCATCTTATTAAAAGAACATGGAATTTAAAAGGATTTGGTGCTAGGATCCACAAATGAGGGAGAACATACATCTTAGGATGTTTTTTTCCAATTATGTAAAGAACGTCATGGAGATTTTGATTGGCATTGTACTGAATCTCTAAGTGGCTTTTGGTAGGATGGTCATTTTCACAATATTAATTCTTCCAATCCATGAGCATGGGAGGTCCTTCCATCTTCTGGTGTCTTCAACCTGGAGACACTGTTTAATAGATTTTAAAATAATTAGGGTACCCATTTATAAGGCCTTTGAATGTATCATCAAAATATTTATAAATTTGTACATGTGTATTTTGATTAGGCATGCCAAAAATAAAACCAATAATTCTTGTGCACAATAAAATAATGAGAAAGGAGGAAAACCTAAAGTGGCCACAGTTGAAAAATTGTCTTGACACAAACAATGCAAGAACACAATTATCATAGACACACGTAACACAATTACATGAAATCTAGGTGCACCAAAGAGTAGGAGAAAACAGAAAGCATATATGTCAGCTGTTTGATATCTGAAAGACTTAATGGTCTAAAAGGGTTAAGTTTGCCATGTAGATTAAAGGTAGTATCTCTCTGTGATGGGATTAAAAGATTAGAATTTCTTATCATAAACCAAGTTCTAAGTATTACAGGTTTTGAAAGAGAAGATTAATATTCAATGTTTCTTACAGTGGGAGATATGAAACTTTACATATGAAACCTAGCAAAGTTTTAAGTTATTAGCATAACGTAAGTCAAAGGAGACATAAAAGACAAAAAGGAAACATTAAGACATCTGGGTAAGTATAAATAAAATCTAAATAGCACTCAAAATAATTCCAGTTAGAAACAGGTTAAAATAATTTTAAAATTTAAACTCCCGTTGTGGCATTACTTCCTTAGTCTGATATAAAAATGCATTGACTTTGTTACAAGACAATAGGAACGATTAAAATCTCTTGCTTTTCTATGATCCTGAAACCAAAACAAAAATTGTAAGAGGATTAGGACATGTGATTGAATGTCTGCAGTCCAGGGAATTACCAAGTAATCTTTAACACCTAGACCTCAGTAGTACTGATACGTTCCTGGTGGCTCCATTTTGAATTATGCCATGTGGTTGAATTAAGACAGTGGTAAGTTCACACAGGTCACTGCCATTTTGAAAATGTTACTGTCCAAATGTCAACAAAGCCATGTGACTGGCCCCATATTGATGTCATCAACCAAGATGGAGACCAGGTCGTATGGTTGCCTCCCTCTTGGTGAGATCAGTAGCCATGATGGTGACCAGGCCAAATGGCCACTTAGTGAGCTCAGTTCCATGATAAAATAAGCCTATAACCCACCAGGATACAAACCCTGTGGGATTCACATGCCTCACAGATTAAATGTGGAGAGCAACCTTTTTTTAATTTTAGAAAGCACCCAGTTTAGACTTGATATAACAAGAGAAATTACCATCAGATATATATAGGCCCAGTAGGAAAGCAAAGCAAAGACACCCATAGTCTCAAACTAAGGAAAGGAGTCCATGTCTCTCACCAGCCAGCAGCTAGGAATTCTAAGCAATGTCCTCTGGATCTCTTCATTTTTAGATACAGGCTGTTACTAGAACAGAAACTTGTGAGGGCAGCATAAAAATTGGGGAGGTATGTCCAGCACATAAATCATTGGGTTGTTGCTCTGAAAGCATATGTCTTGCCAGAGCATGGCCTGTGATTTTCCATGTGTGTGAAATTTAAAATGCTTAGATCTAGTTAGAAAAGTAGCCTTCTTGGGACCACATGGTCTGAACACTGCTTGCTTGGTGCCCCTCTGATCATTTTCCTTTTCCCCTGAAAGCCTGAGAAAAAGTTCAGGAAAGAAATGGCTTTTAAAACCTTGGCAAGTGGTTTTGCAGCCTCAGATGCCCGAGGCAAGATAGCAAGATAGATAAAGACATTCACCTGAGGAATGCAGGTGGAATAAGGAATACAGAGCACTTATAAAAAAATTTCCATATGGCCAACAAATAAGTTATTAGAATTTTGGGGTCCTTATGGTCACCTAGATGACACAGGGAGAAAGAGTGTCCCCTAGAGGGTTCTTGGTCTTATTTATAAAGAATTTCCCCAAACAGAAGCTTTAGGATAAAGCCATGAGGCAATGCAGCTTTATAGGCTGCATGTAGGTCAGACACGTGGCAGATTGCCAGTCAAATGGTTGGGAGAAGAAAGCTTTAAAGAAAGGTAAAGAAGTACAAGATGCTGGACAACCTCAGGTGTTAATGAAAGCATGTTTAGTGGGAAGCGCCTATAGCTTCTGAGCCACCTAAGTTTGTAGAGTTCTTTCCAAGTCCAGGATGAGAAAGAAGAGGGCAAGGTCTTCCCAGGGAAGCAGCAGCCATGAGAGGCATCCCTGTCACAATTGCTGCTCCCAACGAGAAAAGAGCCCAAGTCGCTTGTCAAGGCATCCCAAGGACAAGCAAGGGGAAGTCCCCAGCAGGGCGTGGGAAGATGTTTAGATACCAGTAAACTCTGGAGAGAAGGGAAGACCTCCAGGCAGGAAGGCAGAGAAAGAAGGGAGAGTGAGAGACTGAGAGTAGAGGGAGCAGAAACAGAGAGAGAAAGAAGGCAGAGAAGTAGATCTGTAGCTCTGTGGGAGAGCACTTACCTAAATGCTGTCAGAGGGTGAGTGGGGCAGGAAAGCAGATGGACTCATGATCTCCGGCTTGATGTGGTGAGTGATGGGAGCCAGCATGGTCCATATCACAGGCAGGAGCACTGGGTCAGCAGTTTGGTTGGGTAAAAGGGAACTGGGTCATAATTAACCCAGGCATTCTCCTCCCAGGTTTTGGCACCATATGCATGGAAGAGTAGTCGAGAAGACCTAGGCAACTCCACAGGGAGGTGGGCAGCAGTTTAAGAGCAAACAGACTGCTGGGATGCCTCTTGGGGAGCAGGGAAACAGCAGTAGAGAAACAGCAGCGAGCAGGGGAAGTCAGATATCTTTTATAGGCAGTTAGGTGGTGATAGGTAGAGAATGGGCGGGAGCGAGCGGCACGGATGGAGAGCATGAGCGGATGGATGAAGGCACCGAGGCACAGATGGAATTCTCAGTGGGACACAGATTTATTTCGCACGGGGCACCTTTCCCTCGGGAAGGGAAAGATGTCCGCGAAGGGAAAGATGTCAGTGAAGGGAAAGATGTCAGCCCACAGGCTGTGAGCTGGGACTTTACATAAGGGAAGGGAAGGATGTCCGCTCACGAGTTGTGAGCTGGGACTTTAGATATGGGGGCTTTAGGGTGTGGAATCAGGGAGGGGGAAGCAGGTAGGATTAGGGTGTGGAAGTGTTTACTTTTTCCCTCTTAAGATGAGAGAAAAACAGCTTCTACGATCTCTGGTTATCAGGTAGAATCTGCTTATCCTATCTTTGGAGATTAGAGGAGAGGCAGGCTGCTTCGCAGCAGAGTTTGTTTTCCTTGACTCCAAAGGTCAAGGTGAGGTCCCTGTTGGGGAGTGGGTGGAGCTGCTATTTGGAACCCTAACAGGTGGCTGGGTGACTTTTCAGGATGTAGACTTGGCAGTTCAGCTCAGGATTGGTTGGTCCTCCAGTAAGCAGTGGGATTTGCTGGGGGCTAAGTTTGAACCTACCGTTTTAGAATATTGTGAGCTGTGCTGCCATTTTAGGAACCTGCCAGGAACCTAACACAGAATACACTGTCTCTTGTCCCCTTTGAGGTGAGAGTTGTGCTTTTTGGGTTGACACAAGGCTTTCTCTCTTCCTTTTCTCCATCTTCCTCCTTCAGGCAACTGCTGGAAGGGCATTTACCCTGGGATTTTTCTCTTAAATGCTCATAAAGTTGTCCTTAAATTTTCTTGAGTCCATTCTTAGATTCTTTTATTAATAAGACTAAGAACCCTGAGCGAGAACCCCAATTTCCCCAGTAACAACAAAATATATAGAGACACTAAAGAACCTTTATTGTGGGAATTGGCTCTTGCAATTATGGAGGTTGGGAACTCACTGACATATCTGGGATTGAGGACTGGAGAACTAGGAAGTTTCTGGTATAATTCAGGCTAGGTTGAAGACCTGAGGAAGATAGGGGAAGGTAGGGTATTGTTATACACTCTGGATTCTTCAAGTGAAAGAATCAGGTTCTCTGTTATCTGTGGGCAGGAACAGATGGATATCCCAGTTCGGGGGTAGGAGGGGGTGGGGCATCCTCCAATTCTCAAACCTCTGCAATGTGGATGTCATGAAGTTTGGTCAAAGGCAATGGTTCTCTAAGTAATGAACCCAGACCATACCTGTACTCAGGAAAAGCTCACCCTTCACAAAGACTGTGGGGGTGGGGCCCAGAGTGCTCTGTCATCAAGAAGCCTTTCAGGTGTGTCAAGTTTGATATCTACTACGTGGGCAAAGGAAGTAAATTTGAGGTTCCATGCAAAGAGAAATGAACTTTTGCAGTGATGTCTGTATTAAGGGGAGGAGAGTACAGGAAAAGCAAGGAGTCTAGAAGCATTTCATGTTTATGTCTGTTAAACTGCATTATCACCTGTACAGTCTGTAATGCTGGAGTCCCTCCTATTGAAACAAATGTTGCTGTGACCTTGAACAATTGTCTCCTGAAATTAAAGACAGAGTGTAAAAAGGGTGTAGTTGGAGGAGAAAGGAGGAGAGTAGGAATCACAGAATCTGGTCTTAGCAAGAAAAGGATCTCTACTTTCCTCTAACCCTGTCACCTTCTTGTGATAGACAGGAATAGCAGAAAGTTAACCAAGAAGGTCAGTCACATAGTACTTTTCACCAACAAGCCTCCCATGGTCATCCTACCACCTCTCTGAAGTAGATTTCTGGATCAAGGCCTACCAGGCAGCTTGGAAGAGAAATTGAAGAGATGAGGGGTGGGGGAGGTGGGGAGTGGGGCATGGGGGTATTTTCCACTGCCTTTTTCATTCCATTCAGCCCTGGATTGGCTAAGACCCATTCACATTGGTCAGGGTCAATCTTCTTCACAGAGTCTCCTCATTCAAGTGCTAATATCTTCCTGATACACTCTTCTAGACATACTTACAAGTAATGTCTTACTAATTATCTGCATGTCTCAGCCTGGTCAAATTGACACAGATTTCTCCACTCCATCACTTTTTCCCTCTTTTTTTAAAATTGAATTTTCATGAATTTCATGCAATATATTTATACTGTATTTAGACCCCCTCTCCTATCTGTAGCTCCCTGCCTAATTTCATGCAATAATAAGCAACCTTAGCAGGTACCTTATAATTATCTAACAAAAGAATTGCAGTAGCTACCCCACTGGGGCCTATAACTTCCCTTGCTATAGGGGTTGTCCTGTCTTGCAGTACTAGATGTGTGTTCTTCCCCTAGGAGCAGGGAGCAAGCCTTAAATAGAATTGGACATTTGTTGGTTGTTCATACACTAGTTGTGCCACAATTGCATTGGTAGGCACAACTTGCTTTGCATGTTGAAAGTGTAGCATGTTGGGTCTCTCATTAAACAAGATTGTTAGGGACAGTTCTCCCCTAGCCATCTGCAAAGTGCCTCTGGAACCATGAATTCCAACCACTCAGCTTAGTCCTAGCTCAATTTCTCCTTTTCTTGTACTCATATAATGTAGTGTCTTCAGTAATAGTGTCTTACAGTCTAATTCTGGCATGCAACCAACATTATTGGCAATACCCTTTATCATTTGGGGGCCTTTTGGGGCTCCTTGGCCAACAGCCCATAGAAGGGCAACCCATCTCTGGCACTGGGATTTTCATTTAATAATCATATGGTTTACAGGTCCAGGTTGTTGTACACTTTTCCTGTCCACTTTGGTGGGTATCACCTGTGCCTGACACAAGCATAAAGCTCCTAAGAATTTCAGAGCTGCACCTGGCCCTTGTACTCTTTGTGAATTTATTTTCCATCCGTGTATCTTCATGTGTACTTGACTATCTCTCAAATGGGTTACCACATCTGCAAAAATACTCAGAGGTTAACATTATGTCATTTTATGTACTGAAACCTTTTTCCCTAGAATGAGCAAGATAGCAATGCATCATCCTGAACCATCATTTCATACTGAATAGCGGAGTTACAAAGATAACCTTCATGAAACACTGAAAGTCTGTTGTCCTCTGTTCCAAGCAAGTGTCAGGTGATTCCAGAAATTCAAAAGTAAGAAGAAACTAAATAAAACATAAACAAGGTCTAATACCAATCTCGAGGTCCCTGCTGAATTAAGATCTATTTTAAATCTCTGGTGAACTCAGTCTTATCTATCCCAGTGAACTGGGCATCATACATTGCTTTCCTCATGCCTCATCCCTTCCGTTGTGCCTGTCTGTCCTCTGTTGTCCTCCAACCAGTAATAGCCATGGGAACCTTCACTGGTGATGACCAAATATCTCTAATGGTACTAACAAGCCAGTCCATCAGGGACTGATTCCTCCTGTACTGCCTCAGGTTATGCGGCTTGTGTCTCAAAGTGGTTATATTACTCAGCTTCTTTGCTTCTGCAGAATTTGAACTAATTCCATTTGTCCCCGTGTTCCAAAGCCCCCCAAGCCAGGTGGTGAGGGGCTCCATCGCTTGTTTGAATGTCTTCCCTAGTTCCAATAGCTCCAGGGCTGACTGTTCTCTGACTACCATAGTCACCTGCACCAGGATCATTGTTAAGACTTCTGTCAGCATGCTGGATCATGGATTTTCCTTTCTTTGTATTAAAGGTCAAACCCAAGGGACATCTTGTACCATCTCTTGGTTGTTCTCTTTCTCATCACTACCTGCTTCCTCCTTCCTTTCAGGGTATGACAGTTAACAAGCTGAGCTGTGATGGTCCTAAGTAAGAGGGCCCAAATGAGCTTGGGAAGATAGCCCCTGTCATCTATCTGTCAGAGGCGATCCTCTACAACATATCACTTTAGGTTTTCCTAAAATTGAGTATCATACCAAGGTGATAGTTTTAACATATTATCAAATAGAACTCTAGTTCATTTTAGACATTTCTGAAAGGCCATTAGCATTGATAAGGAAAAATTACTAAAGTAATAGGACTGAGAAATCAAGGTGTGGGCTGCCTTATCCTTTGAACAAGATACAGTTGTCATTCAAAGAATATTAAAACAGGATCCTTTATATATATTAAAACTTGCTGACATTTGTCTCTGACTTTGGTAATTTATACTTTTAACTTATAATTAAGGAAGTGCCAAGTTCTATTTCATGAATTTTAGGAAATCCTAAGACTTTCTTGGTGGATAATTAGATGGTTTTTCTTCCTTCTTTAAGGAAAACTCCCATATCATTTATATGGAACAAATTTTTGTTTGGGATCCTAACCATCACGGTTTATTGTCATATATTTATCTTGGGATAATACTAAACTAGAACTTGCAGTATTTAGGGGGAGACTGTTTTGTCAAACTTCTCTACAATCTTGTCTCATAATTTCTGAATTAATGACTACACTAAGCTCATTTTGATATATTTCACTTTTGTGATGAGTCTTTAGACAAGTCATTGCTTTTCTTAGAGCTCCTTTTACTTCCTTGTTTCTAATGGTATAAATGAAGGGATTGAGAAGGGGTGTGAGGATGGTATTTAGCACAGATACCACCTTATTAATCTTAAAGGAGGAATGTGCTGTGGGTCTCAAGTACATGAACAAAACAGCTCCATAGAGCAGAGAAACAACTATTAGATGAGAGGCACAGGTAGAAAAAGCCTTTTGGCGGCCGGTGGCTGAAGGAATCCATAGGATAGTGGTTAGGATGTAGATGTAAGAAGTGATTGTAAAGAGGAGTGACCCTGGGATCACAAGTATGGTTGCCAGGAGACCTAAGAGTTCCAAAATGCTAGTGTCTGCACAGGCAGCTTTCAAGATGGGACCAACATCACAGTAGAAATGGTTGATGACATTGTTGCCACAGAAAGGTAACTGAATAAGTAACATCGTTTGACAAAAGACAATGGTGAAGCCTGTCAGCCAGGAGCTGAGAGCCAGCTGCAGGCAGAGGTTGCTGGTCATGATAGAGGGGTAGCGAAGGGGCTGGCAGATGGCCAGATAGCGGTCAAAAGACATGGCAGCAAGGATCAAGAATTCAGTGGTGCCCAGGAAGAAGTGGAAGAAGGCCTGCAGTAGGCAGCAGGCAGTGCAGATGACCGTCCTTGATACAACAAATGTTTCTAGCAGTTTGGGGATGATGGTGGTGGTGTACCAGATCTCTAGAAAGGCCAAGTTGCAAAGGAAGAAGTACATTGGAATTTGAAGCCTGGGCTCAACCCACACAATAACAATAATGAGTCCATTACCTGCAACGGTTAATATGTAGATGAGAAAGATCACTATAAAAAGAGGGGCTTGTAAGCCTTGGATACCTGGGAAGCCTAGGAGGATGAACTCTGTGATTTCAGTGTCATTTCTCATGTCTCTTGAAAAACCCTAGAAAGGCAGCAAAAGAAGTGCTCTTAGAATCGTATAATTAAGTTTTTAGTGATGAGATCTTAGTTCTTTACTATTTACCTTTCTAGTTTATGTTTAGATGTATATCTTACCAAGCACAGGAGGGTGGGTTTTAAAAACGGTTTGCTCTTCACTGATAGTTATTCATTCTTTCATCCATTCATTCTGTTGTGCTGGTAACCTCACTCAAGGCTTTGTGTATGCCAGACAAACCCTCTATCAATGAGCTACAGTGCCAGACTCCTGCCTAGAATTTGAAAGTACAGTCAAGTCCAGTTGGAACAACAGAAAGGTTTTATTTAAGGTCCCTCAGGAACTGAGTATATTTCAGTTCCCTCCTCTTCCACATGTGCGTGCACATGAGGCATGCCTTCCTTTCTGATGATTTGGCTGGTTCTTTGGGTAGCTAAACCAGCTTTAAAATTATTTGTTACACTTATTGTATGTGTGCTTGCATGTGCACACACTTGTATGCGTGTATGCATATGCATGACACAGAACATGTGTGGAAGTCAGAGGACAGCCTGTGGAATCCATGTGAATTTCAACAATCAAGCTCAGATTGTCAGACTTGTTGGGAAACATCTCTATCCACTAAGCCATCTCGATGGCTCTAAACAAGCTTTTGTTAAAAATTTTTTTTAAATTTATTATTTTTATTTTATGTGTATGAGTATATTGCCTGCATGTAGGTAAGTGCACCCGTGTTGTGCAATGCTTTTTTAAAAATTTGTTTTTTTTGAATTTTTGAGTATTTTATACAGAATATCTCAAAGAATCTTAATCATCTTTATACTCCCATCCCCACCAGCACGCTCCCACAGTGCCCCCACTGGAACCCATATACTCTGTCGTCTGTATTAAGGCCCAATGTGTCAAGTCAGTGTCCTGAGACATTCCCCTGTACAAGTCCATCCACTGAGGTCTAGTCAGCCTATCTAGAGTCTCTTATTTTAGGAAGATCAGCTCTTCCTCACCCAGCAGTAATCAACTACCAGTGGTTCCTCGGCTAAGATTGGAGTCTGCTGTTCTTTTCCCCAGTTCTATGCTGGGTTTTTGTCTGCCCTGAGTTCGCATGGGACTTTTGTATGCTGTAATGCCACATTCTCTCCTGGGAGGCCTGGGTGTGTGTGTGCTCTTTCTCTTTGCTTTCAGTTCCTCTGTGAGGCATACCACACCCTTCACAGCTCCCAGGCCCCATGCTGTCTTTATGACCAACTGACAAAATTGACACAATGTCCCTCTAAGCTATAGTTTGGGTAATAAAGATATTTATTTGGGCTTGCCAACAAAGCTTATGCTATCCAGGAAGGGGTCACTTACAAAGGCATGGATGCCATGGGTTCTTTCTCCTACATCTCAACTGAGCTTTGGAAATCCATGCTTGCCTGAGTACTAGCCAGGATGGTGACTTCTCCTGTCTCCCTGGCTTCCTGAGTCTGTTCTTAGGCACCCCTCCTCATGCAATTGAAGCTCACTGATTAGGTGGGAGGGGTGACTGTCTCCCCCTCTGTCTATGGAGTCTCTTAGGTTTCAGACATTCAGATGTTAATGGTTCTTTTGGGGGATACACCTATCCAACATATGCTGACCGCATTGTAATAGAATTATATGAGCAAGATCCCAGGAGCTTGTAGGACTCTGTTTCCATATGGTCCTGCTCCTCCTTCCTGGCTCTTAAACAATCTTTCTGTCCCCTCTTCTGTGATGGTCCCTGAGCCCTGGAATTTGAAAGTATTAAGTATACTTGACAAATGATAATGTTTTATAAACCCTTATATAAAAATATTTTTAAACTGTAATAGTTTATCTGTCATTAATATGTACAATGATTTAAAATGAATATTGGATAGTTTATACATGCATGTGAACATAACTATGAGTTTGTGAGAAATTAATCCCTATGCCTATATTATATTCTGAAAGAATTGCCTTTTGGGTACTGGGGATTGAACTTAGGGCTTTGTATATATTCAAAAGTACTCTGCCCTGAACTATATCCCTAGCACAGACTTTAGATTATATTACTGATATGATTAATGAAATCCATATTATTTGTGTATATAAACGTAATAAAAATGTTGTCATATTAGTGGTTAAATACAACTTTGAACAAATGCCTTTTTGTTTTCTTATTTCTCTTTCTTTTTTGTTGGAGGATGTTCTGGATAGCTTTCTATTGCTGTAGTGAAAACAGTGACCAAAACCAGCTTGGGGAGGAAAGAGTTTATTTTATCTTATTTTTCCAAGTGAGAGTTCATCACTGGGGGAAGTCAGGTGCTCAAGGCAGGAACCTGGAGTTAAGAACTGAAGCAGAGAACAGAGAGGGATGCTGCTTACTAGCTTGCTCCCATGGTCTGTACTCAGCCTGATTTTTTTTATGCAACCCAAGACCACTTGCTCAGGGATAGGACAAAACCCACAGTGGGCTGGGCCCACCCATATCAGTCAACCATTAAAAAAATGCCTCACAGACTTAACCACAGGCTGATCTGATAGAGGAAATTCCCCAATTGAGGTTCCCTCTTCCCTGGTATGTCAAATTGACAACTGAAGCTAGGCAGCACAGGGAGGGAAGGGGACTGAGACAGGGTCTCCTAGCCTGAACTGACTAGGACTTTACTGTGTTGCTCAGGCTGGACTTGCACATTCTTCTGCCTCTGTCTACTGGTGCTGTGATTATAGGCATGCACTACCATGCCTGGCTTTAGAACAGATGTTTGCTAATGAATCCACTTCCCCATTCTAAGTCAGACAGATTCTTTTAAGAAGGCTAAATAAAACTTTACAAACTAAATGAGCAAAGTGTTTAGGAAGCCAAAAAAGGACTTAAAGGGAGCTAGAGAGATGGCTCAGTGGTTAAGAGCACTGACTCTTTTTGCAGAGGACCCAGGTTCTGTTCCCTACACCCAATGGCGGCTAACAACTGTCTGTAACTCCATTTCTAAGGGATCTCATGCTCTCTTCTGGCCACCTTGGACAGTGCACGTGTGGGTGCACTTACATACATGTTGGCAAAACACTCATAAAAATAAAAATAAATAACATTTAAAATGCACTTAAAATTCTAAGACTGGTCATTTGATATATAGAAATATGTAGTAAATGTACGTTAGATAAAGATCTGTGGATATTAACCCAAAAAAGGTGAAAAGATAAGCAAATGCTCACAATATAAACTAGAAATCATGAAAGGGACATTTCTATCAAAACCTTCCTTTGTGACTATATATATATATATCAAACATTTCTCTCTGTATGTGCAAATTTATAGACTGAGAACTTATCTTTTAGTTCTACTAACATTTACTAGGAAACAGTAAAATGACATTCTTGCAAAAATTACCATTTTCCTTTGAAATGGGTTATTTTTATGAGTGTTTTTCCTACATGTATGTGAAATGAACTGTAAAATGAATTGTACAGATCTCAAAGTGAACAGAAAGCAGTGTGAGTGGGGCAACATATGGTTTGTTGGCAGGTTGTTTGATTCTCCCCTTTGTGAGTGTACACTGAGAGGTTAGGGACACAGGTACTTCCATTTCCTCTTGCCTCTTTTCTAACCAAGAAGAGATTATTGTACATAATGTGACAAGCTCCAAGACTCTCCATGAAATGATGAGGAGAGAGAAATTTTTGACTTTGGATTAATGGCCAGTGTAACTGGCCATCTGGTTAACCTCAGGTGAATATGGAATTGCCTTCATTTCCTATGTAGAGGACAGTGGCCATCTCTTTAGCACAATACAGATTTTCCAGGTAATAAATGTTATAGCACACTAGACAGGAAATGCTATCTCTGTTCTGTTCCAAGCTTCACCAGATCGCCTGACTACAGCTCACTTAATGCTATCTTGAGATTGTGCCATTTTGTTTTTCTTGGCTCTCCTTTGCAATAAAGAATCTTTTGCCCTTTGTTTAAATTTTTCATAGTCTTAAGTAAGAAGAAAAGAAGTCGAAGGAGGAGGAGGAGGAGGAGGAAGAAGAAGAGGAGGAGGAGAAGGAAGGAGAAGCAAAAAGAAATGTCAATATATACGAAGGAGGAGGAGGAGGAGGAGGAAGAAGAGGAGGAGGAGAAGGAAGGAGAAGCAAAAAGAAATGTCAATATATTTACTTCTTTTTGATTTGGGTTCAAGTTTAAAAAAAGTCCCAAGTCTTGTTTATTTCCTTGTTTTGTTTTTGAATTGTTGACAGAGACAGATTTAGGTTTTTTAAAATGTTGGTTATGGAGTAAATTTGAAGATTCCCAAAATGATGGAACCTTACAGCACAGACACCACATAGTACACATTCCACAAAGGGAAATAAATTAGAATTACTACTTGGAGGTTGATACTTTATTTAAGGTAGAACTTGAATAAAGAGCTAGTTTGAAATCTACTCCAAGGATTGAGACCTCTGGTAAGGTACAGGGGATAAAGACCACTTGCATTTAAGGATGTCGAGGTCATTTTTTTTGTGATTTTTGTAAATGAGACTGAAATTCATTTATTAGTATCTGCTGAAAGATATCCACATATCAAAACTAATTGTATTTATACATTCTAGAGAAAAACTAAACTTTATCCCAAATGATGCTCTTATCTCTTCTCTGTAGCCAAGAGATACTCACAGCACTGAGGGTTCCCAAGAAAACACTTCTGGTCCACAGGTAGAATGAAAAGAGAAGAGTCTTGTTAGAAGCCAGTCTAACTGAAACAGAAAATGTTTCTTCTGCTTTCTCCAAAAGAAAAGGAATTCCTTTCTAGAACCTAAGGCAAGCACCTTTCTGCAGCATTTAATCTATTCATAAATAGTTAAAGAAATGGAAAAGTGCTTTCAGTGTTTAGAAGAACTGTACTGAGTGTGATACACGAATCAGTTCATGCTAGGTCAAGTTTTCTTCCTTGAAAATAATAACTTGTCAGTGGGGCACTTCTCTAGCTTCTCCTGGGACTTCAGTCTCCAAGGGTGTGTTTCAGGGAGTCCCAGGAGCCTAGAAGTTCTCACTTTATTCATGTCAACTTGAAGAACTTGCAGTTTTCTCTTCCTAATTGGTACCAGTCATCCCTACATTCTTATGGTAATGAATTCACATCTGAGAATCCACAATTTTACTGAATTTAAATCTTCAGTTTCTCAGTTTCTGAAAGAGTGGATGGAACTCAGTGGCGTCATAATAATTAAGAGAGGAACTGTAATTTAGTAAATTCGCGGGTAGGAAACTTTACTAATACTATGAAAACTAGTCAAGTACACAAGAATTTGAGAGATTTGAGAGTGAACTGAATAGAATTATATTTGATTTTGCGTGAACTATCTCAAAATGATAAATGAAAAGACAGAGACTGGTCTTGAGGGCCACACATAGAGCTGGTGTAGACAGCATGAATGATTCATCATTGAAAGGGCTTTCTGCAAAATAGGAACATAGATTTTTTTTTTTTGAATTGTAACTTTAAAAAATCAAATTTTAAAATTTATTTTTAATACTGTGTATGTGACTGTGTATGGGCACATAGATGTGAGTGTAGTGCCCATGGAGGCCACAAGAGTTCGTCCCTTGGAGTTGGAGTTACAGGCAGCTGTGAGCTGCTCAACGTGGGTGCTGAGAATTGAACTCAGATCCTCTGGAAGAGCCGCACATGCTCTTAATGCTGAGCCTTCTCACCAGCCCCTTAAAAAACTTTAATGAAAATAATTTACATAGAATAAAATGCACTCACTTTATTTAATTTACATTTGCTGTAAATGTCTTTTGTATTCCATTTTCTATTTGTTTGTTATTGTAATTGGTAAGCCTAATGTTTATCTTAACACAGCCTACCTAAAAATAGAGTCATATCACTTCATGTAGTTTTAGACTCTCACAAAAACTTTCAATTTCTCTCTTATTATATGCATTGAGATTTCCTTCCATTTTCTCTATTTTTGTTATAAACTCCATAATACATTGTTATTATTTTCATTTAAATTGATAGCCATTTTTTAATTTTAAAGGGAGAAAAAATTTTAAAATGTAAACCCAAACACCAGAAACTTCCTGGAGGAAAATATAGGATAAAATATTCTTGACACAGTGTACCCTTGGCAATGACTTCCTGGACATGATGCTGAAATCACAGGCAACAAAAATCAAAATACATGAGAAAGATTACATCAAGCTAAAAGACTTCTGGACAAGAAAGAGAGCAATTTTAAAGTGATAAGACAATCTATGGAAGGGGAGAAAATACTTTCCACTTATAGGTCTAATAAGTTAGTATGCAATATACTCAAAGGAATCCTACAACTCCATAGCAAAAGCAAAGCAAAACAAAACAGAACAACCAAATCACCCAGACAAATAATCCGGTTGAAAAATGAGCAAAGGGCTTGAATAGATGTTTCTCCAAAGAAGACATGCAAGTGGCCAACAGAAGGTTAATATTACTACTCATTATAAATTTGCAAATAAAGTTCACAATGAGATATCACAAGCACAAGGATGGCTGGTATGGAAAAAAAATAAAAAGGCAGCAAATCTTAATGAGGATATGGAGAAAATGGGCCTTTGTACCTTCTTGGTAGGAATATAAATGTGTAACTTCTATGGAAAACAATATGGAGAGTCCTAAAATTTAAAGGGAATTTACCTTATGATCCATCAATAATATTTCTTAATACATATCCAAAGGGGTTGAAATCAGCATCTCAAAGATGTAATTCTACTTTTGTGTTCATTTTAACATTATTAACCAGAACCAAGACAGAGAAGCAATATAACCATTGATGAATGGATTAAGAAAATGTGGTGCATAGGGGAATATTATTCAGCCTTAAAGAAAGGAGTCTTGCCATTGGTAGCAACATATGTGAACCGTGAGGATGTTGTCCTAAGTGGAATGACTTAGCCATAGAAGGACAGTACATTTTATGGATCAGCTCCATTGTTTTAAGGAATATCTAGAATTCAATCCATAATTTTGGGTTTGTTGTATGTTTTCAGAAGAGATTGGTATGTAAGTCTGAATGGACTAAGTGGAGAATGTAAGGTCTCTGTGTGGGTGGACACCATGCAGTTAGTTAGGGGGCCTGTCAGAAGAAAAAACAGAAAGTAAAAATTTCTCTCCCCCTTGCCCTCGGGTATCAGCACTCTAGTTCTTCCAGCCTTTGGACTCAAGGATTCACATGAGTACTCTGGGTTTTTGGACTGAACCATGCTCCTACTTTAGACAGTTTGTTGTGAAACTTTCATCTTTTGTAATCATGTGAGTCAATTTCCCAAACAAATATTCAGTAATCTCTCTCTTAGAGCTGTTCTACTAGTTCTGTTTCTCTGAAGAACCCAACTGTACACGACTTACATGATGGATCTGAAAGAGACAAACTCATAGAAGCAGAATAGAATGATAGAGGCCAGGAGCTGGGGAATGGAAGGGAAAGTCTTAGTCAGTATACAACATGAGCAGGTTCTAGAGATGTATGGTTTTTTGGGTATAGTTAGAAATGCCATATTTTACACTTAAAATTTTGCTAAATGGGGTTGGGTAGACCTTATGTTAAGTGTTTCTAGCACACTTGTAATACCATATATATAGAGAAGACCTGTAGTGGTAATATATGGGTTCATGCTTCTGATTGCATACTTAAATCCAAGGACTCAAGTTATAGATATTAAATATGTATAGCTTATGTATGTCAATCAGACCTTGATAAAATAAAGAAAACTTTCTTATTTACTATTTCAGGGGTCATTATTTGTTTGTATATGGGTTCCAAATCTTAGTCTTAAGAAACACGACTTGTGAATTTCTGACGGCAAAATATTTTCTTGGATTTTTTTTTTTTGAGAATTTATATGTCTTTATTTTTAAGGGCATTTTTTTACTGAATGTAAAATTTTAGTTTGGCAGTTTCACCCCCAGCAAGTTATTTTTCTATGTTCCCTGCTTTCACGATATTATGGTTAACTATGATTGTCACACTGATGGGATTTAGAATCACTCTGGAAACAAACTTCTGGGCTTGTCTGTGAGAGAGTATCTAGATTATGTTAATTGATTAGGGAGGCCCACTTTAAATGTGGATAGTACCTTTCCATGTGCTAGACTGAATAAAAAGGAAAAATCCATCTTTGCACAAGCATTCATTGCTTTCTGTTTCCTGACTATAGACACAAAGTGGCAAGCTGCCTCCTGCTTCTGCTGCCTCGTGTTCCTCCCTGCCATGATGGGCTGTATCTCCTGGGACTGTAGTACAAAAGCCTTCCTTATGTTGCTTTTGTCAGATATTTTTTCATTGCAATGAGACAAGTAATGTATACACATAGTTTGTGATGGGACAGCAGCATTATTAATATATGTGTGCATACATATAAATGTATACTGCTGTGCTATTTGTATGCATTACTTCTGATCGCCTTTCTATCATTGATTATTAGTATCATGTGTGGTATCATGTGCACTATTTAATGGATGTTTATTGAGCATCCTGGTCTCTTCACATCACTCTGCCATAGCTAGACACTTCTCTTCAGAAGCCCTTCTTTGTCTCATTCCCATGGCAAGGTCTGACTTGCAGCAAGAGATATTCAAACACTGAAATAAGATAGCTCAATTTCTCATCTCAGCCAACTCTGAAGATGGTGATGTTGCTTAAATCTTGAGACCCACTCTTTTCTAATTTACATACTTCTACCAACCAAATGACTTCTCCTAGATGTCCTCTCAAGGATCTTCCATCGTGGTAGGGTTGGTGAGACTTTCCTTACTCATTGCTTACCTCCCCAGATGCTGATTGCCTGCCTGGATCAGCTCCTGAGTATCATCTGACCCTGATTCTCTGTTATACCAGTTTTCACCTATTGGGATTTCCTGCAATTTCATTTTGTTCCTGTTATTCTTTCAAAGGGTATTGTTTTTGTCTTTTTGGGTTACTATAGCAATATATCATGAGTAGGCTAGCATATAAATAAAACAAACACATTTTTTTTTACAGTTAAGGAGGCTGGGATAGCCAAGATAAGGTGTTAGCAGATGGTATTCCACTCAGGGCCTACTTCTGAGTCCATAGATGGCTGTCATTTTACTGTATTCTTACATGGTAGAAGAAAAGCCAGCTGTCTGGGGCCCAATTTATGATCCCAATAATTAGAGTGGAGCCTTTCATGTCTAATCATCTCACAAAACTCCCAGCTTTTAATACTATCATATTCAGGATTAGGTTGTCAACATACGAACAGAGGGAGAGCATATTCAGTACACTGCAATTGTGTCTATTGCCAACTTCAGATTCTTCCAAATCTATGGCTTCCTTCAAATAACTACAAACTGCATCTGTTACCTGGATTCTGGCAAAGTACATAAGATGAATATGAGCCAGCACAGTATATTAAAATAGCTTGGAGTTACAGTAATGCATACTAAGGAGACAGAATGTTTTCATATTTGTACAGTGATTTTCAATTTCCATTTTCTGAATTACATAACCCTAATTTCACAACAATGTGAAGTACACAAGGGCCAAGTAAATATTTTTGTAAGCTCCAATCCATTGTAATTCTATGCTATATAAGTGTGATGCACAAGGGATTCCTGCATTGTTTTGCATTGAATCACAATTTTTCATGGTTTTGGTTTGCTTTGGGCACAAGCAAAGACATCCTAGTCAATTGAAATGTAAATGGTAAGTGTGCAGACTGATAATCCTATAATCGTTGGCTATCATTTGTCTGAAATTTTGAGGACAGAGGACTTTAGATTTTAGATTTTGGAATATTTGCACATACATATTGAGATACCTTGGGGCTGAGAACTAAGCTTAAATACAGAATTCACTTATGTTTCAGAGATAGTTTATATGTATAGACTAAAACTGAATTTTGGGCAATATTATTTGTGCTCCTTCATTTTAAATTGGAAACCAATATGTTTTTACTTTTTACTTTTATTATTTTAGGGCTTTTTTTTGACTTGTACTTGAATTTTTGAAAATTTCATACCTTTTGATCAAATTCATGAATTCATTAATTTTGATCAAATTCATATCCCCTCCCTTATTTACATCTCCTTACAGTCTCCATCTGATTTCACGTATTCTACTATTTCTTACCCACTTCCCTACATCTATGCTGGAATTTTGTTTGATTGGAGCTTATGTGGGGCTTATGCATGCTGTCACTGTTGCTGTGAGTTCACATGAGTAACTTCCCAACTGTCTGAAAAACTTTATTTCCTTGTGTTTATCCACCACCTCTGGCTCTTACTGTCTTTCCATCCCTCTTTCACAATGATCTCTGACCCTTGGGAGGCAGAAATTTGATATAGGTGTTCTATTCAGGGATAAACAGTTGCAGCCTCTTATTTTCTGCACCTTGGCCAGTTATGGTTCTCTGTTAATCACCATCTGCTGCATAAGGACGCTTTCTGCTGAGAGTTGAGATATGCATTGATCTATGGGTATAAGAACAAGTCATTAGGAGTCATTTTAATGCCATGTCTATTTAGTAGAATAATGGTATTAGGCTTTCTCCTATGGTGTGTGTCCTGTCTAGCTCAGGTTCCTCAGCTTGATACCAGTGTCAGGTATGGGCTCTGCCTTATGAAGTGGACTTTAATACTCCCATGATATTCATGTCACTCTTGCATCAGAGGTCATATCTTGCCAGGTCAGTGGTTGTTGAAGCATGCAGGATTCACAGCTGCTGATTAATTTTCTCTTCAGTTGCATGCATAGTACCTTCCAGCAATATGAAAGTCAGCCAGTAGAGATGAGCCTTTGACTACAGTACCAGCCTGACTTCTTGTTTGTTTGATACTTCAACACATTTCTTCACAATAATTGAAAAACAATCTTGTTTCAATATGAAAATAGAAAACACCCAGGATATACAAAGTAATCCTGGATAATAAAAGAACTGCTAGAGGTGTTACCATTACTGATCTTAAATTACACTATGGAACTATAGTAATGAAAAAAAAAAAAAACAACAAACCATCATGGTACTGGCATAAAAGAAGACATATTGATCAGTGAAATGGAATGGAGGGTCCTGATTTGAATGCATGCATTCACAGCCATCTGATTTTTGACAAAGGAACCACAAAGGCATACTGGAGAAAAGACATGTTCAACAAATGGTGCTGGTTAAACTGGATGGTGGCAGGTAAAAGAATGAAACAAGACCCTTATCTCTCACCATGCACAAAACTAAACTATAAGTGGATCAAGAACCTCAACTTTAGATCTGATAGCCTCAATCAGATAGATGAGAAAGTAGGAAATACACTGAAACCTATAGGGACAGAAAAGGACTTTCTGATCAGAACTCCTATAGCAGAAGCATTAAGTCCAGCAATTGACAAATGGGACCTCATGAAACTAAAAAGCTTCTGTATAGCAAAGGACAGCATCATTCGAGTGAAGAAGCAACCTAGGGGATGGGAAAAGTATCTTTAGCAGCTATTCGTCTGACAGAGGGTTAGTATCCAGAACATACAAAGAACTCAAAATCCTAAACATAAAAAAACAAACAAACAAAAAATCCCAAAACACACAACCCAATTAAAAATTAGGGCAAGAATCTGAACAAAGAGTTCTCTAAAGAGGAAATGCAAATGGATGAGAAATACTTTAAACATGTTTTTTAGTCATCAAAGAAATGCAAATTAAAACCACTTTGATTTCAAGTCTTGCTCCTCCAGGACGACTAAGATTCAGATGTAGAAAAACAAATGTCGCATATTCTTTCTTATAATTGGATGGTAGCTTTGAAATCTTAGATGTGCATGTTTCAATTTGAAAATGTATAGAAGTTCAGAAACTAAGAAACAGCCTTCAGGAGGTGATATGCTTCCCGGGAGTGCAGGTAGAATACAATGATATAAATCGGGAACGTGGTATAATAGAGTAGGAAGTGTTAAGGGAGTAGGGAATGGAAAGGTAGGCTAGAGGAGAGAATATGCAGAGGGATAACTAATGTTAAAGTTGTTTAGAAGAAGCCATGTGGAGACCCACCACTATAGAGACTTCCTAAAATGTGTACATACACATTACAAAAAGAGATTAAAAGAAGTTAATTTATAACAGGGGGCATTATCCCTACTAGACACCATAGGCTAGCAAAGTAAATGCCCTATGCCAGGAATCGACCTCCTCTTTTGAAGCTGTTGATCAGAGGTCCAAAAAAAAAAAAAAAAAAAATTCTCAACAATACTGCCCCTGCTCTTTGTTACCTACAAGAATTTGGTCTAAGACTGTTGCATGCTCTTGCATTTTGACATGGAGTCGGATGGAAATTTTTACCTGTGACATGTTGATACGCAAAAGTTTTCAGACTTTTGAGACATTTTGGACTGAAGATACCCTACAATACTTAAGATAATATACTCTCTACTATGGAAAAACACACAAGGAATACTTGATATGAAACCATTTTATATGTGTTAATTTAGTAGTAGCAATATGATCACATGTCCAAAATCATTGTGATTATATCTGTATTATGTACCTAAAAACCTACTATTGGAGAGTAATTTGAGTTTTGGATTATTCTGAGTTTTCTGTAGTTCTTGGAAAAGGAAACATCTTAATGGTAGGATAACACTGTGCATCAGTCTTGGAAAACACACCAGTGAGAGTGTTAATTAGCTAACAAAAACAGTTAAGTAGAATTGATGAAGGTGAAGGGTGAGCCCAAGTAAGAAGAGGAGAAGAAGGTGCCTAAAATGAGAGGAATATAAACTTCAAATAGCTCTTTGTAACAATTTAAGAGAATTTCAAAGTAACAATTCATGGCTACTCTTTTTTTTTTTTTTTTTTTTTTTTTTTTTTTAAAATTTTTGTTGCTTCTTTTTTTTTTTTTTTTTTTGGTCTTTTTGATACAGGGTCTCCTTGTAGCCCCAGCTGTCCTGGAACTCACTATGTAGACCAGGCTGGCCTTGACCTCACAGATATACGCCTGCCTCTGCCTCCCAAGTGCTGGGATTAAAGGCGTGCGCCACCACACCCAGGTTTCATGGCTACTCTATTTTGATCCTGTACCTCTGCTACACAGCCTTGCACCATGGAGAATCAAGAATCAACAAGTGAGTAAACAACTTTCCTTTTTTTTCTCTCTCTTTTTTTTTTAGCTTCAAAGCTTAAACATTATCACTATCAACTTCACAATGTGTATAAGGTTTATTTTCACATCTTCATTTAGCTTTTGGTATTGATATGCACCCTACTTGAAATGCCCTTTCATCATGACATAATTGGCTCTAGCTTTTGGAGCTAATTTACTTGAAGATTCTACTTAATATTCATTTCCTTCATAAACATTTGCAGGCATTAGTCGGCATGACTGATTAAGTAGGTATGAAGGTATTTTAAGGCATGTATTCCAACTGATTGCAGTCCTGAACAAATACAGCTACAGTAATGACCTTTAAAAGCAACCACTGTTTAGGTCAATAAACATCTGCTCTCTGTAAGCACTCTTACAAATTCTTCCAAATAGCTTTTAGAAAAAACAAAACAAAACAAAACCAAAACCAAAACAAAACCCTTGTTCCCACCATCCTTAGACTCCAAGGTATGAAAACAAAACAAAACAACAAAAAACCCAATAAAACAAAACTTTAGTTTTTATAGAATACAGAAGATGAATTCAGAATAACCATTCAGAATTATCTTAAATTATAAAATGGGAGAATAAAAATAAATTATTGCAGAACAGCCCAGGTGAAGATGAAAATGCATGTAATTGAGCAGACCACACCAGAGTATAAGGATCTGGCCTCGGGGTGGTGAGCTTTCCCCAAATTGTGCCTTGCCCAACCCTCTGCATTGGGATCACATATGGGCCCTTCCACTTTGCCCAGGCTAGACCTCTCTGCCCTACAGTAAGGGCTGAGACCTTAGCAGACCACCTGAGAATGCCTGGAATCAAACTCTGCACGGTGGTCAGTTTCTCCAAATTGTGCTGTGCCCAACCCCCTGCATTTGGACCATGTGAGACCCCTCCCACTATGCCAGGGCTAGACTTCTCTGCCATACAGTAGGGGATAAGACCTTAGCAGACTGCCTGAGAGTACCTAACTTGGGCCTCCCCTTAATGAACTTCCCAAATTGTGCTGTGAGTGACCACTAGTAGAGGTTCAGATGTTGGAAGGAAACCTGACTGTACCTGACTAGAGCCTGACTTGGGCATCTGTGGGAGCTTCTGAGTAGCTGATCTGAAGCCACCAGTTCCTTCCACTCTAAAATCTGACAGAATCTGAAACCTAGACCAACCGGCTTTACATATGTCATAAGAAAACAACCAAGGCACCAATAATACTAACAGAAGCAGACTTCAACTCAACAAAGGAAGACTTGAGTTTCATACCAGAATCACAAACAACAGAAGAAATCCACATGCCAAAATCACAATGGAAAAATAATAATATGGAAAACCAAAACAGAATGTTTCCCCAAATTTCACCAACCTTATAGAAAAGTTCTACAAGGAGAACCCCCAGAAGTCACCCAGTGAACAGAATTTAAAAGAGCAATCATTAACATGATCAAGGAATTCAATGAATTTAAAGAACACACAAACAAACAAATGAAAGAACTTAAAGAAGACAGGGATAAACGTCTAACTGAATTCACAAAAGAGATAGAAATATTGAAGAAAACTCAGGTTGAAATGAAGAAGGAAATGAAAAACCCAATAAGCCAATTTGAAACAGCAGGAAAAAGCCTCGACAGAATGAGTGAAATGGAAAACAGAATATCAACACTGGATGATGAAGTTGAAGAATTGGACCACACAAGCAAAGATTATTAAAAAAATATTTAAAAATACAGGAATGGAATATGCAGGAAATGTGGGACACCATGACCAAATCTATGCATCATAGATATAGAGGAAGGAGAAGAATTTCAGGTTAACGGTATTGACCAGATCTTAAACAGGATTGTAGAAATTTTGTAGAAATAAAGAGAATTTCCCAAAATTAAGGAAGGACATCCCCATACAAAAACAAGAAGCACATAGAGCACCAAATAGACAGGACCAAAAAAGAAACTCCTCATGGCATATCGTAGTAAAAACACTAAATATACAGAACAAAGAGAGAATACTGAAAGCTGCAAAAGAAAGCAACAACTCACATATAAAGGAAAACCCATCAGAATTACAGGCACACTTCTGAATGATGATTGGGTCAAAGAAGAAATTAAGAAAGAAATAAAAGTATTCTCGAAAAGGACATTACAACCCAACAAAACCTCTGGGACACTTTCAAGGCAGTCCTAAGAGGGAAGTTTATAGCTCTAAGTGCCTACAGTAAAAATTCAGAAAGAGTACAAATAAATGACTTAATTTTGAAACTCAAGACTCTGGAAAGGTAAGAACAAATGAAACCAAAATGCAGCAGACAATAAGAAGTAACAAAAATCAGAGCAGAAATAAATGAAATAGTAACAAAGTAAACAATACAAAGAATCAATGACTCTATGAGCTGGTTCTATGATAAACTAAAAAGGATAGACAGACCCTTAGCCCAGTTAACCAAAAGAAAGAAAGAGCAAATCCAAATCAACAAAATCAGAGATGAAAGTGGTAACATCACAACAAACACTTAAAAGATCCAGAACATTATAAGGGAATACTTAAAAATCTATACTCTACTAAATTTACATTAATATAAATATTAATATTATTTGAAAACCTAAAAGAAATGGATGTCTATCTAAAATCACAGGAATCACTAAAGCTAAACCAAGAAGAAATCAACAGCTTAAACAGAGCCATATCATATAAAGAAATTGAAACACTAATACAAAACCTCCCAACTGAAAAAAGCCCAGGCCCAGATGGATTTACAGCAGGATTCTACCAGACATTTAAAGAAGATCTACAACCAATACTACTTAAATTATTCAAAAAGATGGAATCAGAGGGAGAACTCCTAAATTCCTTCTATGAAGCCAGCATCACTCTTAACCCCCAAAGCAGGTAAAGACACAACTAAAAATGTAAACTATAGACCTATATCCTTAATGAACATAGATGTAAAAATTCTCAACAAAATACTTTCAAACTGCATACAGACACATATCAAAAAGATCATCCACCATGATCAAATAAGCTTTATTCCAGAAATGCGCAAAAGTCAATAAACTTCATAAAACATATAAATGGACTCAGACAAAAATTGCATGTCATCTCAATAGATGCAGAAAAGGCCTTTGCCAAAATTCAGCATGCATTCATGATAAAAGTCCTAAAGGGAATTGGACTGGAGGGAACATTCCTCAATGCAACAAACCCACAGCCAGCATCATTCTAAATGGAAAAAACTTGGAAGTATTCCCATTAAAATTAGGAACCAGACAGGGATGACCACTATCTCCTTTTCAGTATAGTGCTGGAAACTCTTGCTAGAGTAAAGGACAAGAGAAGGAATTAAAGGAGTATGAATGGAAGAGATCAAATTATCCTTTTTTTTTTTTTGCAGATAATTGTATCTTATACGTAAGAGATAACAAAACTTCCACCAGAAAACGCCTAGAACTAATTGGCACCTTCAGTAAAGTGGGAGGTTACAAAATTAATCTACAAAAATCAGTAGCCTTTCTATATACCGATAACAAGCAACCCCCCTGTTCTGGTTTGTTTCTTCATTGTTGTGACAAAACACTCTGACCACTACCAACTTGGGGAGGAAAAGGTTTATTTATCTTACATCTCCTGGGTCACACTTCATCAGGGAGCCCAAGGTAGGAACTCAGGGCAGGAACCTGGAGGCAGGACCTGGAGCACAGGCCGTGGAGGAATGCTGCTTACTGGCTTGCTCCCCTGGCCCCTGCTCAGCCTGCTTTCTTATGCTACATAGGCCCACCTGCCCAGGGGTGGCACCACATCACTCCTGCCTAGGGGTGGCACCACCCACTGCCCAGGGGCCCTCCCACATCACTCATCAAGAAGATGCCCCTCAGACATGGCCACAGGCCAGTCCAATAGAGGAAATTCCCCAATTGAGGCTCCCTCAACCCAGGTGTGTCAAGTTGACACTAAAGCTATCCAGCCCCCCCCCCCCAAAAAAAGAGCAGAAAAAAAACTCTGAATAAACCTGACCAAAAACATCAAAGATCTATACAATGAAAAATTTAAATCTTTAAGGAAAGAGATTGAGGAAGACACCAGGAGATGGAAGGACCTCCCATGCTCATGGATTGGAAGAATTAATATTGTAAAAATGACTATCTTACCAAAGCAATATATAGATTCAATAAACTCCCAATCAAAATCCCCATGGCATACTTCACAGAATTAGAAAAACAAACAAATAACCCTCCCCCCCAAAAACAACCAACCTTAAATTCACATGGAAAGACCCTGGATAGCTAAAGAGACCCTGAGCACAAAGAGAAACACTGGGGGGATTACTATACCAGATCTCAAACTATCCTACAGAGCTATAGTCATAAAAACAGCATGGTACTGGCACAAAAATAGACACACAGATCAATGGAACATAATTGAAGATGCAAACGTGTATACAGAATTTCAGCCACCTGATATTTGACAAAGGTGCCAAGAACACACAATGGAGGAAAGACAGCATCTTCAACAAATGGTGCTGGTAAAACTGGATCTCTACCTGTAGAAGAATAAATCTAGATCCTTATTGTTCACTTTGCATAAAATTCAACTCCAAAAGGATCAAAGACTTCAATGTGAAACTCAAAATTCTGAAACTGTTAGAAGAAAACAATGGCAGTAACTTACAAGATATAGGTGTAGGAAAGGACTTTCTAAATCGGACACCATTTTATCAGGAACTAAGGTCAACAGTCAATATGTGGGACCTCATTAAACTAAAAAGCTTCTATACAGCAAAAGAAACAATCAAGAAAGTGAAGAGAAAACCCACAGAGTGGGGAAAATTCTTTACCAATGACACATCTGACAGAGGTTTAACATCCAGAATATATAAAGAACTCACAAAACAAAGAATCAAGAAACAAAATGACCCAATTAAAAGATGGACTAAAGATCTAAACAGAGAGTTCTCAAAAGAAGAAATAAATATGGCTAAGAAACATCTTTTAAAATGTTCAACATCGTTAGTAATTAGGGAAATTCAAATTAAAACCGTCTTAAGATTTCATCTTACCCCAGTCAGACTGGCTAAGATCAAGAGAATAAATGATACCAAATGCTGGTGAGAATGTGGACAAAGGGGAATACTCATTCACTGCAGGTGGGATTTCAAACTTGTGCAACCCCTATGGAATGCAGTATGGAGAACTCTTAAAAATTTAAAAATGAACCTACCACATAAACTGGTTATATGGCTCATTGGCATATACCCAAAGAACTCATCCTATTGCAGAGAAACTTGTACAACCATGTTTGTTGCTGCTCTTTTCACAATAGCTAAGAGATGGAAGCAACCTAAGTGTTCCTCAATTGATGAGTGGTTAATGGAAATGTGGTACATTTATACAATGGAGTTTTACTCAGCAGTAAAGAAAGATGAAATAATGAAATTTGCAGGTAAATGGATTCGTCTGGAAACTGTTAGTTAAGTGAAGTAACAGACTCAGAAAAACAAAAGATGTTTGTTCTCCCTCATTTGTGGATTCTAGCCCCAAATCCCTGTAAGTGACTACATATCCCGATGTAACTTCAGGAACCAGTAAAATGGAAGGGAACCAGGAAGGTAAAGGGAAAGAAGGAACCCAAGAGAGAATAATAATGGGAGAAAGGTGTTACTAAGAGAAATGTGTAAAAAGGAGGTAGATAAATGGGAGGGGGAGAAGGAGAGCTGTACAAAGAACTATGGGAATAAAGGAGAAGGAGCTCAAGAGACATGGGACCACAACAGACAGAAATTATCAGGGGAGAAATAGGGAAAATGGGGACACTTTAAATGGGGAGGGTAGGGCGGGAGGATAAGACAGGGAGAGGAAGAGGAGAGATAAATAGTGCCTAGCTAGTAAAAAAAAAAAAAAAAAAAACCAGAGGGAACTGCATTAGTCTGAAAATCTACTGAAAAATTACACATACAATATACCGCATGACTCCATGAGATAGCTGAAGGCTACACAACAAGAAACGGTGCCAGACAGGAGAGACCTTCGAGTTGATGTCCAAGGTAGTCCAAGAGACTCCCGAAATTACACAGGCTATTGCCACAGTCTCTGATTGCTTCCCAGAACTTGATGGTAAGACCCTGTTGCTGAAGACAGGACATACTTTAGGCACAGGATTTGGAGCAATGGAGCTGGAAATGACCTGGAAGTCACCTCCCCGAAGGCTAGCTCTCATAGCTTCAGAGAGCGCTATGAAAGCTGGTAAGGGAGAACATCAGTCGATAGTCCAACCCCAGCTTCAGAACCTAAAAACCCTATCAATGACCAGCACAGCAAATGACATTTGTGCAGTAGTGGTACTTTTTTCCTGGAGGTACTTTTATCAACAGCTACCTAATTGGACTTAAAGCCCACTGAATGGGAGGAAACTCATGTGTGGTACTGTAAACCTTGCCAAATACACAGAGCTGGAGAGGTCATAGATATTAGAGAAAATTCCAAGGCTGTCACAGCTCTAGACAAGTGTAATTTCTTATTACGTGCAAAATATGAATTCTTAAATTTATAGACAAGTATCCAGGTCACCACCTATCAAAGAAGCTTCTTTTTCAAGAGACAGAGATAATTACAAAGTTCCAAAACTGGACACACACGGAGATTGTCTGAATTTCCCAAGTCTAAGTGGCATATCAAGGATGCAGCCTCTACACCCAGACTCATGGAACATAGAACAAGGGATGAAGAGAACACTAATATATCTTTCAACTCTCATCAATAAAGCTACCTCAAACAACAGAGATCCAGGAATGCAAAAGGTCACAAATGGCCAAAATGCAGAGAATAAGAGTCTGCAGAGTATGGGTCCTTGGACATGACTTCTATATTAAAATCCACCCACCCAGGGCTCAGGGACCATTTTGGGAGAGGGGGTGAAAAGACTGTAAGAATCAGGGAAGAGGTGCAGGACCACACAGAAATAGTCCTACAGGCACCTGGAACCCTTCTCATACAAATCTACAGTAGTGATGTTGGCATGCACAAGACCCATGCAAACTTAAGCAGACCAGGACTGTGGAAATGAGCATCAGGCCCCAATCTTAATTGAAGAATTATTGGCAACTGATTACTGTTGTGTGAGGAAGAGCTGATCTTCTTAAAGGGAGGGACTTTGGGTAGGCTGACTAGATCCTAATGGATGAACTTGCACTGAGAGACACCTGGGGACACTAACTTTACATATGATAGATCTTAACACAAATGACAGAATGTATGAATTCCAGTAGGGGGACTATGGGAGGTACCAAAGGGGAAGTGGGTATAATGATAATTTTCTGTATGAAGTACACAAAAATTCAATAAAAATTGAAAAAAAGAAAATGCATGCACGTAAGAGAGCCCTGGCTCCCAGCAATGATGAAATGCCTTAGGTACTCCTTTCCCTTAATTCTCTTTATGTCCTTCCCATTGGAACAGCCTTTTACATTATTCCACAGATCAGCTAAATTATTCGCTTTCTTGTTGTGCTTGTGATTAAAGCCATGGTATTGGCTACAGTAGGGAAGTAGCCAGCCTACCCTCCCTGGTATTGCCTTTTATTGGGGAAGACTTTTAAAAGCATTTTATGAATATTTTCACAAATTAAGTGAAATCTTTTTTACTTGCAATAGATAAATCCTTAGTTTACATAAATGAAAAGCACGCAAAAGAATGAGGCATCCTAACTGTTGAAGTCCAGAGTTATGTGTTTCTAATTCTAAACTACACTGTGACTTGGTATATAGAGCTTTTATAAAGAATACCAAATCCAGTAACTCCTGAAATGACACTTAACAAGCACTATTACCTTGATTGACATTCCATTTATACTTTGCAAACAAATGAATTAGAGAGTAAGAAGTTTTACATGATGGAGGGATTCCTTTACAGCTTCATACAAAGGAAAATGAAATTAGAATGAACTGGGAAATGTATCTTTACTAAAAGTCTGCCTAGTTATATTTTTATGGGGCGAAGTCTAGCTATACACCTTGCCTCCCAGGTGACTGGTTCCTCCAAGAGGCAGGGCCTGCTGTGGAGAATGGACTGAGGAGGGGTATTTTGCACCATCTTGAGCCAGAGGAACACGCGGTGGCAGGCATGGAGAGAAAAATGGCACTGGTGCCTCACCCACGTGGACGCAAGAGGGGGCATTTACTGGCTCAAGATGTGTGGGTGAAAATTAACCGAGACTATGGGCAGGCTGTGGGAGCATCTGAAGTGGCTGGCTCTGAGCCACAGCACAAGAGTGCTTGTCTCTGTGTAAGTTCCCCCATTTACCCCCTCCCTACGATAGGGCATAAACCATAATAAATTCACATAAAAAATATTATATGGTTTGTCTGACCATGCAAGAGATCCCAAGAGAATTCTGGCGACACACCTGGTTTGGATTGTTTTTGAGTTTTTTGCTTTCTGAAGGCTATGGGAATGTACTGACCCTTTATCTGTTAAACTGTGGGTAAATGTGTACATTGTCAACCACAGTTGAGAGCCGCAGCAGGGAGGACTCCAGTGCTACCTCCTACACCCAGACAACAAGGTCAGCCTGTCTGGTTTCTGTACCTAAAACAGATGAAACCTAGAGCAGTTCCTAAAAATTACCAACTCTCTAAGACAAAACTACTTTGCCCCTGACCTTCATGATGTTGTTACATAAAAATATGTGATGACCTCCATGGTCATAATAAGTCTGTGAAAATTATGAATTTTCCAATGTAAACAGATTGTTAAAATTAACTTGGTTATTTTTCCTTTTCATCATTGTTGTGCTTTTTTAAAACTGAAATTTTGTGAATTTCATACAATATATTTTGATCATATTTAGACTCCCTCCCCTATCTGCACCTTGTCCTTTAGTACCCCCATCCAATTACATGTAGTCTATTATATATGTATTTAAGGCCTGCCAAATAAAATTTGTATCCTCAAATGCCCTTCTGTGTGGCCCATCTAGTGGAGCCTGGTTAACCTACTAAGAATCACATCTTTGAAAGAGACTGAAAGTTGGTCTTCTTTAATGTCTAATAGAGTAACATTAATTTACTATATAATACAGGACTATAAAGTCAAGCAAGTGACCATAATAAAACACAAATACAGAATTAAGCTGAAGTGCATATGAGATACAGTAACAAAATAAATAAAAATACAGAGTGGTAGTGACCTAAAATTACTCAATTCTATTCTAAGCCTTCATTGTGTAGGGAAGTATGGTGGTTTGAATGAGACTTTCCCCTAGAGGCTCCAAGTATTTGAACACCTTATCCCTGTTGGTGGCACTCTCTTGGGAGGTTTAGGAGGTGTGGCCTTGCTGGAGGAAGCACATCCCTAGAGGTGGGCTTTAGTCTTGCCTCATTTCTGGTTTGTCTTTCTCTGCGTCCTGCTTGAGCTTGAAGATGTGAGTGCTCAGCTTTCTGCCCTGGCTGCCTAATTCCCAGGCCTCCCAGCCACGAGGGACTCTTAGCCCTCTGGAACAGTAGTAACAAACTCTTCCTTCTATAAGTTGCCTTGGTCATGGTATTTATTTACAGCAATAGAAAAGTAACTAATACAATATAGAAACTGATTTGTAGAAGAGAAGGTGATTTTAGTGGTATACAGTGATATAGTTACTGGACTTGGATAAAATCAGGTTTCTTGGAACCTTCTGGAGATTTCTCAAAAATGTAGTAGTCTTTACTTGTCTGCAGGTGTGTGTGTGTGTGTGTGTGTGTGTGTGTGTGTGTGTGTGTTTCTGCCTTCAAATGCTGGAATTACAGGCAGGTCAGCATGCCTACCCAACTTCTATGTAGGTGCTAGGGATCCAAACTCCAGTCTTAATGTTTGCACCCCAAGTGCTGTCTCCTTGAGCCATCTCCCCTCCTTTTTATCTACAGTTTTAATTTTTGTGGTTTAGTTACCCATGGTCAACAGAGATGTGAATATATTGAATGGAAAATTTTAGTAATAAACTATTCAAAAAATTTAAATTGTACATTATTCTGAGTGTCATGATGAAATCATGTGCCATTCTACCCACTGTTCCTGGGACATGAATCGCCTTTTGTTCATATTGTCCAAACTGTGTATGTTATCTATTGGTTACTTAGTAGCTATCTTATTTTGCCCAATTTATAATTCACCACCGTTATCCTATAAAGGGCAAATCATATACAGAGGGCTTGGCGCTGGCCACAGCTTCAGTTGTCCAGTGGCAGTTTTCAAGTGAGCCCCACAGATAAGAGGTCACGAATTTCCTTCCCTCACACATCTTGTTGTGTGTATGAGGGCTCCATACACAGAAAATGAAGTTATAGTTCTTGCCCAATTAAATTCACTTGTAATTATTAATACTAGATTTTCCAATGAATTTGAAACTGAAAGGAATCACTCAGTAAGAAATTAAAATCAGGTATATTTGGGTGAAAGGGGAAAAGTATGTTTATATATATATGTATTGATATATAATTTTGCTATTATTTTAATGAAAACTTTACATTTATTTTTACTTAGAGGAAAGCTGAAAAGGGGAGAAGAAGTAAGTTATCTGAAACTTGGCTGACGGTTCAGAGAGAGGAATCTGGAACTTGCAGGGAAGGGGAAATAGTTTGAGTAAAACAGTGACAAGTGACATTGGTGGGAGAGGATGTTTCGGGTGGATTTCTGTTCTGGCAGGAAAGGAGTCACATCCTAAGAACTTGGCAGGAAGATGCTTCCATGCTGGAAACTTCTGTAAATGGCTCTCCAACAGCTGCAGGCAGGCCTGCCGTAGCCAAGCTTGTCCCAGCTTCTCCCGCTGCTGCAGATGGTCAGTGATGAGGTTCCTGGACACTGCTTTGTTTCTTTCTTAGCTCTAAACCTTAAAGTGGCTTCATATTTTGTCTTAAGACACAAAGTGTTATTGAGAAGAATTCCCCAGGATATGAGGTTGGAAAATTAAATAGCTTTGGAAGAGCGTTTTAAATTTAAAAATGTAAGTATTGGCTCCAAAGAACAGGACAGACAACTGATTAAGGAGAGGAGATGGTAGGAGGGATCTTTGGAGGAAGGTGACCCCCAAAAGGTTTCAGAAGGTGAAAGATGATATTTTGCCATCAGATCCACTGTGTGAGCTCAGTGCTTATATACAAGTAACCCTACTTTACTCAATTATAGCCCCAAGTGAAAGGGTCGTGATGCTGTGAGTCAAAGATGCCGAGGAGAATCTCAAAAGTGTTTCCTTCAAGTGAAAATGTGAGAAATCTTGACTTAACAAGGAAAGGAGAGGAAACAGTATGCTGAGGTTGCTAGGAACGTAGGGTGATTGCCACCAATTAGGATTTAGATAACTGCAAGTTTATGAATAAACTTTTAGTGAGAACTTCCTTATCTCTTGGGACTCTCTGAAACACACCTGCGAATCCACAATTTCACTACTTCTAAATCTTCAGTTTCTCACTTTTTCTAAGAATGGAAATCCGTGGTATCATAATAATCAAGAGAGGAATTCTGATTAAGTGACTCAAGGGTAAGGGAACTTTATTAATAATACAAAAACTAGTCAAGTACACAGGAATTTGAGAGTGAACTGAATAGAATTGTATTTGATTTTGTGTGAACTATCTCAAAATGATAAATGAAAAGACAGGAACTGATCTTGAGGGCCGCATGCAGAGCTGGTGGAGATAGCATGAATGATTCATTGGAAGGGCTTTCATTGGAAAGCCCATCATTGGAAGGGCTTTCTGCCAAGTTGGAACTTCGATTTTGAACTGTAACTTTAAAAAATCAACTTTCTATCAATTTTAATTATGTGTATGTGTGTGTCTGTGTGTGTGGGCAAGTGCATGTGAGTATAGTCCCCATGGAGGTCAGAAGAGGGCATCTGATGAGAATTCCAAAGGAAGTCAGGTTGAAAAATTAAATAGCTTTGGAAGAGCATTTTAAGTGTAAAATAAATATTGCCTCCAAAGCACAGGACCGATGACTGATGGTGAGCAAAATAATATCTTAATGATCACATGGTTTTACCAAGAATCTCTTAAGTTTGCTTTTGTGTGTGTGTGTGTGTGTGTGTGTGTGTGTGTGTGTGTGTGTGTGTGTATGTGTAGAGAAGCACTTTAGGTTCTATTAAAGTCCAGAGGAAATGTATTGTAGGAGGGAAAAAAGGAATGGAATGGAAGGGAAGGACTTCTAGGTAGGTTGTCACCAAAGATGTTACTTGGCACTTAGTTTAAACTCCTCTATTCTTCCCTTCTGCCACTGTAAAAATATCATCCTTCTGAACCAAAAAGATTTCATATTCTCTTATGTAAATCCTAAAATTAGTCAGGCAATGGTTTAATGGCCCAAAAGAAGAAAAATAAGGAACTGAAAGGAAGCTAGGCCGCTAGGCAGTTTTCTGATTTCTGGGTAATACTTTTTGTTTTACTAGATTTATGATAAAAAAAATCTGATATTCTCTTTGAAAATGCTGAATCCTGTACATAATGAAGAAAGATATATTAGTAATGTAATTAAACAAAATTTCATGACTAAACATAGTTTGATATTTTGGTAATGAATGCCCATCTATACTGGACTTCAAACAGAATTGGGATAGTTTTTGTTTGTCTGATACCATTCCAGAGACCCCGGGGGTTCTGGAGTTTTTTTTTTTTTTTTCCCTTTGGAAAAAAAAAATGACCAAGTGTGGTGGCACACGCCTTCAATCCAAGCACTTGGGAGGCAGAGGCAGGTAGATCTCTGAGATCGAGACCAGCAATCATACAAGTGATCAACTACATAGCAAGTTCGAGGTCAGAGGGGCTACAGGGAGACCCTGTCTCAAAAACAACAAAACAAAAGAAATAAAAATATTCGTGTCATTAGCAGGGTCCTATTTATAGATGTGGTAAAGGTCACTCATCCTGTCTGCTGTCCCAGTCTCCTCGGAGGTCCATTCAATGTTCTCGTCATTCAAGACAGGCATCTCTCTTTTTTAGATCTAATTTTCATTTTGTTCTCAACATTTTCACTTTTCTGAAGATGTTTCCCCATTGTTTCATTCATCACCCTTGTAGTTTCATTGTATTAAAATAGCATGTTTGCTGTATGTATAGTTTCTGTTCTGAAGCTGTTGAGAATGTCAGCCTACTAGTCAATTTCTCTTGATTACTATCTCTGTTATGGGTCACACTTTGCATATATTTGTGAGTTCTACACATCTTGGGTCATGTATATTGTGTATTGGAAAACAGGTTATGGAGACTGTTGATTCTGCAAGCTGACTCATAACAGCATTTATTTTTGTTTCATTGGGAAGATAAAGTACAGACTGATAACCTTGGACAAGTGGAGATTGATTTCCATAGTTGTAAGAAGATGGTCTGTTGGATATTCTCAGGGAGACTCCTTACTCTTACTGAGATATAGCTTATTCTTTCCTGTCATATTCTTTCAATGGAAAGTTTAAGTTGTTTACCAGCCACTCTAACTATGGAATTCCAACTCCACCCTTTGCTATGCCAGGAACAGCAGCAGAAATTCCTTCCTAGTTTCTTACCTTTCCTGTTATTATTTTTTTTAACCTTTAAGAGTCAGAAAATAATTTTGCAACAACTTATATGAAGATTTGGGATCCCACCATCTATTGCTGATCATTTTTGTAAGCAATGACATACATTTTCCCACATAAATTTAAGTCTCAGGTGTTTATTCATTTTTTGAAATTGTTGCCAGAAATGCAGGGTTGTTATTGTTCCAACTGGTCTTTTTCTCTGATTAATGTGGAAATGTCTGTCTTTGCATACGATTGTTGCTTATTTCCAGATTCTCTCCTGTGACATGCTAGTTCATATACCTGCTGTAGTTTTTCTAACAAATTGTCTTTATTTTAATTGATTTGTGTTTTAAAAATATTAGCAACATTAACTCCTGTCGACGAGGGATGCTGGAAATCTTTTCTTTACTTTATCATTGGTATTTTGACTTTGATTCTTGCAGATGCACAATGCAGCTCTCACCTCAAAGGGAATAAGAGACAGCTTATTTTTGAACCAAATATGAGTGCCGTTGGCCTGGGAACTCAGAAAGACAGATTCAGATGGTCTCAAATGCCATGTTCCAGTATGGAAATAATTTCATGAAATTTTTAGTTAATGGAGCAAAGAAAGTTATAAATCAGGGATTTTTTCAAATATACTGATATGTCAAGCAGGAGGTCACAATAAAACAGAGAAATCTCTACTATAGAGCTCAAATGCTGTCTAATGACATTTTTAGCTTTTGGGTTAGTGAAAGCTAGTGGTCATAGATTCCAAGACATTTCTTCACATAGTTGCAAAGATGGTAGGCCAGATGTTAGCCAGCAAGCGGTCTAAACTTAGGCTAAGATAATTTGGCTCTTTAGTTGTAACATTCCAACTCTGCATACTCTTGAAGTTTGTTCAATCAATTAGCCTTGTGTAATCTTGAACAGAGATGTGACTTTAGAAAATTCAGCTCACATTTTCATGTCTTTTATCATGTAGAAATTATATATGTATTTACATATATTTATATTTCTTACATTTTAAGGATTCACACATTTCCACCTCACCCTCTCCCCTTCCAACTGCTCCCACATCTCTCCTACTCCCTCTCAAATTCATGACTGCTTCTTCTTTAATTATTATTTTTACACACACACAAGCACACACACACACACAGAGCCTGCTGAGTCCATTTGGTGTTGCTCATATGTACATGTGTTTAGGGCTGACTACTTGGGATTAAATAAGCTACCAGGGGATTTTCCATGGAGAAAACTGATTCTCTCTCTCTCAGTAGCCATTGATTGGCTGTAGCCTATTATCTAGGGGTGGGATCTTGTGAAATTTCGTCCATCCACGTTGACATGTCCACTGGTGTTTTTATTATGCAGGTCTTGCTTAGGCAATGATATTGTTCAGGTTTCATGTTAATTTTATATTTTTATTGTGCTAAGAATATCAGTGAGTTGTCTTGTCACTGAAACAAAATACTTGACAGAAGCAACATAAGGCAGGAAGGGTTTTGATTCGCAGTCTGAGGGTACAGTCCATCATGGTGGGGAAGGCATGATGGCAGGAACTTGAGGCAACTGGTCACCTTTCTTTTGTAATCAAGAAGCAGAGAGGAGAGCTGGGAATATAGCTCTGTAGCAGAATACTTGTCTAGCTTGTGTGAGGCTCTGGATTCAATATCCACCACACAGAAAGACACAGACACAGACAAAGAAAGAGACAGACATAGACAGACAGACAGACAGACAGACACATATGCATGGAAAGTGGTGATTGCTGTTACTCAGGTGGCTTTCTCTTTTTTGTTCAGTTTGTTGGGTAGAGTGAGTTTTCTTATCTTAAATAACCTAGTATAGAAAAGTACCTCACAGACATACCCAGAGGTTTGTCTCCAAGGTGATTCTAGATCTTGTCAAATTAGCCATCAGTATAAATCATCCTACTAAATCTATCAAATATTTACTGTAAACTTTCCAGGTTCCTTGAATTGATTAGAAATGTCTCACCTTGCCTCAAGCATAGAGCTTCTCTTGTCAGTATTTTTATTCTGATTTAATTTTACTTTAGTTGAAAGGATATATTTAAATAACAATAGAAACGTCCAGCAAAATAGTCTTAGCCTCATTTTCTTATAATATCAATTTTTTTTGGTCCATAATAACTTCTAAGTTTTGTCCATAAACAATGTCACTTATAAAATGTAGTAGAAAAATATTTGTTAAATATATTGTTATATTTCAAATTTCATACTGTATTGTAACAAACATTCTAAGTCACTCTCATTCCCATTAATAGCCTAGGCTGTACTAAATTTTCCTCTGGCTCATTACTGCACACAACAGCATATGAGGAAACATATATTTATCTGCTATTTGTTTATCTATATATTTTCTGTTATTAAAATATTGGTATAGTTTTGCTTTATTACAGATGTATTTTGTTTTAATGAATAGAATGACAAGATTGTGATTTTTGTGCCCTAATGTGTGTATAGTTTTACTAGACAATCTCAGAATATTCTACACAAAAGACTGTAATGATTCTCATTCTCTTTGGCAACTTTGTGTTTTTTTTCCACTCTTAAAATGACCAGCATTACTCTTTATCGATGTTCAGAAACATTTTCATAATTTCATTTTATCTTTGGGTCTTTGTTCATGCTTTGTGTTTATTATGTGTGGTGTTAGACAAATGTCATCCAGATGTTCCAACCCTATTTGTTAAAGGATCCATTTAGCTCATAGAATGGAAATATTATATCTAGCAGAAAAACATGGCTAAAATACTTATTCTATAAATACCTACTTAGTACCCTATGTGACAGGCTCTGTTTAGGTCCTTGCAGTTCAGAGTGAAGAAAGAAGACAAAAACTACAATTCTTAGATGTTTTTCAGGGCTTCCTGAATCTGTGTTGCTTTGAGACTGAATATAAATTTATTGTTTGATTTGCAAATATTATCTTCATGTGCATATTTTTTCACCTACCCCTTACTTCAGAGACTTTTCTGTCATATAGAAGGTTTAAGTTTTAAAATACTTCCATTTTAGGTTACTCTTTATGACAATATTCCAGCCTAGATATTAGAAAAATCTTTTGCTGTATAATTTATGAAAAACAGAACAGAAATGAAACTAGAAAACCAACTTTTAGCTGTATCAGCAAACTTCTAGAAATCGGGCAGCCAGTTGAGTTAGGGTAACTGGGAGCACCAGCACAGCAGGTCAGCTGATTTGACACAGTCAGCTTTACTTGTAGAGGGTAGACCTGGGCTTCAGTTTAATAGTATTACTGTCTTCAGTGACAGGAGACAAAATTCTTGCATCTGAGTGAGGCAGGAAAACAGAATTAAGATGAATCGCACAGAACTGAAGAGACCAGGAAGAGACACTCTCAAGAAAATACTGAAGAAATCAATTCCTATGTGTTCTAGTTAGCTTTCTTTTTCTGTGATTAAAAACACTGACCAAAAACAAACTTGGGGAGGAAAGGGATTTTATCTTATATCTCCCAGGTCACAGCTCATCAATTAGGGAAGTCAGGGTAGGAATTCAGGGCAGGAACCCGGAGCACAGACCATGGAGGAATGCTGCTTACTGGCTTGCTCCCCTGGCCTGTACTCAGCCTGCTTTCTTATATACCACAAGACCACCTGCTCACCTACTTGGAGATATCTATCCTTGTTTTCTTAATGTGAATCCTTTGGAGGCTTTAAGCTTAGACAATATGAAATAAAACAAACAGGACCTATCATCATAGGCCCTAAAATGAAAAAGTAAGGGATCCTGGAGAGCAGCTGAGGCTTGGCACTGAGAGAGACCAGGAAAGGCCATTGGTGAAGGTGTGGCCTCAGTTGCAGTCAAGACCCCAGGACTGAAAGGGCCAATTGTGTTGGATAGCTTCAGTCAATTTGACATACCTGGGTAGAGGGAACCTCAGTTGAAGAATTGGCTCCTTTGGATTGGCCTGTGGCCATGTCTGTGATGCATTTTCTTGATTGTTGAGTGATGTGGGCCTACTGTGGGCAGTGCCACCCCTGAGCAGGTGGCAGGTGTATTGTATAAGAAAGCAGACTGAGCACAGGCCAGGAGAGCAAGCCAGTAAGCAGTGCTCCTCCATGGTCTATGCTTCAGCTCCTGCCTTGAGGTTCCTGCTTTGAGTTCCTGCCCTGACTTTCCTTGTTGATGAACTGTGATCTGGGAGATGTAAGACAAAATAAACCCTTTCCTCCCCAAGTTGATTTTGGTTGGTGTTGTTAGCACAGCAATTGAAAGCACACTAAGACATTGTGTTTTTATTTGGATCTCAGATATATGTCAAGGGAAAATACTCTCTGTGATTAATAGCCCTCTCCTCCTTTTTCTTCTTTGAAAAATTAAGAGCAATGGATGTTAATTA
This sequence comes from Nannospalax galili, assembly GCF_000622305.1. Lineage (NCBI taxonomy): Eukaryota > Metazoa > Chordata > Mammalia > Rodentia > Spalacidae > Nannospalax > Nannospalax galili. The sequence continues at coordinate 5,469,422 of NW_008360328.1, forward strand.
AAGGTAGACCTACACCCAGGCAACTGGCAGGAATAACTGCAAATCCTCTGTAGAGGAAGAGACTGGCAAAGTGGACCCAGAAGTATCCCCTGAGTAAATGTATGAGAACTACAGCCTTACTGCAAAGTAAGCACCACCTTCATGGTAATACAAGTGCAATGAGTGTAAGCAGAGGTATTTGAATTGAAGAAACAAGGTCTTCAGTATTTAAATATCAGAACTGGGGCTGCAGAGGTAG
>NW_008360328.1:5469869-5471575 GCF_000622305.1 Nannospalax galili
AAGCCAAAAGGTGGAAAGAGTATATGACATAGCTGCAGACAAGTGGAAATTAAAGGACTAACTGTCTTCTCAATGAGATAGTATTTATATGGTTCAGAAGCCTCACTCCTTGGGACTGTAGCTCCAGGACTTTCACTGCTAAGCATGCCAGCCATTAGACTTTTAATTTAGAAAGCGGAACTTCTCTTTTCCTCCTTTTTCCATCTCTTTCCTCCAGGAATCTGCAGTGATTGCAAGCTTGTCTGCCCTGATATTCAAGGCACCCCCTTATGTTCCCTGACTCTAATAAACTGTCCTTTTGGAATCCACTTCAAAATTTCTTTATCCAGAAGACTACAAGCTTGCAAAAGGGACTTTGTGTTGTTCTGGTAAGATTAGATAAGATACAATTTATGGCAAAATATATTACTGTATATAAAGAGTGGCACTGTATGATGATGTAATGCTTAAGTCACCAGAAGTTGGCTCATTGGGGTCAGTTGTCTTGAACTCGATGAGTAGCTCCAACTATGTAAATCAAAGCTGAAAGAGTGCAGCACGCTGTTGATAAGCTAATCATTCTAGTGGGAGCCTTTAACATATCTCTTTCAATGATTTCTGGGTCAAGAAGCAATGGGCATAGAATACTGGAATAACATGACACTATACTTAATCTAGCGCATCATCTCTTAAATTGTGAGTTGTTATTCCATGTAGGAATTCATAAGAAATTCATAAGAAATTTGGCAACACTAAAAGGCAGGGTAATTAAAAATCAAACATATATGAGGAATCCAAGGTGTTCCTGGCAGCTCTTGCCTATGTTGCATCATAACTTTATTTTTCTTTTGTGTGTGGTCTTGTGTGTGTATGATGTATATGCATATATCTGTGTTTGTATGTAAATGTGGGCACACACACACACCATAGTCCATGTGTGGAGGTGAGAGGACAACATTGGGGGTAGGTCCTCACTTTCCACCTTGTTTGAGACAGGACCCCTTGTTGGTCACCCCTCCGTATCTCAGGCTAGCTGGCCTGTGAACTAGCTGGCCTGTGAACATCCAGCAATCCTCCTGTCTTCACCTGAAACCTGCTGTGGAGTACTGGAATTACAGTCATATTCCACCATTTCCAGCTTTAGGTGTGTCTATGTAAATGTGGGCACACACACACACCATAGTCCATGTGTGGAGGTGAGAGGACAACATTGGGGGTAGGTCCTCATTTTCCACCTTGTTTGAGACAGGACCCCTTGTTGGTCACCCCTCCATATCTCAGGCTAGCTGGCCTGTGAACTAGCTGGCCTGTGAACATCTAGCAATCCTCCTGTCTTCACCTGAAACCTGCTGTGGAGTACTGGAATTACAGTCATATTCCACCATTTCCAGCTTTAGGTGTGTCTTTGGGATTTGAACACAGGTCCTGATGCTTGTAGAGCAAGTGCCTTTCATTGAGTCATCCCCTTAGTCCAGTGTCAGAAGTTTACTGTAGCCTTGGCTCTGAATACACAGTATGCCTCCTTTGTATTGTTAATGCTGTCATGCTTTGCAGTGCCAAAATATGCAGCTCAGATTCGAGACTATGTTATGAACTGCTTTTTAATGTAATGAAGGTTAATGCTTTTATGGAAGCCAATGATTTAATTATGGCAAACAAAGACTCAATATTTTCCTACTATCATTCCTTATCATATATTCATTAAACTAGTATATCTTTGGATTGTA
>NW_008360328.1:5472382-5475680 GCF_000622305.1 Nannospalax galili
GTTTCACCCAGATCTTCTGGAGTTTTCTTTGTGAGATCTTGCTGCCTTTGGGAGGATAACCTGTGTCTTGATCTGCTCTCTTACCACATGGTAAGCTTGGTTGTTCATGCTCACCCTCTGATGAGGTGCACTTGTCTGTTTCAGCAACACTTGTGACTAAGATAGGTGACTCCTAATTCTCAGGTGAAGTGTGAGTAAGGTCTAAGATGCATTCTCTTAGCCACTCTATCAGCAGTGGATGACATTTAAATTTTTGCCTGTTGCTTGTGTATGTCATGATAAAGTGCAACTTTGTAGGAGGAAAAGTAATGCGTTTATTGCCCTGTCCCAAATCCCAGCACTGTCTAGTATAGAGTAATGATACTAGATGCAAGGGGTCTTTTATGAAGTGTGAGTAAGGTCTAAGATGCATTCTCTTAGCCACTCTATCAGCAGTGGATGACATTTAAATTTTTGCCTGTTGCTTGTGTATGTCATGATAAAGTGCAACTTTGTAGGAGGAAAAGTAATGCGTTTATTGCCCTGTCCCAAATCCCAGCACTGTCTAGTATAGAGTAATGATACTAGATGCAAGGGGTCTTTTAGCTCAGTAATAGTGGTAATAAAACTGAGGTAGAGAGTGTGAACATTTGGCAAAAGCTTTAACTGGAGGGAAAAGGGATAGAGAGAAACAAAGAGAAAACATTGACTAAGAGATTCTGGCTACCCCAAATCATAGGAAAGATTCAGCCCTTTTATCTGGTTGCTGAGTGGTTTTGCATCTGGTAATTTTCTCTAGTCATGCCGATTTTTTGGTATATGTGTATATGTGGGTAGTGTGTGTGTGTGTGTGTGTGTGTGTGTGTGTGTGTGTGTGTATACATGTGTATGCTCGGAAATAGAGGGCCAAGGTTGTTTCTAATCCTGCCTAATAAATTGGGCAGGCTCTCTCAATTGAATCCAGAGCTACTGATTGGGTTAGAGTAGCTAGCCAGCTTGCTTAGGAGACCTGCCTTCCCAGTGCTGGACTTATCTCTCAGTTCTCAATAATGAAGCTCCCTCATGCAGTGGAAGGCCAGAAACACAAAGGGTCACAAATGGCTACAGTGTAGAGATGAAGAGTCTGCTGAATGCTGGTCCTTGGACAGGACTCCTTTATTAAACTTCACCCACCCAAAGCTCAGGGACCATCACAGAAAAGGGGAAAGATTGTAAGAGCCAGGGAGGAGGTACAGGACCATATGGAAACAGAGTCCTATAAGCTCCTTGGAACCTGCTCATATGACTTATTCATGTTTTATGAAATTTCCTTCTCAAGTAAGATATCAATCAGTGGCTAGTTTGTGTTTGCGGATATCATGGCATCACTCTGTGCCTGGCAGATTTCATCTTTTCAATAAGAATGGGGGGAAGGGGATGCGAGATTAGAGACAGGTGCATTCTATGTATTATTGACTTTAATTATATTTGAGTAAATCACAGGATATGAACTAAGGCCCAAGAATCTATCCATCTCTTGTCTCTTGTGATTCTTCAATAGATTGACCATAAGTCTTAGTTTAGAGGATTAGTGTTCAATGCACTTAGTTTCTTTAATGCAAAGTTTGGAGTAACAATGTGAGAGCCATCTGACTTGCCTTAAATTTAAGTTGAATATCATGCTTTTAAATTTTTCTTTTCTTTACACACATACATTTTTATATGCCACAAACATGATACTTACATATTTAAAATGCATGCATGTTTACATATATGCAAATAAAATCCATGCATGGATGTATGGATATTTTTGCATACATATTTCAGTGTTCCAAGGATCCACAGATTTGACCCTATCACTCACAAGCATAAAAAATAATTTCAGTTTTATTTCTCAGTGCACAAATGAGAATTTGAGATCCATTGTAGTCATTTGCTCCAGACTGGAAAGTCATTGATTAACTGAGGGTAAATTAGAGTGTGTGTGTGCGTGTGTGCGTGTGTGTGTGTGTGTGTGCTCATGTGCCTGTTTGTAGAGATCAGAGGAGGACTGAGAGTGTCTTTCTCTAATGCTGTCCATCTTGTTGTCTTGAGACAGGGTCTTTCACTGACCGGAAACTTGTCCTTTCCATTAGGCTGACTTGCCAAGGAGCTCTCAGGATCTGCCTGTCTCCACCTCCCCTCAATACTAGGATTATAGGCAACTTTATATGTGAGTGATGAAATTCAAACTCAGGTGTTCATCTTTGCAGAGCCAAGTACACACTGAGCCATTTCCCCAGCTTTTTACTCTGTTTCTGAGCTGAAAAACAAAGCTATTTGACAACCACGCCATCTTCATCTCCATCTCTATGTCTTTCATTTGCTCTTAGATTCTGAGCTGAGTTTGTAGTTTCTGGTTTGGTTTCTGTAGACTTTTAGCCGCTGACACTTATCTTGCAGCTTTTTATTTAGTTACAAGGATGCAGATGCAAAAGTACACAGTTCTTCATTGTTTTCAGTTCAGCAAACTTCTAAGAAGTTTTCAGTTTAAAAAAATCATATAGTTGTTTCTTGAGCCTGTAGAATTATATAAAGAAGTAGAACAATTCACTGAATTGTAAGGACAGTCATATTTTTAATATTCACTTTTTCATTTTATTAACATTGATGCATACATTATTTACAGTGGGTTTTTCAGGCATTGTGGTGTATACATTTAAGCAAGGGACACTCTTATTTTACATTTTCTTTGCACTGCTGCTTAACCTTATCCTGGAAAGTGGTGTCATGGTAAGTGGAAATAGCCACTGATATCTCTTTTTCTCTAGGAAATATTCTGATTTCTTTTGCTTAGAATTTTTATGGTGTCCATTTGGATCACAATTAGATAGTAATGACTTTGGTCCTTTTCTTTTTCTGCATTTGTGATGTAGGATTTATAAGATTTGGTGATTTTTCATTTATCTATTTATATTTTGCTATCTATCATCTATCTATATCTATCTATCTATCTATCTATCTATCTATCTATCTATCTATCTATCTATCTATCATCTATCTATCATCTATCTTTGTATCTATCTACCATCTCTCTATCATCTATATCATCAGTCATCCATTTATGTATCATGTAGGCATCTGACATCGATCTAATCACTGGGTGTACTGAAGGGATGATGATATTGTTCCTGCTATCTGCACCTATCTATCTATCTATCTATCTATCTCTGTCTATTTATCTGTCATCTATCTATATTTATCTATCATCTATCGATTTATCTATCTATCTATCTATCTATCTATCTATCTATCTATCTATCATCTACCTAGCTAGCTATCATCATCATCATCTATCTAT
>NW_008360328.1:5475820-5502163 GCF_000622305.1 Nannospalax galili
ATCTATCAATCTTTATCTGTCTCTCTATCTGTCAACCATCTATCTATCTATCTATCATCTATCATCTATCTATCTATCTATCTATCTATCTATCATTCATCTATCTATCTATATATCCATCCATCCACCACCCATTTCCCTCGTGGGAAGGGTTTTAAATTTGATTAAGAACTATTGTATGAAATACACAAAAGTTCAAATAAAAAATTAAAAAGAACCCAGATTTAACCCAACCAGTAAAACCAAGATTGCCTACAGAGATAATGCTGACTTTTCTAAAGATATCTCCATGAAATTCTTCAACACAAGAAAGGAGGCCTTCCATGCCCATCCCCTCAGCTCTCAGGTGTGCTTTGTCCTTGGCTCTGGACCTGTGAGTTCCCCCAGCTTGATGAACTTGCTTAATTCCGGCCCTCCACTCTGCCATCTCAGCTCTCAGTCATGTTCAGGTCAAGCTGGTCCTTGTAAAGCAGACCTGTGAGTTCCTCCAGCTGGATGAGCTCCCTAACCCCAGTCCTTTGAGCCTCACCATCCCAGCTCTCAGGCTGTTCAGGTTGCCCAGCTCTATGCTGACCCCAGACCTGTGAGCTTCTCTAGATCTATGAGTTCCTCCAGACCTGTGAGTTCCCTCTCCCAGCATTTCGATAGCTCTGTGCACCTGCCATATCTCTGAACTTAGCCACATCTATGAGTTCTTTCCTACCAGTGAATTCTGCAATCCCAACCTTCCTTATCAATGCTCTCGGTGCCCAGGATTCACAAGTCCTTCAGCCTCCTGTACCCCCTAGACCTATGAGTTCCCTCAGACCTGTGAGAACCCAGCCCCACTGCTACCCTACTGCCCCAGGCCTAGCTGTGCTCATACAGCCTTTGCACTGGCCCAGCTTGATTGATTCATGAGAAGCTCACCTGATATTGCCTCTGTCTCCACAATCTCAGGCATAGCTGGAGTTGCACACTCAGTGCATCAACCCAGACCCAGTCAGGAGTTACATTAACATATTTTCTTGGTTCCCACCAAACTGGAATTTCCCCTATCCTCTAATCAAAACTCAATACAGACCTGTCTATCAGCCTGTCACTTAGCAGCTATTCCCCACCCACTGCTGCTCCAGGACCATGAGGAGTCTGTCCTGGCCCTTCAGAATCAAAGTTGCTCCTCTCCTTAGCAGGACTAAGACCACTTCTTTATTTAAAAATTTAAAAATTTTTTTATCTTTTTATAAAATATATTTTTATTGAATATTTGTGGATTTCATAGAATACAATTTAATAATATTTAGTCCCCATGTTTACATTCCCCCATATCCTACCCACCGGACTTCATGCATTTTGCAATATATGTTAAGGCCTATCAAATCAAGTTTGTGTGCCTGGATGTCCCTTGGTATGAGTTCATTCACTGGAGTCTGCTTAGTTTGTTTAGTGTCACACCCTTAAATAAGATAGTTCTCCTTGACCCGGCAGTGATCATTTGGAATGGTTCCTCAGCAAAACTGTGATCTGCTTATTTCCCCAGTTCTGTGATGGTTTTTGTCTGAGTTTGCATGGGTCTTAGGCATGCTGTCACCATTGCTGTAAGATCATATGAGCGAGGTCCCAGGAGCCTGGAAGACTCTGTTTCTTATGGCCATGCACCTCCTCCCCTGGCTCTTATAATCTTTTTGCCCCCTCTTTCACAATGGCCTCTGAGTCCTGGATAGGTCAAGGTTAATATAGGAGTTCTATCTAGGGATCCACACTCTGCAGACTCTTATTCTCTACATTTTGGCCATCTGTGGCCTTTTGTGTTCATCTCCCTCTTTTGCATGATGAAGTTTTGATGATGAGAATTGGGAGATGCATTAGTATTCTCTTTACCCCTTGTTCTACTGCCGGTGCCAGCTGGCCTTAGATGAACAGCACCTGAAAGGGGGAGTGAAGATTGAAAGAAAAACAAGAGAGACAGAAAAGATGCTTGGGAGGACTGTCAGTAGAGACTGCAGCCCCGGTTTATTTTAGCTCAGCCTTCTTATATAGCAGAACATTAGATAACCACAGTTTACTTAGCTCAATTAGCTTCAACAGCTCTTTTTTACCACCTTTATCTGAGGGTTAAGGAATGGTCAAATACTTGTAGTGAATTCCACCAATTAACCATCTTCCCTAAATTATCAGCACATTCCTCCTGACTTGACAGAACAATTCAGTGCTTGTGTGTAAAACACAAACTCTTGAGTCAAGGTGAAAGGTCATAAAGTAAATAAGCAAGCCTGCCACAGCTCAATGGACATAATGGCTGTGCTTATATTAATAGCTCCCAACATTCTACTATGTTCCATGAGCCTTCAGTGTAGAGGTTCCATTGAAGGTGTGTCACTGAGGGTTGGGCATCTCACAGGTACTTATTCTGTGTGTGACCACTTGTGGAACTCTGTAATAGTCTTCATCTATACAAAAGAAGCTTCTTTGATGAGTGGTGACTGACATATTTGTCTATAAATATAAGGACCCATATTTAGCTGATAGTAAGAAATTACATTTTTCTAGGCATGTGACAGACTTAAGTTTTTTCTAAGATTTATGACCTCTCCTGTCATGTGTATTTGGCTGTTTACAGTGCCACACATGAGCTCCTCCTACTGAGTGGGCTTTAAGTCCAATTAGGTAGCTGTTTATTACACCCAAGATAAAAGTGCCACTACTATACCAATATAGTTTGCTGTGCTCATCTTGTTGTGTTTATTAGGCTTCAAAGCTGGGGTTAGACCTTTGATTGATTTCTCTTCCTTAGCAACTTGCATAGTGCCCTCTAAAACTGAGAACTAGTCTTCAGGGAAGAGGCTTCTATGTCAGTTAAAACTCCATTGCTCCAAGTCCTGTGTCTGGAATATGCCCTGTCTTCAGCAGTAGGGACTTACCTTCCAATTCTGGGAGACAATCAAAGGCTGTGGCAATAGCCTGTGTACTTTGGGGAGTCTCTTGGGCTGTCCTGATCAAAAACTCAAAGGGACACAGTCCTGTCTGGCACCGTGTTTCATGTTCTGTACATTTAATCTACATACATGCACACGTGTACAGATACTGTATGTATGTTTAGCAGTAGGATTTTGAATCTATATATTTCCCTCTTGTTTTCAATACCAACTAATCGTTATTTATCTTTCCTTTTACTCTCCCTCCCTCCTCCCTCCCCAGCTAAAATAAATTCCACTTTCCCCATTTCCCCCTTGATAGTACTGGTGAGATCACTTCTTACATTCCATTTTCACATCAACACAAAGAGATTCCAGTACCAGAGCATCAAGCAGCACTCAGGTGGGCCACGACCTGACAAGTTGGGAAAACAGCAAAGATACAAGCACCCACTTAACAAAGATGAGATCACCTACCCATACCAAGAAACATTACCACCACTATAAGTCCAGATACATTGGTTTCATAAAAAAATACAAGCAACATGAATAAGACAATATGTCTTCTGCAGAAATTAGCACCTCCATTGAAATGTTTCCTAAGAATGGCAACCTAGCAGATGCACAAGACAATGATTTCAAAATAGCATTTATAGTATGTTCCAAGAACATACTATTTGCAGTTGATTGAAGTAGCTAAAAGAATTCAAGACATGAAATTAATATTCAATAAAAAGATAAAATCTCTAAAAGAAAAGCCAAAGTCAAATAAACTTGAAATGAAAAACTCAGGAACTCAATCAAATACAAAGCTCAGAGGAAAGGAAAAAAAATTACTTGGATCAAACGGAACAGAGAATATCAGATCTTGAAGGCAAAGTTGAGAAAATGGATTGCTCACTCAAAGAAACTGTCAAATCTAACCCAAGAACAGAATATGCATGACCTCTGGGATGCCAAAAAGAGACCAAAGCTGAGTCCTAGGTATAGGAGCAGGAGAGGAAACCCAGGTCAAAGGTACAGAAAATTTAATTTTTCTTTTTTCTTTTTTTTTTTTTTTTTAGCCTGGCATGGTGGTGCATGCCTTTCATCCCAGTGCTCGGGAGGCAGAGGCAGGCAGACCCTCTGTGAGTTCAAGGCCAGCCTTGTCTACAGAATGAGTTCCAGGCAGCTGGAGCTACAGGGAGACCCTGTCTCAAAAAGACCAAAAAATTTTTGTTTTTATCGAATTTTTGTGTATTTTATATAGAATATCTCAAACAAGCTTAGTCATCTTTATACCCCCATCCCCACGGGCACCTCCTGTAGCCCCCCCCCAGAACCCATATACTCTGTCATTCATGTTAAGGCCCAATGTGGCAAGTCAGTGTCCCCAGACGTTCCCTGGTGCAAGTCCATCCACTGAGGTCTAGAATCTCTTGTTTTAGGAAGATCAACTCTTCTTCACCTAGCAGTAAGCAGTTGCAATGTTTTTTCAGCTAAGATTGGGGTCTGCTGTTCATTTTCACAGTTCTATGCTGGGTTTTTGTCTGCCTGAGTTTGCATGGGACTTGTGTATGCTGACACCATTGCCATAGAATCATATGAGCAGGGTCCCAGGAGCTTGCAGGACTCTGTTTCCAAATGGTCTTCCCTCTCCTCCCTGGCTCTTACAATCTTTTCACTCCCTCTTCTGTCTGTGATGGTTCCTGAGCCCTCGGTGAGTGAAGTTTATTATTTATTTATTTATTTATTTATTTATTTATTTATTTATGGGGATTTTGGCTACTCTAACATTCCCCCCTCTGAAGAGGTAACCCTAAGATCTTTTAGGGGTTAGATAAGAGCTCCCAAATTCTTTTGACATTTTTCTCCTTGGAACAGAGTATGTTGCTAAGAAGCCCAAGGACATTTTGACTTTTAACCAGTAAACTAGCTACTTTTCTTTGGGGTCTTTTACTCCTAACTGCCTAGCCAATTCCCACCTCCTAGTCTTATCACACCATCCTCTGAAGAGGTTACCCACATTGTTGACAGGGAATCGGGTTGCAGACTGCTCTGGTTTCTTCCCATGCTGAACAGGGATGCAGGGTGAGGCAATTGGGGTACCCCTTCAGTGGTCTAAAAGGCTCCCAAATTCCATAACACTTAACTATAGGGAGAAAAGAAAGCCCTTGACTGGTGCCTAGGAGATATGAAGGAAAAGTAAAGGCAAGAGTAGTTAACATTACAAGTTCTAGACAGGGAATCAGAAAAAAAGTTAGAACAGGGAAAATTTCAAATGTCCATATCAGAGTCCATTATATAGAACATTTCTAACAAAATCATAAAGGATAAGTAATCAAATGTAAGGAAAGAGATACCTATCAAGATACAAGAGGCATACAGAATACCAAGTAGACAGGACCAGAAAAGAAACTCCCATGTTACATAATAGTCAAAACACTAAATGTACAGGATAAAGAAAGGATACTGAATGTTGCTAGAGAAAGATAAAGTCATATATAAAGGGAGCCTATCAGAATTACAGCTGAGTTCTCAATGGAGACTATGAATACCAGAAGAGCTTGGAGCAATGTTGTAGAAGACATGAATGAACACAGATGCCAGCTCAGAACACAGATGCCAGCTCAGACTATTCTGCCCAGCAAAACTATCAGTTATTATTGAAGGAGAAAGAAACATTTTCAATGATAAAACCAGATTTAAGGAATTTATGTTCATGAAGCCAGCTCTACAGAGCATGCTCAATGGAATACTTCGGTCTGAAAGATTAAACAATTAATTCTAAAACAGTTAAGCAAAGGAGGTCTAATAAACAACAGTACAACACCAACATGACAAGAATTAACAAACATTGGTCAATAATAACTCTCATATTAATGGTCTAAATCCCAAATAAAAGGACATAGAATAACTGATTGAATTTTAAAACAGGATCCATGGATTTACTGCCTGCAAGAAACACACCTCAAAAACAATGATTGGCATCACTTTAGGGTGCAAGGATGAAAAAAAAGGAATTCTAAGAAAGTGGAATGAAGAAACAACGTGTACATATTAGGTATTCTAATATGTAACAAGATAACTTCAATGTAAAACTACCAAGAAGAGATAAGGAAGGTCACTTCATACACATTAAAGGAAAAATACAACCAAGAAGATATTACCATCCTAAACATATATGTACCCAAACACAGGAACACTCAATTTCATAAAAGAAACTCTATTAAATCTAAAAATTATACATTGCCAACTGTGATAATGGGTGACTTCAGTACTCCACTATCACCAATAGACAGATCACCCAGACAAAAACTAAATGTAGGAACATGGAGTTAAATGCCATTCTAGATCAAATGGACCTATCAGTCAGACATTTACAGAACATTCCACCCAAACACCAAAGAATATACATTCTTCTCAGCAGCCCATGGAACTTTCTCCAAAATTGACCACATATTAAGACACAAAGCAAGAATCGACAAATTTAGGAAAATTGAAATAACATCCTGTATCCTATCTGACCACAAAGGAATAAATCTAGATATCCACTAGAATAGAAATGAGAAAAAAATACACAAAGTCATAGAAAGTAAAAAACACACAACTAAATGGAAATTGGATCAAGGGAGAAATAAAGAAGGAAATTAAAATATTCCCAGAAGTGAATGGAAATGAAACACAACAGACCAAAATCTAAGGGACAGAGTGAAGGCAGTCATAAGAGGAAAGTTTACAGCACCAAGTGCTGACATCAGAAAATTAGAGACCTCTCATAATAATCACTTAATGATGCACATGAGTAGATAGGGAAGATAGACAAATTTGAGGTTGAGATTAATGAAATAGAAATGAAAACAATACAAAGAATCAATGAAACGAAGTGTTGGTTTTTTGAAAATTTAACAAGATTGACAGACCTTTACGCAAATTAACCAAAAGAAAGAGCAAGAAAGTCCAAGTTAATGAAATCAGAGATGAAAAGGAAAATATTATAATAGACCCTGAGGAAATTCAGAAAATCATAAGGATAGGCTAAAAATCTGTATTCCACTAATCTGTAAAATCTAAAAGAAATGGATAAACTTCTAGATATGCATGGACTACCAAAGTCAAATCAAAATGACTGTTTAAACAGACACATAACAACCAATGAAATAGATGAAGTAATTTAAAAGTCTCCTAACTTAAAAAAGCCTAGTACCACCAGATGGAATCATCACAGAACTCTACCAAGCATTCAGGAAGAACTAACACCAGTACTCCTCAGATTATTTCATTAAATAGAGAAAGGGAGGAACACTCCCAAATTCTTTCTATGAAGCCAGTATTATTTTGTTACCCAAACCAGAACATGACTCAACAGAAAAAAAAATTATAGGTTAATTTCTCTGATGAACATAGATGCAAAATTCTCAGTATATATTTGCAAATACATTGAATGTAAGAACACATCAAAAAGATTATTTACCATAATCAAGTCAGCTCTGTCCCAGAGATGCAGGGATGGTTCAACATTAGTCAGTAAATCAATAAATGCAGTCCACCACATCAACAGACTCAAGGGCAGAAACCACATGTCTTGTGTAGATCAGTACGGATACTGTGCCTTGGGCCTGAAATATATGATTTATTTAATTTTATCAGTCTAGCTGAAAAAGATTCTCAGAAGGTAATATATTTTGGGGGGATACTAAACAGAAGCATTGAAAGTAGGATATGCACACTTTGGTGAGCATTTCCCAAGGAGATTGAGACAAGGGGAAAATGAAACCCAAGTTTATTTTGAAATGAAGAGAAGGCTGATTATAGGAACATATAGCAGTAGTTCAACATTAGTTCGTTAATGGAGACAGTGTATTAGATAAATATTTTTGTTCACCTGGCTAATTATCCTGTGACTCATGGAGCAAGCTGTAGTTCTTAGCAAATATTTCTTCTGGGCATCTTTGTAAGAGCCCTTCAGGAAGGGTTTGTACTAGTTCCTCCATGCATGGGTGACAAAGGACATCTTCTTCATTGGTCTTCTAGCTATACACATGGACGTGCACACAGAAATGACTCCATTTTGATTGTCACAACCTTTACAATTCTCTCTCTGAGAGAGTAAGAACAAAAAGTGAGAAAGGAGGGAAAAAGAAGAGAAAAAAGGAAAGAAAAAGGAAACCTGGAGTTTCCTCATCAACGTCAGTAATTTCAAGGGTGCTTTATCATCAGGCCATTCGGGGTTCCCGGGTTGCGATAAATTCTTTTCCCAACTCTTTAAGTGTTAGAGTAACACATCTGCTTTACCAATGAAATTTCCCTGGAGCTGCTGGGCTTAGTGGTGCAAATGTTCCTAACTCTCTGTCACATAGACAACAGTCACCTTATTTTATAATCAAGGCAGTTGAGCAAATACAAGTATACTGATTTGTTTGAATCTCTGTTACAGTTTGTGTGTGGAGCAGATGATCGGAACCTAAGTTATCTGATTCTCAGTCAGCGACTCGTTCTCACCCATAATGTACCTTTCTGTTTTCCAGAAGGAGTCTTTGGTTAGGTTTTACTTCTCTAATCTGTAGCAGTTTGGCCTCATCCTCAGCGGTTCCTGTCAGCTGTTCTTATTTCTGTTGATCCTGATGTGACCCATGTGTAGGCAGCTGTGTGTTCCCCTGCCAGCGCCTCTTCTGGCTTTGTGTACTTACAGTATGTTTTCACGCATGAAGAACAATGAGTACATGAGAGTCCTTCACTGTGCCATGGGACTCAAGTGCAAACTGCAGATTTATACCATTCACGCCTTATTAACATTTATGGCCATGAGGATAGCTGTATAAGGTTTGGAGAATTGTGTCAGGCATGAATGGTGGCTGCCCAAGAGGATTCTTTTTATTCTATTAAAGGTCATTATTTGTTAGATGAAATTAGTCTTTCATTCCATGTTTCTGTTCTGCTCCACATCTGATACCTTTCTGGATTGAAAGTTGGAAATCAGTTGCTATGCCAGTTGTTGAATTTTGTAAATGCTAATGTCTCTCTAAAGTCCTCCTCAACAGATCTGGAAATAATCTATAAACAATAAAAGTATAATTGCTTATTTACACACAATATATTTCTCTCAATATTTCAAAATTTGTTCCTGAGGCAGAAATCAGCAGAGAGATGGCTGGCTGGGACTCATGAAGCTAAATTCTCAAACTTGTAACCACCTGTGTTCAGCAGCTGCAGCTTATCCCTTGAGTCTATGGAGGGCATGGTAAGAATGATTCTTCACTGTTCAATGAAGTTACATTGTGTTGCTTGGAGGCCTCAACTAATATGGTCAGGGTGATTAAAAGGGACTGTATTTTGTCCTTTGCTCTTCAAAGCCAACTAGGTTCCAGGGGGCTATGGCACATCTCTCAAAATGTCCTGTAGCCATGGTGAATTATTTGTCCTCTTGTTCAAAGAGGTCATGGAGACTCTACAAGGTAGACTCTAACCAGAATAGTCAGTTGTGGGGACGTAACACAAAGGAAAATGTCCTCAGTGCCTCCAAGCCAAGCCTTTAACACATTCTCACACAGATGGAACAACTGTTTAAAAAACAAACAACAAAAAAATCTAAAAGGCTCAGGGATGGAGAAATGGCTCAGTGGTTAAGAGCACTGGCTGCCTTTGTAGAAGACCCAGGTTCAAATCCCAGCACCCACATTGCAGCAACCATCCATAACTCCATTTCCAGGGCATCTAATGCCCACTTCTGTCCTCTGCAGGCATTTCACAGCACGGGTGCACTTACATACGTGCAGGCAAAACACTCATACACAAAATAAAAATAAACAGATCAAAAAAATGAAAACATCCCCAAAATCTAAAAAGCTCAAGAATCTTTGAGGGCTAACAAGATAGCTGAGCAGCTAAAGGACACTTGCCACGAAGCCCAATAATCTGAATTCAACCCCCGGGTCTTACATGGTGAACAAAGAGGTGTAACTCTCACAAGTTGTTCTCAGATCTCCACATGTGCACTGCGGCATACCCACACTCACTCTTTCCATACCCTCTGTCTAAATAAGTAAATGTAAAAATTTAAAAATACTCATGGAACCACCTCCTTTTATACGCAAGAGTCTTGGAATATCTCAAACCATCCAACTGATACAAAGAAATACTTTGTGGTTGTTGCAGAATTTTGTTAGCTGAGGCTGGTGGATGAATATAGTCCTTATAGTCCTGATCAGCCAGAGAGATCTCCAAAACATCATCTGTCTTCTCATAACCTTAAAGAGAGATAGCCTTCTTACTGGACAATAAATGCTATTATCCAGACAAAATACACATTTCAAAACCACTCTATAATTTAAAAATTTAACAAGAGCTTCAGGTTTTCCATTATTGGTGGTATTTCTATTACAATAAAAAGTAAAACTCCTATATTTAAAAAAAAGTGGAGGAAGACTACATAAGGGATGTGGGATGGGAGAAAAGAGAGTGTAATGGAACTCATGCTATGCGGAAGCAGAAGGGGTATTTGTGGGGATGAAGGAGGCGAGCAAGCGGGAGGCATGGGTCACAGGAGATGCTGTGGGAGAGGGAGATGAATAAGAACACAGTATTATGACATATTTGTAGGAGATACCATAATGAAGCCCATTACTTTGTATGCTAACTTCAAGTCTTATGAAGACATCTAAATTCCTGAACATGTGGTACAGAGACTGGTTATAATGATGATGATTATGATGATAACTAGCATGTGAGAATATTTATGCAATAAATGTCTTAAATTCTCAATTTTGATAACTTAATCATGAAATCATTACTTCTGCATTCTTTTAAAAAATATTTTATTATTTTTATGTGTATGTGTGTATTGCCTGCATGTAGCTAAGTGCACCTGTGGCATGCAATGCCCGTGGAGGACAGAAGAGGTTGTCAGATCCCCTGGGACTGGAGTTACGGACAGTTGTTAGCTGCCATGTGGTTGCTGGGATATGAACCGGGTCTTCTGCAAGAACAGCCAGTGTTCTTAACTGCTGAGCCATTTCTCTAGCCCCTTCATTCTGCATTCTTAGGCACATAACTTTTCAAATATTTGTATCTTGTTATTTCCTATCATCTATAGGTTTGTTTACTTTTAATGATTCTTGACTTACAAATATGCCCTTCATACAACTATTGGGGATTCTTGGGTGAATCTTTATTTCATTCCCAGGCATCAAAGTTTCATAATAAGCAATGTACTTGATTACCATTTCTCTCTAGTCTTCTAACAAAATACTTCTCCATGGACAGGAACAACAAACTCAACTTATTTATTTATTTATTTATTTATTTGAGACAGGCAAACTCACACTACATATAATATATATATATATATATATATATATATATATATATATATATATATATATATATATATATATATATGCCTTGAACTTGTGATCTTTCTTCCCTAGGCTCCTGAGTGCTGAGATTACAGGTGTCTGCCACTGGGCCTAGCAAAACTCAGTATTGTTAGTCAATTTATTATCTTATTATTTATTACTTTTAAAATTTACTTTTATTTGTATGAGTGTTTTTTTTGCTTGTATGTAAGTGTACCACTGTCGTGTAAAGTCTTCATAGGCCAGAAGAGGGTGTCAGATCCCCTGGAACTGGAGTTATGGACTGTTGTTAGCTGCCTTGTGGTGTTGGGAATCAAACCTGGGTCCTCTACAAGAGCAACCAGCGCTCTTGACTGCTCAGCCATCTCTCCAGTCACAGTGAATTTATTTTATACCAATAAGCTAACAGATAAAATTTAGCTATAAGACTAATAATCATAATAATGATAATACTGTGTTGTCTGATTAAAAATAGATATCGCTGGGCGTGGTGGCACATGCCTTTAATCCTAGCACTTGGGAGGCAGAGGCAGATGGGTCTCTGTGAGTTCAAGGCCAGCCTGGTCTACATAGTGAGTTCCAGGACAGCTGGGGCTACAGAGAGACACCATCTCAAAAAGACCAAAAAAAAAAAAAAAAAGGTACATTTTAAGACGAGCTTCCTGGGAATATTTAATCAAGCCTTTTCTTAAGTCATAGCAATAATGTAGGCTTCTGGGTAGCTGGTAGATGCCTGGCTCTTTTACAAAGCTCTGCTTTTCAAACTTTTGCTGTCTTCAGAGCGTCATCTAGGAGGCTTATTAAGATATCTCCAGTGATGTAAGTGGAAGGTTTGGGACAAAGAATGTTTTCACATGTACCCCCCTCCACAATGATGTATTAAAGCTTCTGGCCTTGGAACTAGAATATGAGAGCTACTAAATAATAAAGTCATATAGTTTGTCCTCCATGTTCAATGCTTCATGTTTAAAATATAACAAATGCCTTTTTAAATCTCTCCTCTCTCTCCCTGTCTACCCTCCTTCCTCCTTCTCCAGTTTTAGTATCCTCATTTCCCCCTTGATAACACCTGTCTCCTATTATCTGCCCCTCTCTTGAGTTTCTTCTTCTCCTTTACCTCATGATTCCTTGTTTTTCCTTTACTCTTCCCTTCCCAGTTGATTACCCCTATTTTCCCCATTTCCCTCCTTAGTAACACTGAGAAACATCTGGGTACAAATGCTTGACTGTATAGGACTCAACATATATGACAGAGTACCTGAAATCTTGTGTCTGGTGGTGGTGGTGGGCTATGGGGGCTGTGGAAGGGAGTCTAAATTTGATTAAGATGTATGAAATGAAATGCACAGAAATTCAATAAAAATTGGGGAAAATTTATGCTTAGCTGGCATGAAAAACAAGAGGGAAATGTATTAGTTCAAAGGCCTACTGAAAAATTACACATACAATATCTCTACATGAGTCCATGTGTATAACTGAAGGCTATACAACAAGAAACAGTGCCAGACAGGAGAAACCTCCCTTTGAGTTGTTGGTCAGGGTAGGCCAAGAGACTCCCAAAATTACACAGGCTATTGCAACAAACCTTGATTGCCTCCCAGAACTTGAAGGTAAGACTTACTGCTGAAGACAGGACATACTTCATACATAGGACTTGGAGCAATGGAGCTGGAACTAACTTGAATGTCAACTCCCTGCAGACTAGCTCTCATAGTTTTGGAGGACATGATGCAGGAGTCTAAGGAAGAACATCAATTGATGGTCCAACCCCAGCTTTAAAGCCTAATAACTACAACAATGACTGACATACTAAACTATTTCTATTGGTTCAATAGTGGCACTTTTATCTTGGGGGTAATCAACAGCTACATAATTGGA
The DNA here is from genome assembly GCF_000622305.1 of Nannospalax galili. Lineage (NCBI taxonomy): Eukaryota > Metazoa > Chordata > Mammalia > Rodentia > Spalacidae > Nannospalax > Nannospalax galili. The sequence goes on from NW_008360328.1 coordinate 5,488,926, forward strand.
CTTAAAGCCCACCCAGTGGGAGGGAGCGTGTGTGTAGTACTGTAAATATAGACAAATACACATGGTTGGAGAGGTCATAGATCTTAGAGAAAACCTTAAGGTTGCCATATCCCTAGACAAATTAATTTATTACTATCTGCTAAATATGGGTCCTTATATTTACAGACAAGTATGCCAGTTACCAATCATCAAAGTAGCTTCTTTTGCATAGATGAAGACTATTACAGAGTTCCACAAGTGGTCACACACAGAGAATAAGTGTCTGGGAGATGCCCAACCATAAGTGACACATCTACAATGGAACCTCTACACCTAAGGCTCATGGAACATAGTGGAACAAGAGGTAGAGAGAACACCAATGCATCTCTCAACTCTCATCAGTGAAGGTCCCTCATGCAACAGAGGGCCATGAACACAAAAGTTCACAAATGGCCAAGGTGTAGAGAATAAGAGTCTGCAGAGTGTGAGTCCTTGGACAGAATTCCTGTATTAAACTTCACCCATACAGGCCTCAGGGACCATTGTAGAAGAGGTGGCAGAAAGAATTTAAGAGCCAAGAGAGGAGGTGCATGACCATATGGAAAGAGAGTCTTACAGGCTCCTGGGACCTTGCTTATATGAACCTGCAGCAATGGTGTCAGCATGCACAAGACCCATTGAAATCCAATCAGATAAAAATCCAACATAGAACTGGGGAAATGGGCAGCAGGCCTCAACCTTAGCCAAGGAACTATTGGCAATTGATTACTGCTAGGTAAGTAAGAGTTGATCTTCTTTAAGGGGCAGACTCTAGAAAGGCTGCCTAGACACCAGTGGATGAACTTGCATTGAGGGACATATGGGTACACTAACTTCACTTGATAGGCCTTAATATATATGACAGAATGCATGAAATCTGGTGGGCGGCCACTGGGGCTGTGGATGGGGGAGCAGATATAATCATGATTAGGATGCTTTGTGTGAAATTCACAAAAATTCAATAACAATGCTTTAAAAAATAAATGAAATTCCTTAACTTCACGCTTGTCATGGAGAATGAACTTGTTGATGGTAAGAATGTTGTGTGATGTGTCAATCACTCTCTCAAGTTTTCCTTAGCATGAAGGAAATGAGCCTGTTGATTGTGTGTCTTAGGACTTCCTTGACCTTCTCATTCCTCAAGCTATAGATGAAAGGGTTCAGAAGAGGGGTCACCACGGTGATGAGAATAGCAGCTACCTTGTCAAAACCCAGTGAATTATTCTGATTGGGTCTCACATACACAAAGATGTTGCTCCCATAAACAATGGAGACCACAGTGATGTGAGAAGCACAGGTAGAGAAAGCCTTTTGCCGTCCTTTTCCTGAGGGGATACGCAGGATGGTAGAGATGATGTAGGTGTAGGACCCAAGAGTGAATCCAAGGGAGCTCAGGATGACAAGGGCAGACAGGATAAAGTTCAACTTCTCTATAAAATGGGTATCTGCACAGGCTGCTTGAAGAAGAGGGCCAATATCACAGAAAAAATGATTAATTTCTTTTCTGCAGTAAGGTACCTGTGCCACTACAATAACTGGTACCAACACAGAGAGGAAGCCTCCCACCCAGCAGCCCAGAACCAGCAGGAAGCAGACTCTGCTGTTCATGATGACAGCATAGCGCAATGGGATACAAACAGCCACATAACGATCAAAGGACATGACAGCCAAGAGGATGAACTCCACTGTCCCCAGGAAGAAGAAGAAATATGTTTGGGATATGCAGCCTGCAAATGATATGGTCTTTTTCTGTGCTAGGAGGCAGGCTATCAGCTTTGGGGTGACAGAAGTGGTATATGAAATATCCAGAAGGGATAAGTTACTGAGAAAAAAATACATTGGTGTTTGTAGGTGAGGGTCAATCCATATTAGAGAGATGATGATGATGTTTCCTGCTGCTGTTACTGTGTACATTAGCAAGAGAACCACAAAGAGGGCTATTCGAATGTGCAGGAGAGCTGGGAAGGCAATCAGGGTGAATTCAGTCACTGTGCTCCAATTTCCCATGACCAATGCTGCAGGTTGGGCTCAGGGCTCCTGAGGAACATAGAAAAATCACATTAGGCCAGTATTGTGAAAATGGGTTGACAATACATTCTCAGTAGTGCTAGTGCCTTATCTTGGGAGATGAGCTATGACATGTGATCCTCTATGTGAAAGTCAGTATTGTTATCATCTTGGGAAGGTCAAAGTCCTATGTAGACATGGTATCATATTTCTGAATAATGAAGGAGATGATTGAGTAAAAATCTCAAAGCTTCCTTTCATTCATAAAATTCTATTTCTTCTCATTAAACTAAATTTTTGCTCTTTCTCATTTACCCAGTTTCATTTTCTCAAGTAAAAGTACACTAAAGTTCTGAGTCACACTCTGAGAACTGGGATTTGTGACCTGAAAAGATTAAGAATTTACTTTTTCCAAGGATACAAATTAGAGACAAAGTTACAGAATCTATGTTTGTTGATGATATGAGTCTATACATCAGAGACCCTCAATATTTCACTAGAAAACTCTTAGAGCTGATAAATACTTTTTGCAATGTGGCAAGGTACAAAACTAAGAGGGAACAAACAGTGGCAGGATATAAAATAAAATTTCAGTAGCCTTCCTATATACCACTAATAAACACACTGAAAAAGAAATCAGGACGATAATGCCATTCACAATACCCCTACAACAAACTTAGGGAATAAACCCAACTAAGGACACACTGAAAATTTTCAGATACTTAGAAAGAATTTAAGGAAGACACTTATAAGATGAAAAGACTAACCATGATCAGGGACCAGAAGAATTAATATTATGAAAATGGCCATCATACTAAAAGAAACATACAAATTCAATAGAATCCTCATCTAAATTCCAACGTTATTGTTCACAGACTTAGAGAAATCCAAACTTAAAAAATTATATGAAAGCAGAAAACGCCAAGGCAATCCCAGAAATCATGGGGCTATTATATGAAAATTCCAATGCCAGGTGTGGGATACTTCCCATGATGTGATTGGCCAGAAGGGTGCTAGAGGCTCCTCAGACATTACAGGTTGCACCTATTGCCCCTGGTCACCCACCAGGGCTGGTTGTTGAGACACTGTGACTGAAGACTCCACCCATCTTAGATGCAGAACACAGAAACCATCGTGGAGCTGAGCTGGAAGATCCTCCCTGTTGTCTAGCCTTCATAATGATGGAAGTTGCAATGTGGACCGCTGGGGGAGACAAGCCAGTATTGTTCTTCCCAGCTTTTAACTTTGCATGCTACAATACCAATTTTGTTGGGGAACCCTGCTGTTAAGGTCAACTCCTTTCTCAGCAGGGGCATCCTGCCTGCCTTATCTGGAAAGTGCCTCCAAGCAAGGATGCATAGCCTTATTTGGAACATGACCTTTGGCATAGTTACCTGCAATAAAACTGCCCCCAGGTTTTTTTCTGTATGATAATTAGGCATTTCCCTATAGCCAGATGATAGGATCCCCCTACCACATGTAAATAAAGCATACTATGAACACCTATCAGCTGAAGCTTTGGCTGCTGCCTCCACACTATATTTTTCCCTGACCCCCACTGAATAATCGGAGCTGTATCACTGAATCTGACTCCCAGGAAGGTTTTTTCCATCCATGCTCACTGGCCGTCCTGACCCCATTAGTCACTTCTGCTCCCTTTGTTCTCATGGGTCGGTGGCCAACAGCCCATGAGGGGAGGGAGAGGCCCACACAATTTGTTAAGCAAGATGTACCTACTGGTAGAACTAGTCAAAGTCCTGTGGAATTGAACCTGGGTCCTTTGGAAGAGCAGACCATGGTCTTAACCATTAAGCCCTTTCTCTGGCAAGTCAAATACCTATGGAAAGTCAAGTCATAGTCACTAGAAATGAACTTTCCATTTTATTTTGCCAAGCAGACATGTCAAACTGACTCCTAAATATTTATTTTTATACCCATAGACTAGTGCTGCTCTCTGCCTTGATCAGAGATGCCTCTTTTGGCAGCAAACAACAGTTAATACAGAGATTCAGACCTGGTCAGAGTGCTGAGAACAAATGACTTTGGAGTGCTCAGCGTTAAGTGGGGAACCTATATCACCCCCCCCCCATGGCTCAGGGAGCACTGTGGAAGAGGGAGTGGAAATCATGTAAGACCATAGGGAGAAGTGCCATGAAATTCTCTTGTATGGGCATGGCATGGCCATGGCACTCATAAATTCACAATAGTTGTAATTGCATTCACAAGATCTGCTCAAGACTGAGTCCTTATATATTCAATCATAGATGGGGAAAGGGCTCATAGGTACCAGTCCAACCCAGGGGCACTAAAGTAGTTAGAGATGCTGCTGGAGAAGTCATTGTTGTCTGTGGTGTAGCCACAGGTGAGTTATTTATGATGTAGTGGTTATCTTAACACTCATGTGAGTGGCCCTGAGTGCTTTCTTTGCATTTCACTTAGTTAGCACCTGTTAAATAAAGTGTTAAAAACATAACCACTGCATCCCTCATTTCTTCTGATTGTGGCCACCTCATTTCTTTTTTTTTTTTCTATTTTCTTAATGCTCCTCCAACATAAAATGTCTGTCTTTCTGTGCTGTTTTTCTTTTTCCCTCTGATTGAAATAAAAACATTTTCTGCGCAAAGAATCAAAAAGTGAAAGGCCAGGTGTAAGCACACTTCTAATTTTAGCACTTGGAACCAGCTGAAGCCAGAGGACTGATCTGAGTCTGAGGACATCCTGGGATACACATTAGTTCTAGGCAGGCCTGGGGAACAGTATGAGACCCTGTTTCAATAAACAGTGCAAAATAAAAAAGTATAACTGCAAAAAGAATATTATAATCCATAATAAACCTTTTTAGAGGTACAATGACAACATGCTTGTGTGGATATGTGCTGTTTTTAACGTCAAATTATACACTAAGCCAGGCACATGCCTATAATACTAGCACTTGAGAGGCAGAGGCAGGCAGATCCAGGCCAACTTGGTCTACATAATGAGTTCTAGAACGGCTGAGGCTACAGGGAGACTAAGAGAAAGAAAGAGGGAGAGAGGGAGAGAAGGAGAGAGGGAAAAGGAGAGGGAGGGAGAGAGAAAGTAATTTAAGTTTCTGTACAACAAAGGAAACTATCAGGAGAATGCCTATCAGGCAACCTTACCATACCAGAACTCAAACTGTATTACAGTGCTGTAGTCATCAAAACAGCACAGTACTGACACAAAAACAGACACACAGATCAATGGAATATAATTGAAGACCCAAACATGAGTGCATGCAATTTCATCCACCTGATATTTGACAAAGGTGCCAAGAACACTCACTGGAGGAAAGAGAGCGTCTTCAACAAATGTTGCTGGTAAAACTTGATTTCCATTTATTGAAGAATGAAACTAAACCCTTATCTTTTGTCTTGCACAGATGTCAACTCCAAATGAATCAAAGACCTCAGTGTGAAACCTGAAACTCTGAAACTGTTAGAGGAGAACATAGGCAGTACCCTACATAATATAGGTATAGGAAAGGACTTTCTAAATCAGGCATTAGTTGTTAGCAGGAATTAAGGTCAATGATTCAACAAGTGGGATCTCATTAAACTCAAAAGCATCTGCAGAGTAAAAGAAACAACCAAGGAAGTGAAGAGAAAATCCAGAGTGGGAGAAAATCTTCACCAGCGACACATCTGGGAGAAACATCTTAAGGAGATATCCATCCTGGTCTACATAGCAAGTTCTAGGTCAGCTGGGGCCACAGGGAGACCCCGCCTCAAAATAAACAAAACAAAAGTTATTTTAAAATAAAAATAAAACCCTCACAAAATTTAAGTTAAACATTTATTTACCAATGTTTCTAAAATTAATCTTTGTAATTACCATTTTGCAATTCACTTTTGCTCCTTTCTATATGAATTATCTTCCTTTCTTTATCCATTGTTAGAAACCCACACAGTTATTTTTAAAGATTGTATAATGTGATATAATTTAGTGTTAGAAATTTGGATAGCTTACAGTTTAGCCATGATAGATAACCACCAAATAAATATTCTTGTACCTAAATCCTTTTATAGCCAATTTATGAATTTCTGGTTATCATTTTTGATAGGATGATCACTTCATTATTTTCATCTCAACATAAAACCCATGAAAGGAATTGGCTTGGACATTACCTCATTAGAGTGGTTAACATGCGAAATCTTCAGATTCCCATCACAGGGTCTTTGAGGTCATAGTTCTAACATGACAGTTCAGCCCATGCTACTGATCCTCGGTAGGATCAAGCTGCACTTTTCGTTGCTGTTCTTTAAACCATCTTTTATATTCTGAGCTTTAACTTTCTCATCTGAAAAATTAGGACATCCAACTGCACATTTATAAGTTCCACCGAATGTCTGGAGTCCTGCTGCCAGCTACTTTTCAGCTCCCTAGTCCACCTCAAAGATTCTACTTCCTCTTATTATCTAGTAAGCCAATTCCGAAATGTTTTACTAAACTGCTGCCTGGTGGTTGCTAGTTATAAGTACATATACCATCACAGCAGAAAGAAAATTCACATATGAAATTTTCATATGAGGCATTGGACCCCCTGTATTTTATGCTTTTATTATTATTTACACAGTGTTATTGAACAGATGAATATTTCCTATTTTTAGATAGTGATATTAATTTGATGAGCTAGAAAAAAATGATGGGTCAAGTCATAGTTTTTCAGCACGCCTATGTTAAATTTATTTAAGTGCTTCAGTACTGAGATACATTTTTGTATCTGAGAAATTAGGACAATTATAGCATTCAAGTCATCTGCTACAAGGTTTAAATTTAATCATGCATACTTGAGACGTAGAACACAGTCAGCTGGTAGTCAATTGGGAAGCTTCTTCCCTACTGGCCAGCTTTCAAAGTGCTGGAAGGTGAAATGCATGCTGCAGAAGAGAAAAGTAATCGGCAGTGATACCTAGCTGTGAGCCCGGAGAGAAGCAATAAAGAACCAGCTTGGTAAGACATGCTCACTAGTGTAACAGTGCCACAAATGTTAAGAGAGTCACCAAGCACTTTCTGATTGGATTTAATGCCAGCTCCACTACATAAAACCTATATCTGGCACTGTTACTGGGGCTAAGAATCTGGGGCTAAACAGGTCATAGGCCCTAAGTGGTAACCCACTGTTATTATTCTGTTAAATGGACATAGTATCAAACTGACTCCTAATGATGTCATCTACCCATAGATTAGTGTATCTCTCAAGCCACATCAGAGAATCTTCTTTTCTTAGTACATAGCAATTAACACAGAGATACTCAGCTAGTCAAGGTGCAGAGAATAGGATACTGCTGAATGATCAGCTTTAAATGGGACAACTTTATCACGCCCTCCCCTCCCAAAGGTCAGGGATCAATGTGGAAGAGGAAGCAGAAAAATTCTAAGAGTCAGAGGTGGTGGATGATTGCAAGGAAACAATATTTTCTCAACATAACAGTGCAGGGGCACATAGGAACTCAAAGCAGTTTTGAGAGAATGCAGAAGACCTGCTCAAGCTCGAGAAATCTCCGTATAGAGAGGGGAGCTGGACAAGATGGCCCACCCCTAGCCAAGGAGCTATTGGCAAGTGATCACTGCTGGGAGAGTGTTAGTCTTCTTAAAGATTCTGGCACTTGGTAGAAAAACCATGCTCCAGTGGATAGCCACACACCCAAGAATGTACGGGAAGCATAAATTGAACTCGAAGTTTTTTTTTTTTTTTTTTTTTTTTTTTTTTTTAAAGACACAACTTTTGTTGTGGGTAGGAGTGGGAGGGTGGACCTGTAGACCTGAGAGGAGCTGGGAAAGTGGGGTGAATATGATCAAAATACAGTGTATGAAATTCTCAAATACCTAATCATTTTTAAATTACAAAATAATTTAATGGCATGTGTGATAAAACATAACATTTTTTACAAGAAATATAATTTCATTCAGAAAGGATTGAGAAAGAATTAAAGGAGGTTAACAACAAAGCCATTTCTTATTTGACTAATGTCTGGCAAAATTTCATGTTTTATTTTTGAATTTTACTTTACATTTGTTTAATTTATTTATTTTTTGTGCATGTGTATATGTCTATGCATTTGTGTGGCGACATGCATGTCAAGGTATATGTGTGGGAGTTTCTCCCCTTAAACCATGTGGGTCCAGGGAAGGTACTTAGATTTTTAGGGGTGGCAGTAAGTACCTTTACGTGAGATCAGCCATCTAGCTGATCTCCAAAGTTTCATTTGTAATAGAAGAATATTCGTAATGCATATTTAAACCTGAATTCCTATAGATTGTCATATGATTCCATTAAGAACATTGATAGGGCAGAGTTGCTTCACACAAAGATGAAAATGTGTCAAAAGTAAAATAATAGTAAATAAAACACAGCTGAAAAATTATGTTTATTTTTCACTGACAACATAGGATGATGTAGAATTTTCCTAGTGTGCTTTACACATGCAGATATAGTACAAACCTCAAACTTTATTCCATGTGCATGAATTATTGCTAAGCATTGAATTTCTTTTGCCAATTATTTTTATATTTCTAACTCATAGAAATGGATCTCCAAGATGAAAAAACCCTTACTACCTCACTGACCCAATAGGAGTCCTGATTTCATCCTTCCCACATTCCTACCCAGAGACTGTCTAGACAGCTTCAGTGGTGGGCAAGTCACTGTCTCTTCAGCATTGGCTACATGTGCAGCTCTTTCCTTGAATGGAATTGTGTGTCCTTGTTACTTTCAAATGCACAACCATGGATTGGTCTCAAAGACAAACCATGAACTTTTGCCGCCCTGATGGCCCTTCAAACCTCTCTATCACTTAGACATCATTTTCACTCACAGCATCCCAGTGGGTTCAACACAACACAAAGTTTACAGTGTGCTTTTTCAGACAGAGACTGTCAGAGTTATGACAAGTAACTTGGAAGAGTTATGAGAATAAATCAGTCACAGTTGGGTCAGACCTTTGATTTAAGAAATCTAAGAGCGCTAAGAAATCATTATTTCTCAATTTGAGGTGCTTTTTTCCTTTTTAAGAAAACTATATTTTTGTCTCTGGTTAGTTGTTAGTCAGTTTAGTTATTTAGTCATAGAGTTTTGACATAGACTTTCATAAAGGAGTCTCATGCAGAAAGAAGTGACTGATGTGTGATTCTTAGGCTACTCACCATGGACCGTCAGTGAACAGAAGTCAGCAGACTGCTTGGTGTCTCATTCTGCCTTCATGGTTTGTAGAACATTTTTCCATGGCAAGTTTTGTTAAGTTGTCACAAATACTCTAAATGTGACCAGAATATTAGTGACTTGCATTTTTCTAAAAGTTTCTTTCCTGTGTAAAGTATAGCTTCCTTTCATTTTTTTTCCCTAAGTGGTTGAACTGTGTTTTTATGGGCTTATTTGCCTTAGAGATTTAGAGGAGAGTAGCTCTTGGGGATATGGATCAGAAGTAGTTAATTAAAACTAGTGTTATAAAAGAATCTTAGTTTTCAACTATTTAGTCACAATTATAAAGTTTCAGGGTGTGAAGTAGACCTGCTGGGGTTCCTTGAACATTCTCTAGATATTTCTTTGTTCAGTTGAAAGAAAGAAATATACTTAGAAAAACTATGGAGATGCTAACAAAATGGAACTCTTTTTTATCCTTTTTATTATCAATGTAATAGACAGTGTTCTCCAACAATACTCTAGAATTTCAGGTACCATCTAGTACCTTTGTATGTGTTACTGCTTTTTAAAGTTCCATATGAAAATATGGTCACAGTAATTTCTGCAATGATGATGATGATGATGATGATGATGATGATAATGATGATGATATATTGTTCTTTGATCGAACATCAAAGAGTTAAACTTTTAGTACTGAACATTATGTAGTCTGCCATGCTCCTGAGTCTTCAACCATAGTTGCAAGCCTGCCGTAAATTTCTACAATGTTTTCTGGAATAGATTTCTTTTCTGAATAATATTTCTTTAAACACTTCCCCTGAGTAACCCTCTCTTACACTTTTATCTTAGTGACACTCTGACTGTCAATTGAGGACACTTGTTTCACTGAGCGGCTTTAATGTGGACCTATGTTTGTTAAGACAGGCTCTCATTGTGAATCAAAGTATTCTCATTTTATTTAAAAATTTTTATTCAGTATGTATTTTTTAAAATTATTTTTTAAATTAGTGTATTCAGTATCAGACTTCCTTATTATGTTGGTTTTAACCAATTTTATCATGATCTGGTTTAACATAGTTTTAATAATATCTCTTTTGTTTGGGTGTTTGATGAATCTTAAGGACTATGGGGTGATAATTTATATCAAGCTTGGACAACTTTTCTTGAGATATTCTCATTCTGTCTATTGCAGTGACTGAGCCAGTGCATGTTTGTTTGAAGGCACAATAGAACTTCACTGTTCATGTTTTTTCCCGTTCTTCCTTTTTTAAAAATGTACTTTATTTATTGCAACATGCTCATTCATTGCTTTTTCCTTCTCCAGTGACCTTGTTGTTAATTCCATCCTATGTATTTTTTCAATCTCAGGCATTATTTTTCTTTCACTACTTAACAATGATGCTACATCGTTAATGGCCTTATGTGCTAATTCTATATCTTCATTATTTCTGGGTACAGAGCAACTCATGGTTTTTATCCTCACTGTGGATTATATTTTTATGTTTATTTCAATAGCTCAGCATTTTTCTAAATTGATTTTTATTACTACATGATGTTTGTATATATTTATGAAATATTTTCTTCATGTTTACATTGGTTAGCAATCAAGTCAAGACAATTACCAAATAAAGCACACGAAACTGTCTTCACTTCCTTATGCAGAGTGGTTTCTTTTTTAAAAAAAATTGAATTTTTGCATATTTCATACAGAAACTCATCTTTATACCCCCTTCTCCCTTCCCCTTTGGCACCCTCCCATAGCCCCCCTACAAGAGTTCATACTGTCATTTCTGTTAAGGCCTATTATACAAAGTTAGTGTCCCCAGATGTTGCTGAGTGCAAGTTCATCCACTAGGGTTTAGTCAGTCTATCTACAGTCTCTCCCTTCAAGAAGATCAAGATCTTTGTCACCCAACAGTAATCAGCTGCCAATAGTTCTTCAACTAAGATTGGGGCTTGATGTTCATTTTCACAGTTCTATGCTGGATTTTTGTCTGCTTAAGTTTGCATGGGTCTTGTGCATACTGACACTGTTGCTGTAGGTTTTTATGAAAAGGGTCCCAGGCACCTGTAGGACTATTTCTGTATGGTCATGCACCTCCTTCCTGGCTCTTACAATCTTTCTGTTCCCTCTTCCTCAATGGTCCCTGAACTGTAGGTGGGTGGACCTCAATATAGGAGTCCTGTCCAAGGACCCATACTATGCAGAGTGTTTTCAAACTGTCTTCTTTTGTATACTGTCTTGATATTTCATTTCATTTATTTGCATATTAATTTATCATTCATCTGTCCATCTATCCACCCAATTCTTAATATTGATTCTTTTTTAATTAGGAACTGTTTTGTGGCACAGTCTTGCCATAGGCAGATGACTTCTATGACTGTAGTTTATACCACTATCTTTGAGTAGAATTTTCCTTCTGCCTTATGAGGTAGGCTATTTAGATAAACATATGTAGAAATAATAGACAATGAAAAAGATTGAATTTCTTTCTGGAAGGCTGATTGACACTCAAATTAAACATTGTTTTGGTAATAGTATTTTACATACAGTCTCACAATTTGTTCTTGATTTTTAGACATGAACAATATCTAATTTGAGGCATATCTTTCCCTCAGTCAGATAGGCAAGGTTTAATTTACAAATTTACCATGTTGAAGAATTTGAACATTTAAAAATACATGCTCAAACTAATGTATGAGTGTGATAAGTCATTAGGAGTCAGTTTAACTACATCCTTTGAATAGAATAATAATATAACCTCAGCATAAGGCATGATACCCTGAATCTGATAAAATAGGAAGAAGAAAATATACTTGAACTTATTGGCACAGGAAAGAACTTTCTGACTAGGAATCCAAAAGCACATATATTAAGACTAAAAATTGTTAAATGGGGCCTCATGGAAATAAAAAGCTTCTGTACAGCAATGGATACCATCATTCAATGAAGAGGCAGCCTACAGAATGGGAAAAGCCTTTACCAGATGTGTATCTGAAACATGGTTAGTATCTAGAATATGCAAAGAATTAAAAAATGGGTCATGAGACTAAACATGGTTGTCAAAAGATGAAAAACAAATGGGGTAAAGGTGAATAATGGAATGGGAATGATTAAATAGGTTGGAGATGGGAGGATAGGGTAGAAGAGGGACTAGGGAGGGACATAACTAACACTAATGCCCTTTTAAAGAGTCATATACAAACCTACCACTGTAGAAGCTTCCTAAAATACATATACATATGACCGCCAGAGTGCTGCCTTCTGACCTCCCTCTGGCCTCTCTCTGACAGAGGGACAAGAATGCAGGGGACTGCCTTAGAGCTCTGGATCCTGCCTCCACTTGATGGTGAGCTTCCACTAATTGCACCATACCCATCCCCCTACCTGGGATTTCATGAGGCCCCTCCCAAGGCCCCAGGGCATATGTGGCTTTGGTAGGCTAGGCTGAGATCCTAGCAGACAACCTGAGAGGGTGGATTGCCTGGGAACACCCAGATCCTGCCTCCATATGGTGAAGGAAGCCTGAGTGTACCTGACTGGAACATGAATTGGGCTTCTGTGGGTTCTCCTGAATAGCTGATCTGAAGCCATCAGTTCCCTCTAAATTAAACCTGAGAGAACCTGAACCCTGTACCAGCCAGCTTTACATAACCAATAAAGAAAGGATCTAGGGACCCAGATAATACAAACAGAAGCATACTTCAACTTAATTCTTATGTCAGAATAAAAAACAACAAAAGAAATTCACATGCCAAAATCTCAACGAAAGAATAATATAATGGAAAGCCAAAACACTACATCCCCACCAAACTCCAGCAATCCTGTAGAAGAGTTTGACAAGGAGAACCCCCTAGAGATAACCCAGGACACTGAATTTAAAAGAACAGTTATAAACATGATCAAGGAATTCAATGAATTTAGAGAACACATGAACAAACAAATCCAAGAACTAAAAGAAGACAGGGATAAATTTCTAGATGAATTCACAAAAGAGATAGAATAATTGAAGAAAACTCAGGCAGAAATGAAGAAGGAAGTGCAAAACTC
>NW_008360328.1:5502247-5502888 GCF_000622305.1 Nannospalax galili
AGAGATGTAGGACATCATGAAAAAACAAAATCTATGGATCATAGGAATAGAGGAAGGAGAATTTCAGTTTAATGGTATTGCCCAGATCTTAAACAGGATTGTGAATGAGAATTTCCTGAATTAAGGAAAGACATTCCCATATAAATACAGGAAGCACATAGAACACCAAATAGACAGGATCAGAAAAGAAACTCCCTACAACCTATCATAGTAAAAACAGAACAAACAGAAAATAGTGAAAGCAGCAAACAAAAAAAAGTCACATACAAAGGAAAGCCCATCAGGATTACAGCTGACTTATCAATGCAAACTATGAAAGTCAGAAGAGCCTGGACCAAGGTATTTCCAGTTCTACATGACAATAGCTGTCAGCCCAGAATACTTTACCTAGCAAAAATGTCTATAATAGTTGAAGGAGAAAGAAAAGTCTTCCATGACACAAAAAGCCCGAAAGAATACATGTTCACAAAACTAGCCCTTCAAAGAGTACTTGAAGCTATACAGAGAGCAGAGAGAGAGAAAGAACTATACCCTAGGGGCAATGAAAGAAAATAAAGTTATAATCTAGGAAACACAAAATTAGAGAACACAAACAGCAATCAAAATAATGGCAACCAATACACATCTTTCAATATTAGCCT
>NW_008360328.1:5503693-5509411 GCF_000622305.1 Nannospalax galili
GACTAGGACAACATGTATGCACCAAATTCTGGTGCACCCAAATTCATAAAAACAACACTACAGGACTTTAAGACACAGATTAACCCCAACTCAGTAATAGTAGGGGTCTTCAATACCCCACTGTCTCCATTAGACAGGTCAACTGGACAAAGAATAAACAGAGAGATGTCTGAATTAAATGATACCATATATCAAATGGACCTAACAGACATCTTTCAACTATTCCATCCAAGCACCAAAGAATACACTTTCTACTCAGCACCTCATAGAACTTTTAAAAAAATTGACCACATACTGGGCCACAAAACAGACCTCAACAAATACAAAAATATTAAAATAATTCCATGCATTCTACCTGACCAAAAAGCAATAAAGCTCAAAATCAACATTGGACAAAGCCCTAGTCACTACACAAACTTATGGTGACTGAACAACACACTCCTAAACAATGAATGGATTAAAGGAGAAATTAAGAAAGATAAGAATTCCAGGAATTCAATGAAAAGGACAAAACAACAGAACACAACCTCTGGGACACATTAAAAGCAGCCCTAAGAAGGAAGTTTATAGCTCTAAGTGCCTATATTAAAAAATTAGAAAGAGCCCAAATAAATGACCTAACACTGCAACTTAAGACCCTGGGAAGGCAAGAACAAATGAAACCCAAACCCAGCAGAAGAGAAGAAATAACAAAAATCAGAGCAGAAATTAATGAAATAGAAGCAAAGAAAACAATACAAAGAATCAATGAATCTAAGAGCTGGTTCTTTGAAAAGCTAAACAAGATAGACTGATCCTTAGCTCAGTTAACCAAAAGAAAGAAAGAGCAAATCCAAATCAACAAAATCAAAGATGAAAGGGGAAATATCACAACAAACACCCAAAAGATCCAGACCATTATAAGGGAATATTTTAAAAACCTATACAGTACCAAATAGAACCAGATGGATTTACAACAAAGTTCTACCAGACATTTAAAGAAGACCTCCAACCAATACTACTTAAATTACTCAAAACAATAGAAACAGTTCCAAATTCCTTATATGAAGTCAGCATCACTCTAATACCAATAAAGACACAACCAAAAAAGAAAACTATAGACCCATATCCTTAATGAATACAGATGTAAATTTTCTCAACAAAATACTTGCAAAATGCATACAGACACACATCAAAAAGATCATTCACCATGATCAAGTCGACTTTGTCTCAGAGATGCAGGGATGGTTCAATATACATAAGTCAATAAACATCATTAATCATATAAATGGGCTCAAAGACAAAAACCACATCATCATCTCAGCAGACACAGAAAAGGCCTCTCAACAGATACAGAAAAGGATTTTGACAAAATTCAGCATGGATTTATATTCAAAGTCCTAGAGAGAACTGGACTGGAGGGAACATACCTCAACATAATTAAAGCTATATACAACAAACCCACAGCCAACATTATTCTAAATGGAGGAAAACTGGAAGCATTCCCATTAAAATCAGGAGCCAGACAAGGATGTCCACTATCTCCACTCCTTTTCAACATAGTGCTTGAAATTCTTGCTAGAGCAATAAGACAGGAGAAGGAAATTAAAGGAGTACTAATTGGAAAAGAAGAGGTCAAACTATCACTTTTTTGCAGATGATATGATACTATATGTAAGAGATCCCAAAAGTTCCTCCAGAAAACTCCTAGAACTGATCAGCGCTTTCAGTATCGTGGCAGGTTATAAAATCAATCTACAAAAATCAGTAGGCTTTCTATATACCAATAACAAGCAATTGGAGAAAGAGCGCAGGGAAATGCTCCCATTCACAATTGCTGCAAAAAAATATCTTGGAATAAATCTGACCAAGGACACCAAAGATCTCTACAATGAAAAATTTAAATTGTTAAAGAAAGAGATTGAGGAAGTCACCAGGAGATGGAAGGCCCTCCCATGCTCATGGATTGCGCTCATGAATTGGATGAATTAATATTGTGAAAATGACCATCCTATCAAAAGCAATATATAGGTTCAATGCAATCCCAATCCAATTCCCTATGACATTAATCACAGAATTAGAAAAAAAATCCTTAAATTTACTTGGAAGCACAAAAGACCCCGGATAGCCAAAGCAACCCTGAGCATAAAAAGCAACGCTGGGGGGAATACTATACCAGATCTCAAAGTATGCTACAGAGCTATAGTCTTAAAAACAGCATGGATATTGTCTTAAAAAGCATGGTACTGGTGCAAAAATAGACACATAGATCAATGGAACATCATTGAAGATCCAAACCTGAGTACATGCAATTTCAGTCACCTGATGTTTAATAAAGGTGCCAAGATCATACAATGGAGGAAAGACAATCTTCAATAAATGGTGCTGGCAAAATGATTTCCACCTATAGAAGAATGAAACTGGATCTTTATCTTTTACCTTGCACAAAAGTCAACTCCAAATGGATCAAAGACCTCAAGGTAAAACGGGAAACCCTGAAACCATTAGAATAAAATATTGGCAGTAACTTACAGGATATAAGTGTAGGAAAGGATTATCTAAATCATACAGCAGTTGCTCAGGAATTAAGGTCTGCAATCAACAAGTGGGACCTCATTAAACTAAAAAGCTTTAGTACAGCAAAAGAAACAATCAAAAAAGTGAAGAGAAAACCCACAGAATGAGAAAAAAATCTTCACCAGTGACACATCTGATAGGGGTTTAACATCCAGAATATATAAAGAACTCAAAAAACAAAGAATTGAGATACCAAATGACCCAATTAAAAGATGGGCTAAAGAACTAAACAGAGAGTTCTCAAATGAAGAAGTAATGATGACTAAGAAACATCTCAAAAAGTGTTCACATCATTAGTAATTGCGGAAATGCATATTAAAACCACCCTAAGGTATCACCTTACCCCCACCAGACTGGCTAGGATCAAGAGAACAAATGATACAAAATGATGGTGAGGATGTGGAGAAAGGGGAGTGTCATTCACTGCTGGTGGGATTGCAAACTTGTGCAACCTTTATTGAAAACAGTGTGAACTCTTAAACTAAAAATGAACCTATCATATGACCTGGTTATGCCGCTCCTTGGCATATACCAAAGGACGCATCCTATTGTAGAGACACTTGTACAGTCATGTTTGTTGCTGCTCTTTTCACAATAGCCAAGAGATGGAAGCAACTTAAGTGCCCTTCAACTGATGAGTGGTTAACAAAAATGTGATATATTTACATAATGGAATTCCACTCAGCAGTAAAGAAAGATGAACTAAAGAAATTTGTATGTAAATGCGTGGATCTGGAAACTGTTATACTAAGTAAAGTAACACAGACTCAGAAAAATAAACGATGTGTATTCTTCCTAATATGTGGATCCTAGCACCAAATCCTTTTAAATTCTGGGTCCTTTTAATAAAATGATGCTATACAGCAATCCATTCAGCGTAAAATAACTGCTATCATCATGACTTCAGCTGAGCCTGATCACTAAACATTGTCACAATTGGGCTTGTTGACGGCTGTGCTCATTCATTAAAGGAGAGCCAAGCAGGGTCACTGGACCCTCACCTGTGTATCCAGCCATACTTCCCAGCCAACTGTATGTAATTTGACTCTAATCACACATGGTCTTCTTGGCTTGGGGAGGGCTAAAGTATACAATCTTGGGAAGGCTAGGAAGAGAAGGTATAACCCATGCTGAGTAAAGGCTTTCCAGTGTGCATACCTTCAGGTCATACATATACCTCAGGAACCCCTCAGTTATCTTGAAGCCTTTTAAAGGGAACTGACACCGATTGTAACGACTCCAACAGATATCAAAAGACTTGAAAGCAAATCCTGAATCCGTCACTCTAGAGTCCATCCTTGGAAGAAAAAAGAAAAATGAGGAGGAACCCAGTAGAGGCATGCTTTCGGAGGCCCTGGTCAAGAAATTCCAATGGACTCTTATGAGCAGTTAAAAACTGCCCTGTTCTGACATTTTTTCTAGTTCCCTGTCTAGAACTTGTAATGCTAATTACTCTTGCCTTTACTTCTTCACATCTCCTATTCATAATTCAAAGGCTTTCTTTTCCTCCTTGTTGAGATAAGAGTTACGCAATTTGGGAGTTTTTTAGATAGACCCACTGAAGGGGTACTCCAATTGCCTCACCCTGTGTCCCTTTTCATAGTGGAAGAAGCCAGAGCAGTCAGTGTCCCTATTAATACCCTATTGGCAATTTGGGTAACCTCTTCAGAGGATGGTGTGATAAGATAGGAGATAGGAATTGGCTAGGCAGTTAGGGTAAAAGACCCCGAAGAAAAGTAGCCAGTTTCTTGGCTAAAACTCACAATGGCCTCTTAAGCAACCTACTCCGATCCAAAGGCCAGAAATGTTGAAAATATTTGGGAGCTTTTATCTAATCTTTAAAAAAGTTTAGGGATACCTCTTCAGAAGGGGGAATGTTAGAGTAGCCAAAAGACCCATAAAAATATATAAATAAAGAAGAAGAAAGATAACATGAAATTATCAGAAAAATGTGATGGGGAGATATGGGAGGAGTTGGAGGGGAGGGAGTGGGCATGGATTTGATCGAAACATCTTATATATTTGTGTGACATTCTCAATAAATCACTTATTTTTTGAAAAAGAGGATTAAAAAAAGGAGAGGTTATGCTTTTGTGAAGAACTTAGAAAAGGAGGCAGACTCAGAAAGCTGCATGGCTGCAGCCCTGTTAACTACTTATTAGGGATGTGGATCCTGGGAAGGAAAGTATATTATATCACTAAAGGACCAATTATTCTATCTCCTTAGTATAGCTTATGGTAAGCCCACCTTCCTAGGGGTGGTCTCTTGTCCAGGTGATTAATCTGGAATGTTAGGTCCCACCAGGGCCAGATATTTTATTCTCTTGACCAGAAAGAGTTTTCCTTTAATCAGCCTTTGTTACTACTGTAACAATATCTTTAAATTATGGGTAAATAAGGAAGGACCTGGTGAAACATACTTGAAATCCTAGTACTTGAAATACTGAGGCAGGAGGTTCATTAGTTTGAAGCTAGCCTGGGCTACATAGTGAGACTCTGTCTCGAAAATAAATACAAATAATCAGTCAAAGAATTATTGGCAGTTGATTACTGCTGAGTGAAGAAGAGCTGTTCTTGACGAAGGGAGAGACTCTAGATAGGCTGACTAAACCCCAGTGGATGAACTTGCACTGAGGGACATCTTGGGACACTAACTTAACAATAGGCAGAATGACAGAATGTACGAACTCCAGTGGGGGGCTATGGGAGGTGCCAATGGGGAAGGGGGTATAAAGATGATTTTATGCATGAAATACACAAAAATTCAATAAAAACTTTTAAAAAGAAACATAAATAACAAACATGTGTGACCAATATTTATATGCACATATATAAATGATGCACATCTGTACTGTGGTGCTGAGTTTACTAAAGATAGAATGGATATCAAAAAAACTTAAATATTAATACAGGAATCTAACAGACCATGTTTTAAACTCTGAATCCATTTCACATAACTATTATTAAAATAAACTCTTCATTGTTAAGTTTCAATTGTTCAAGAAAAATACACACACACACACATATACGTATATGATGAGTTAACATGGAGTTATCCTATAATGAGGCAATAATGTCCCTACTCTAGGCCATAGGCTAACAAAATACCCGGTGTCAGTAATGAGTTACTTCTTTTAGAATTGTTGGCCAGTGTGGACTCAT
>NW_008360329.1:0-931 GCF_000622305.1 Nannospalax galili
AATCAAAGAAATGAAATAAATCCTCAGTTGTAACCTTTACTCCTCTTGTCTTGAGAGCTTCCTTTAACTGTATAACATAAATCTGATGCTGGCTTAATTCTTGCCCCATGATTCAGATGGCTTGACTTACCTTTGGTTTGGTCGCGGCAAGCTCCCGCGGCGCATCTCAGAATTGCTTGAGATTTAGTGGGTGCACACCCCTTCTTTTCCGTCGCCTCCCTCACGTTGTCCCCAGTATCCAAGCCTCACGTTGGGTGCCACTCTGCCCCGGCCCATGGGGTCAGCAACGCGGGGTACCTGGATTGGGGAGTGGGGATGTGGATGGGGCAAGAGACAAGAGAAATGGAGACAAGACAGTGTTCTGATCAAGTCTCGTTTATTGTAGCTCAAGCATGAGGTTAAATAGAGAATGAGAACAAAGGAGTAAAGAGTGAGTAATCATATAGGTCAGAACACAGGGGCCCTGACGTACTCTAAGGGAGGAATCTACTGATTAATGGAGAACAGGGCTATTTACTGGAAAGGAGAACAAGGCCTTGGGCCAAGGTTGTGGGTCAAGGCTGTTGGCCCCTGCTGTGAGCCAAGGTTGTGGAGAGAATGGAAAGGTCACCAACTCAGGTCTGTTAGCAGTTTTGAGAAATGGCTGAGCCTCAGGCTCCCAACACCCTCTGGCTGAAAAAAAGATGGAGTAGAAAGTCAGACTGTGCAAATAAGATGAGGATAAACCCCAGGGAGAATAGTGTAAGAGATTAAGAAAACTTGACCTTGGCAACTTGAATAATTGACCATGCTAATTCTGACTTTCATGGGAGAGGGAAATGATTTTCCCTCTTATACAAATCACTGCTAAAATTTTCCCTCTCATACTCAGATGAATTCCTCTTATTATTAAATTACAATATAGTATATCTAATATTATATATAAATTATA
>NW_008360329.1:1068-12198 GCF_000622305.1 Nannospalax galili
AGATTTCTTTAGAGTCTGCCAAACCTTGAACAATGATTTATATTTAAGAAGCAGGAACTAAAATGGCAACTGCCAGCTCTTTAGTCTCCCTAGGTGCAGGATGCTGCATTTTCAATGAAGTAGAAATTTTATCTTGAGAGAATTCTTCAAACATCCCCTGAAGTTACTGTTGGAGTCTCAGGGAGAAAACCTGACAGCTAGCACTGTGGTATGTGTTGAAGTAGAGGCTGGAAGGAGGCTGCTCACTCTGCATCTTCGCATCTCACTTTATCTCTCCAATTTTACACTTCCTTTCTTGTGAGGTTTGAAGAATGGATTTTTATATGATACAGAAACTTGAAACCACTCACAAGAACTTCTTGTCTTTTGACAAGAATCTCCAGCATATATTCCCCCAAGGAATCTGCAGCATATATTCCCCCAAAGAATCTCTCTGGTGGGGTTCCCTAAATGGAAACATACCAGAAGAATGCTGGGAAATGTAGTTCAGTCTATCAAGTTGGCAGATTACAAATCCACAATGGCAGATCAAAGAAAGCTAAATCTGTTATGTCTTGGGTCCTGGTAATTCTCTGTCATTCTCTGCCTCATTCTCTAATGTCTTTACAAATACAAGAGGCAATCTTCTACCATTTACTAATGTAAATTATCTTACATTTCAGCTTCTGGTTGGGATTTGGCCAGAAGAGTGCTGGTATGAGGAATGAACATGCAGCAAGTCGGGGCACAGAAGTTCCATGCAGTGACTGAATTTCAGTGTCCACAACTGCTATCCAGATGATCTTCATTCAAGTCCCCTGTTCTTTTCAATCTCTGGAGATAATAATCCTTTGACTTACCCTTCAAATTTAAAGTAGATGGAACTCTACTGTTACTGGTACTGGATGCCCACCAACCCTTGCTATACTGACCACACATGCAAATATCCCCCTCAATAAATTATTAACATAACCTGTTAAAGTGTCAGGATTCATCTAGATTTATTTTGTCATCTAGTTTTATTTATTCCTCTTCTTTATTATAGTTTTTGTAGGATAAGTAA
Organism: Nannospalax galili; assembly: GCF_000622305.1. Classification (NCBI taxonomy): domain Eukaryota; kingdom Metazoa; phylum Chordata; class Mammalia; order Rodentia; family Spalacidae; genus Nannospalax; species Nannospalax galili. The sequence continues at coordinate 2,111 of NW_008360329.1, forward strand.
TTATATAACCTGGAAATTCTAGAAACCAATAAATTGGATACTTTTTGCAGTCATATATTTGACTTTATTGTTTTCTAATACTACTTTCTATCATCTATTCTTTTCTATTGCTATTATTTGAACTTCATCTATTATTTTCCCTCTTTTTCAAATTAGGTGCTAATGAAATTGCCTGTATTTTGACATTGGTTCCAATTTTAAGACAATCAGCATTTTTATATTCACATGGAGCTTCAAACCCATCTTCTTCCTCTGCTTTCTTATCAATTTGGAACCTCAACAATTCTTTTTCCCTATCAGACACAACTTTTTACTCTGTCTACTATTACCCACTCACATGCTTTCTTATTCTAGTATTTACTTTTACCTCTGTTTTTACCCCTGGAAAGCACTCACTAACTGGATAGTCTCATGATAGGGATCGTATCTTCTTCTGTCATTTCTGAATCCTGAGCAGCTAGGTGTTTGTTTAATCAATGAATAAATTGGATGGAAATCCTCCCCCCGCCCCATTTTAAACTCTTGGGAAATTAGGAAAGCTAGGTCCTTTGTCTTTGTTCTTTTCAGAATTTAGTGATTGCTTCATTTATTAAGTTCTCAAGAAAGTTATATGGGGCAAATCAAAGGTCAGAGAGCACCTAAAAATTGTAGGATAACTGTAATAACATCTTGAAATTTTCTGAGACAGTCTCTACTCCATTAGACATGGCTGTGTTATAGCTATCTTATCCTGGATTTCTCTGATGCTGAGACAGCTTCTAAACTCCCTTTAGATTGTTACCTGGTCTGAGCAAATTGACCTCTACTGATCATTTCCAAGATAGAATGATTTTGAGTAATTTGGACTTCTCAATTTAGGGTTTTTTTTTTTTTTTGAGCGAAAGAGTGAAAGACATGGGGACACAATTTGTAGATCAAAAAGGGTTTTTTTCGGTTCACCAAATCTATTATCTTTCCTTCCAACCGTTGTAGAAGACAATGTAAAAGTTGGACCCATTAATTTGATGAAAATTAGCTGCTCAACTTGGCTTTCCTCACTACACTGGCAACATCTAGATTTTTGGGGCCTTACTTTTTACTCTAATGAAAATACTTGGTCTATGTTATGCTCTATGGAATAAAATCAGTGTGTTCCCTAATATTATTAAAACTTAGATTATAAATATATTTTCGAGTACTAAAATCCATTGTCATAATTATGACCCTTTATTTCTCAATGCAGAGCGAGATGAATAATATAATTCTTAATAATGATGGTATCAGGTAAAAATAAATTTAAATGGAAAGAAAGGAATTAAGCAGATAATCACTAAAATTTATAGAGGTTTTGAAAATAATAATTTCCAAAATAATTTTGATGAAAAGCAGATTATCAAGAATAACAATGGTGATTTCCAATGACATGTGGGTTACTCTCACCAGTCAGAGGGAAAGTCAGAAGTTACAAAGGTATAATTTAAAATGGCAAGGGCTAGGCTCAATAGTAGAGCACTTCCCTGGTATATACATGATCTTAGATTTCATCTCCAGCTCCACAAGATACTACTATTTTGTTTTCTAGAATGCTAGAAAAGTAATACTACTATTTCATTTTCATTTTCTATTTCATTTTCTATTTCATTTTCTACTACTATGAAATACTACTGTTTCATTTTCTAGTAGTCTTGTCATTTAATATTTACTGAAACCATAAATAAATGAATGAAAACTAGTAACAAATGAATGAACTTAGAAAAGGAAGAGATAGAGCACCTGATTTCAATGAATGGTGTTCATTGCTTAAGGTTTATAATAAATGTTGTAAGTTAAATGTAGACAAGGGCTGGCTGGAGAGATACCTCAATGGTTAGGAACACTGACTGATCTGACAGAGAACTGCAGTTCGAATCCCAGTGGCTAACAAACATACATTTCAAAGGGATCCAATGCCCTCTTCTGACCTCCGTGGACACTATACTGCATGACACGGGTGCACTGACATACATGTAAGCATGACTGTCATGCACATAAAATAAAAATCAATAAATCCAAAAAAAATGTAGAAAGGGCTTTTTTATATTATTTTTATTTTATGTATATGCACGTACTATTTGTATGTAGGTAGGTACATCCATGTCGTGCAATGCCCATGGAGGTCAGAAGAGGCTGCCGGATCCCCTGAGACTGGAGTTAAGACAGTCATTAGCTATCATGTGGGTGCTGAGATTCGAACCCAGGTCTTCTGCAAGAACAACCAGTGTTCTTGACCCCTGAGCCATCTCTCCAGCCCCCAGAAAGGACATTTTTATGAGAACAGGAGGAAAAAGCTGATTAGACAGCTTAGAGACAAGAACCTTGATTTTTATCTTTGTGCAGAAATGTCCTTGATTCTTTCCTTGCTGGAAGCCAGAAAAAGCAAAAGAATATCTCTGCTTCCTGCTCTGACTTCTCACTATCTCTCTTCTTTTAGAAAACCTGATGAGTGTCATTGTCTGGAAGATATATGTGAAGACATGCCCCAAACTAAGAAGCACCTGGAAACCTTGTGGATGGGCTGACTGGACTAACCAGATCATCTCCATATGCTTGCATCCTGTAAAGAGGCTGTAAATCAGCAACCTATTGATACGACTTCTTTGAGACCCACTGTCTTTTTTCTTTCTCTTAAGCTTCCACCTGTGGTCCCATAACAACATTCCTTTTGAAAGCCACTCTCTCATTGTCCAAAAATTCATTCTTCAATTTTGTAAGACAAAGCATCCAGAAACCACTAGCTTGGAGTGGCTCTGGTGAGCTTTAATTTTTTTGAACTATGCACATCTGAGATAAGAAAGCCTCCATTGTTCTAAAGGACTCCTACATTCTTCTTATTTCATTTTAGTACATAATTCATTAAATATGTATATTTATAACTATCTTTTTGATATTAAGAAATACTAAATTTTAATTTTTTAATTTTTAATTTAACTTACATTTTAAGTCATCAGTACAGAAATTACATATAAAGTATTTTTTATTTCTTGTATACTTCTATCTTGACTACAAAGAGCTTCCTAATACACCTTCATAGGATATACAAAATGTAAATAAATGTGTACTTATCTTCAGATCAAATATATAGTCTGTGCCAATTCTGCCAAGGAGAGTCCTTTTGTGTTTTGCTTTTTTTTTTTTTTTGTAATTGTTGTTGTTTCTTTTAATTTCCATGCCTTTTGGGTAATGTTGAAATAAAATTGGAAATACAAGTAAAGAAACCCTCAAAGAAGATCCTAATATTAAAACTGACCCCCAACACTTCAGATTATGACTTATTATTTCTTTCACAAAGTCTTTCCTAATTTGTTGTCTAGAAATTATGATTGCATACATGAATAGTTCAAACTTTTTACAAATATCTTAATTTCCTTTCTGATATCCCACAGGTAAAACAATTTGATCAAGGAAATCCTTGAGACACAGGAAATCCTTAATTTTTTATTGACATTTTTGACTTATGTCATCCTTGTGCCTAAAGTCTTCACCAGATTCTGACCCAAAATGAACTTGGGTTTATAAAACCTCATTATTTTGCTGTTTCATACTCTTAGTTTGACTGCAAGAGAAAAATGATATCAGGGGAGTTTAACTAGTGTATTAGTCAGGGCTCTCTAAAGAAACAGAATTGGTGGAATGAATATATATGTATAGAGATTTATCAGCTTAGGTCACAGGATAGAGTCTGAGTGGTCCAACAATGGCTGCACCACGCTGGAGAGACTGAGAATCCGTAGTCTCTCAGTCCACGAGGCTGGAAGTCTCAGTAGTCCCAATCTGGCACTGAAGGACTGACAAATTCCAAAAGATCAGCTAATCTTCAGTGTACAGCAGGAAGACGAACACACCAGTGAGAGAGAAGGCAAGCAGCAAGAAGCCAGGCGTTCTCCTCTGTCACAGCCTTTTCTATGGGCTGCCACCAGAAGGTAACATCCACATTTAGGGTGTGTCTTCCAGCTTCAGGTGATCCAAACTAGTAGATCTCTCTCATTTCAGTTAATCCCAGATCCAGTCAAGTTGACACCCAGGATTAGCCATCACAACTAGGAAAGACTATTGAGTGAGTAAACATATCTACTTTCTAAATGTAAGAATATTTCCTAAACCATTGTAAAATCTTGTCATGTATAAACTTGCATGTCACATGATAATATATTATGAAAACTCATTTTACACGCACAATAGGTGAAATACTTAAACCCTTTTCTCTTTTAGGCTGAAACTCTAAAATGAACATTAATAAGATTCCATTGTAAAAAAGAACTACATGTGTTTAAGTTAATTAAGAGTATGTGACACATGGTTAAAAAACTTTTGGCCCTGAAAAGCAGTTGGACCAATAAATGGTTGATCTTGCTCTTGTTAGACAAATCATTGAAATGGATAAATCCGTTTTTCTTTTAATTTCTGTATTTTTATAAAGTGTACTTATTTGTGCACAATTCTACAATATGTAGGTTCTTTGATCAAAGTCTCCCCCATTATACTCTCTCATCCCTTTCACCTTCCCACCAAATCCCTCCTTCTTCCCAGCCCCACTCCCACTTTCATATCGTATTTTTTGTGACCCATTGCATTTATTTAAAGTTACCTATATGGTCATGAGTGGGTTGTTATTTACTTGAGGGAGGGCAATATACCAGTAGCTACACCACTGAGAAATATGACTCCTCCTCCCTTAGCAACCATTAACTGCCTGTAACTCCTCAGGAAGGATTAGAGCCTTAAGAATCCCTCTCTCATCCATATGGACCGTGATGGGCTGAGTTTTACACAGGTCTTGTGCAGGTAGCCACTGCTGCTGTGAGTTCTTCAATGAAATAGTCACATCATGCCCAGAAGACAGCATTTTACAGCACTCCCCCCATTCTTCAGTTTTCATAGTCATTCTGACCCCTCTTCTGTGTTGTTCCCAGAGCACTGGAGGGGATGATCTGGGTGCTCCATTTCTACACAATGGAATTTTATTCATCTGTACAGAAGAGTGAAATTTGTAGGCTAGTGGATGGAACTGGAATATGTACTAAGTAACCCCAGCCCAGAACAATGAATGTCTCAAATTCTCTGTCATGTCAACCCTAGCTTCACTGTTTTTGAGGAGTGAAGCTAGGCTCACCTCTCTTCTTTAGCAAACTTCTTGCTGACATCATGTGTTTCTAATATCCGTTGGTTTGACCCTAAAAGGCTGCTCAGCAGGATCTTTTGCACCCTAGTTCTAGCATACTTAGTCTCACAAACCATTTCTATCATTTGTGTCAGTCTCATAAACCTTTAGTTGGAATTGGTAACAGTTTGTATATTCCAGCAGTACAGAACCATGCACATGCACACATACACCCACAACTCAGACTCACAACCCTCCACCATACTCACCCTACCCACAGACACCATAATTATAAGGAATTCAGTGATGGGTTATGGAGATTAGAAGCACTACAATCTTCAGACAGCAAGAGAACCAGAGGCACAGAAGGCCTAAGGAACAGTGTAAAGTCAAAGGTTTCAGAACCAAGAAGAGCCCGTATTTTATATAAAACATCAACAGATTTGGTGTTGCCTACCCTCACTGGGGAAGTCCATAGTCTCTATTCAATCTGCCAATTCAGATGCTAACCTCACTAACAAAAGTTTAAGGAAATCCTCTCCTCCTAGCATGGGCACTGGCCCATCTCTTCTCTTGCCACCCCAACCTCTGGATTATCCTCTTGGCCCAGTCCCCACTGCTTCCTGAGCCTCTGCATCCAAACCAACCCAATCTCTAAGTCTAGTCCCCTGGAGGCCTCAAAGCCTGTTCCATCCCCTACCTCACCTTTGCATACCTGAGACCAATCTTCATGCCTGGCTGTCACACCCAAACCTAGACTCCTGAGATCAGCCTCCTTCCCTGCTTGCTCTGGATTCCTGAGACCATCCTCCTTCCCTGACTGCCTGAGAGTCTTGAATCCTACCTCTACCTAGCAATCCTCCCAAATTGCTGTGCCTGCTGACTAGAGGGATCCAGACCTTAGGAGAAAACATTAGAGATTCTGATCCTCATCCAACTTGGGCCTATGTTGGAACTCCTGTGCAGCAACTAAAGCCATCTGGCCACTCCAATATAAAATAAGAAGAGAAGGCCTGAAGACTAGACCAACTGCTTATCATGCCCAGCAAGTAAATCACAAAGGCACATAAAGTTTGCAAACAGAAGCAGACCTAAACTCAACAAAGGAAGGCTTGAGTCTCACACATGAATCAGAAACCACAAAAGAAATCCACATGTCAAAGTCAAAGTTAAAAATAATAGCATGGAAAAGCCCAAATAATATACCCCCACCAAGTACCAACAGTCCTGTAGAGGAGTACAATGAGAATCCCCTAGAGATAACACAGGACATGAAACTCAAAAGAACAATTATAAACAAGATAAAAGAACTCAGTGAATTTAAAGAATACACAAAGAACTGAAAGAACATAGGGATAAACTTCTGAATGATTTCAGAAAACAGAAATATTGAGGACTACTCAGGCTGAAATGAAGAAGGAAGTGAAACACTCAATAAGCCAATTAGAAACAAAAGGAGAAAGCCTCATAGGATGAATGAAATGGAAAAAAAGATTATCAAGACTGGAAGATAAAGCGAACAAATTAGACCATTTAAGCAAAGATTATGAAAAATTTAAGAAAACACAAGAATGGAATGTGCAGGAATTGTGTGACACCATAAAAAGACCAAATTTACAAATCATAGATGTACAAGAAGGAGAAGAATCTCAAGACAATGGTCTGGACCAGCTTTTTTTTTTTTTTTTTTTTTTTTTTTTTTTTTTTTTTTTTTTTCCTTACTATCAGCTCTTTATTTCATGGTTTCAAATACATAGCAGACTAATCATGTTCCCTGAAATATAACAATGACGTTCAACACAAACCTCAACACTCTAGCACAAAAGGGTTTCCTTAGAATTCACTTCACAAAGCCTTCAACAAAGAAAAGTTTAAGCACCAGTAAGGCTGTTGCCAATGGTAGTTTTATTTCTTCATCACAGTCAAGAGAATTGTAGAAGAAAATTTCCAAAAATTAAAGAAAGACAGGCCCATACAAATAGAAGAAGCACATAGAACACCAAATAGATAGGATCAGAAAAGAAACTCCCTGGCATATCATAGTAAAAATACTAAATGTACAGAACAAAGAGAGAATACTGAAAGCTGCAAAAAAAACCCCAACATGTCCCATATAAAGGAAAACCCATGATAATTACAGCTGACATTTCAGTGCAAACTATGAAAGCCAGAAGAGGCTGGACCAAAGTATTCCTAGTTCTAAATGACGACAGATACCAACCCAGATTCTTTACCCAGCCAAAATGTCTATTGTAGTCAAAGGGGAAAGAAAAATCTTCCACAACATAAATAAGCTGAAAGAATTTATGTCCACCAAACCAGCCCTTCAGAGAGTTCTTGAAGCAATACAAACAACTGAAGAAATGAATGACTATACCCAAGTGGTAACAGAAGAAACTTAATGAAGGCATAACTGTGGAAACTCACAGTTACACCAAGAACATGAACAGAAATAAAAATGACAGGAATCAACACACATCTTTCATTAACAGCTTTATATCAATGGACTAAACTCCCCAGTCAAAAGACAGACTAAATTAATGGATTCAGAAACAAAACCCATCTTTTTGTTGTCTTCAAGAAACCCATCTCAATTTCAAGGACAGATACTACCTTAAGGTGAATGGATGGAAAAAAATACTGTAAGAAAATGATACCAAGAAAAAATAAGAGTTGCAATTCTAATATCTGACAAGATAGACTTCAAACTAAAACTAATCAGAGGAAAGATGGCCACTTCATTCTGATCAAAGGAACAATACCAAGAAGATATTACAATCATGTACATATATTCACCAAACTCTGATGTACCTAACTTCATAAAAACAATACTATAGGACTTTAAGACCCAGATTAATCCCAACTCATTAATAGTAGAGGACTTCAATACCCCATTATCTCCATTAGATAGGTCAATAGGTCAGAGAATTAACAGAGAGACATCTGAGTTTAACAATACCATACATCAAATGGACCTAACAGACATCTACCAAATATTCCACCCAAGCACCAAAGGACATACTTTCTATTCAGTGCCCCATGGAACTTTCTCCAAAATCGACCACATACTGTGGCACAAAACAAGCCTCAACAAATACAAAAAGATTGAAATAATTCCATGCATTCTATCAGATCACAACGCAATAAAACTTAAAATCAATACTGAAAGAATCTCTAGTAACTACATGTACACATGGAGATTAACCAACAAACTCTTGAATGATGAATGGGTCAAAGGAGAAATTATGAAAAAAGTAAAAGTATACCTGGAACTAAATGAAAAGGACAATACAACACAACAAAATCTCTTGGACACATTGAAAGCAGTTCTTAGAGGCACTTATAGCTCTAAGTGCCTACATTAAAAACCACATAGAAAACAAATAAATGACCTGACATTGCAACTCAAGACACTTGAAAGCAACAACAAATCAAACCCAAACCCAGTAGAGAAGAAAAAAAATAACAAAAATCAGAGTAGAAATTAATGAAATAGAAACAAAGAAAACAATACAAAGAATCAACAAAACCAAAAGCCCTAGCGGGAATTGGACTGGAGTGAATATAACTCAACATAATTTGAGCTATATTCCACAAACCTATAGCCAACATCATTCTAAATGGAGAAAAACTGGAAGTATTCCTATTAAAATCAGGAACCACAAAAGGCTGTACACTAGCTCCACTCCTTTGTAACATAGTGTGTAAAACTCTTGCAAGACCAATAAGACAAGAGAAGGAAATTAAAGGAATAATAATTGGATAAGAAGAGATCAAATTATCCCTTTTGCAGATTATATGATAATTATATCTAAGAGACACCAAAATTTCCAACAGAAAACTCATAGAAATAATTAACACTTTCAGTAGAGTGGCAGGTTACAAAATTAATCTGCAAATGTCTGTAGCCTTTCTTTCTATATATCAATAACAAGCAGAGAAAGAGTACATGGAAACACCCCCTTTCAGAATGGCCTCAAAAAAATAAAATATCCAGGAATAAACCTGACAAAAGACATTAAAGACCTCTACAATGAAAATTTTAAATCTTTAAAGAAAACAGATTGAAGATGATACCAGAAGATGGAAGGACCTCCCATGCTCATGGATCAGAAGAAATAAAATTATGCAAATGACCATCCTACCAAAAGCCATTTATAGATTCAATGCAGCACCAATCAAAATCCCCATGACATTCTCCATAGAACTGGAAAAAAAACATTGTAAGAGTCATATGTAAGCACAAAAGACCTTGGATAGCCAAAGCAACCCTGAGCATTAAGAGCAATGCTAGGTTGATTACTATATCAGATTTTAAACTATGTTACAGAGCTTTAGTCATAAAAGCAGCATGGTACTGGCATAAAAAATAGACCCGTAGATCAATGGAACAAACCGAAGACCCAAGTATGAGTACATGCTATTTCAGCCACCTGATATTTGACAGAGTGGCCAAAAACTTTCACTGGAGGAAAATCAGCATTTTCAGCAAAACTGGATCTCCACATGTAGAAGAATGAAACTAAAATGCAATCTTTCACTTTGCACAAAAGTCAATTCCAAATGGACCAATGACTTCAATGTGAAGCCTGAAACTCTGAATCTGTGAGAAGAAAACTTTGGCAATAACCTACAAGATTAAGTCTAGGAAAAGATTTTCTGAACCAGACATCAATGGCTCAGGAAATAAGGTCAAGAATCAACAAATGGGGCCTCATTTAAACTAAAAAGCTTCTGTACATCAAAAAAAGCAACTAAGGAAGTGAAGAGAAAACCAAGAAAGTTGGAGAAAACCTCCACTATATATAAAGAATTCATTAAACAAAAAATCAAGAAAGGAAGTAACCCAATTAATTCTATCCAAAGGAATACTGACAATGGATTGCCGTTGATAAGGAACAGCTGATCCTCCTGGAACAGGGACCTCTGGCTGACTAGATTTACCAGAAGGGCAGATAGGGGGGAATGGATG
>NW_008360329.1:12642-12768 GCF_000622305.1 Nannospalax galili
CACCTATTGATTTTATATCTATGCTCGGATTCCAAGGACCTCAGAAAGTAACCGACTGTGACTAGTAATAATCAGATATATAGAGATTAGAAACACATGTGCATCTTAGTGTCAATTGTATTAAAA
>NW_008360329.1:12965-35746 GCF_000622305.1 Nannospalax galili
GAAAGGGGAACACTCATCTGCTGCTTGTGGGGCTGCAAACTTGGTCAACCGGTATGGAAAGCAGTGAGGAGAACTCTTAAAAAACTACAAATAAACCTACCATGACCCAGTTGTACCACTCCTTGGCATATACCCAAAGAACTCATCCTATTTCAGAGACACTTGTACATCCATGTTTGTTGCTTCTCTTTTCACAATAGCTAAGAGATGGAAGCAACCTAAGTGTCCCTCAACTGATGAGTGGATAATGAAAATGTGGTTCACATATTTGACGGAGTTTTACTCAACAGTAAAGAAAGATGAAACCATGAAATTTGCAGCTAAATGGATGGAACTAGAAACTGTTATACTAAGTGAAGTAACACAGACTCAGAAAAACAAACAACGTAGTTTCTCCCTGACATGTGGATCCTAGCACCAAATCCTTATGAGTTATGCAGACATAACTACAGAAAATAGGATAATGACAAGGAACCATGGAGGTAAAGGTAAAGAAAGGACTTGAGAGGGAATAATAGTAGGAAACAGGTGTTACTTAGGGAGACATGCATAAAAATGGGTTATTTAAATGGGAGAGGGGAGTGAGGGTTATACAAGGAACCTAGGGGATAAAGGGAAAGAAGGAGCTCAACAGAGTTAGGACCAAAGGAGAAATGGGGAAAATAGGGGCAATTTAAATGTGGAAACTGTGGTGGAAGAGTTAGATAGTGAGAGAGATAATTAATGCCTAGCTAGTTTTAAAAAACCAGAGGGGATCCTATTAGTCCAACAACCTACTGACATACTATACATACAACTAGTTCAAGGAACAAAGTATATGTCTAGTTAAGGTTTATCTGAGAAAGTTTGGTTTTTATCCAAGCTTTATCTACATAGCACATGGTAATTAAAAGTACCAGACCAGTGTAACTAACCTTCTTGGATGTTTAACAATCATACTTTGAGTCCTATACTAATCTGGTTAGAGCGACTTAAAGGACCATTTTTGTTCCTTGTGCTCCAAGTTCCAGTGGACTATGAGCATCTCTCAAAATGTTCTGTAACTGTCGTGTGTCACCTGTCCTCTTGTTCATGGAAGCTATAAAGACCCTGCCAGACAGACTTGAACCAGTATCCAGTCTACAAAGAGGAGGGTCAATAGAGAGAAAACCTTTCCTTCATGGTTCTAAGTGATGTCAGCCATGGTTGAGCAGGACCTTGGACTTATTTTCAGATAGTTGGAACTGGTAAAAGAAAGGAGCCAGGGGCTCCTCCCAAGCCCATGTGAACCACGAGGAACAGATCCTCAAACAGCCTTAAGAGTAAAAACAAATTGGTTTATTGGGCCAACTTTAAGGTCTTAAACACTCAAAAGGAAAGTATAACCAAAGACTAAAGTGATCAGTACATTTCTTTAAGAGTCCATGTGTGTAGCTAAAGGCTACATAACAAGAAACAGTGCCTGGCAAGAGATACCTTCATTTGAGTTGTTGGCCAGGGTGGCCCAAGAGACTCCCAAAATTACTCAGGCTATTGCCAGTGCCCCTGATGGCCTCCCAGAACTTGAAGGTAAGACCATACTGCAGAAGACAGAACATACATCAGACAGAGGATTTGGAGAAACAGAGCTGCAGCTGAACTGGAATCTACATCCCCTGAAGGCTAGCTCTCATAGCTTTGGAGAACACTATGAAAGTGCCAAAGGAAAACATCAATGGATGATCCAGCAGCAGCTTTAAGACCAAATAACCACATCAGTGGCCAGCACAGCATACTCCATTGGTGAAGTAATGGCACTTTTGTCTTGGGGGCAATCAACAGCTACCTAATTTGACTAAAAGCCCAGTCAAAGGGCAGAAACACAAATGTGGTACTGTAACATAACCTTATATACATGGCCGGAATGGTCATATATCTCAGAGAAAATCCCAAATCTATTACATCACTAGACTAATGTGATTTCTTATTATGTGAAAAATATGTATCCTTTTTTTTCAGACAAGTATCCCAGTCACCACTCAACAAAGAAGCTAATTTTGCATCAGTCAGAGACTAATATGTACCACAACTGGTCATACATGGACATTGTCTATGAATTGCCCAGGCCTAAGGGACACATCTGCAATGCAACCTCTGCACCTAAGGCTCATGGAACATAGAACAGGGATAAAGAAGAGGACACTAAGGAGTCAGTTCTCAATAATGAAGCTCCCTCATGCAGTGGAAGACAAGGAACACAAAAGGTCGCAAATGACCAAAGTGTAGAGATCAAGACACTGCTAAATAATCGTCTTTGGACAGGACCATTTTATTAAACTTCATCCCCTCCAAGGCTCAGGGACCATCACGGAAGAGGGAGCAGAGAGATTTTAAGAGCTATGGAGGATTGGCATGACCATATGGAAGCAGAGTTCTATGAGCTACTGGGAACCTACTCATTTGATTCTATGGTAAAGGTGTCAGTATACCCAAGTCCCATGCAAACTCAGGGAAACAGTAACCCAGCAGAGAACTGGGAAAATAACATCAGACTCCAATCTAAGCCAAAGGAATGTTGATAACTGATTGCTACTAGATGAAGAAGAGCTGATCTTCCTAAAACAAGGGAATCTAGATAGGCTGACTACACTCAGTGGATGGACTTGGATTGGGGAATGGCTTGGGACACTGACAACATGGTGGGCAGTAACAGGGATGGCAGAGTATATGAGCTCCAGTGCGGGGAAGAGGGGGCTGGTATGGGAGGTTGCCATTTGGGATGCAGATGTAAAGATGAATAAGATTATTTGGGATGTTCTGAATGAAAGACACAAAAAAATCAATAAAAAATAAAAACCAATTTTTAAAAAGTTTTAATAAAGTTTTAGTAAATAGATGAGCATCCCATTAAGTAAACACATGAAAAGTAATTACCACTCACATTTATTAGCTATGACATTAACTATTGTGGTTATTCTATGATTAGCTTTATTTTTAATGATTATTACACATTCAGAATTTCCTATTTTTAAGGTGCACACTTCCTATCCATTTTTTCTCCAACTTTCTGTAGCTTAAGTATCTTTCCAGGAACATGACAGATTTTATTTCTTTTTAAATTGCAAATCTCTTAAGAATGGTAAATTTGGGACTCTGTATACTAGTTTTAGTGCTATAGTTTTCACTTGAAATGTGCATTTTCAGGTCTAAGTAATTAAAATACAATCGCAATACATTTACAGAACTACTATATTACAGATCAGTGGAGTTGAAAGAGAACTTAGAGATGGTGGGAGAAATCTCTTTAAACCACACCAAGCACAAAACCAGAGGAACACAGAGAATCAAAAATTAAACATACATAAAACATTTCCCCTCTGATTTCCTTTCTGTTCTCCTAGAGTAAATTACATTCTATAATTCCCATAGTAAAAGGTGTCTTTTTCTTAGTTTTTAAAGTTAGACTCCGGAGCTTAGAATCAGCCCTAATTGCCATATTCCTTTATTTAGGGACTCACCTTGACTCTGTAGGTTCTCCATGGATTCATAATCATCAGAGTTAGATCAACCTCAAATCTTGAATAGCTTTCCTGCTCTCAGCAGTGAGGAGCCATGATAGAGTGTTAGGCAGAAGAGTAGCAGATATGATTGATGTTTTGCATGATAATCACAAGTAAAGAACTAAAGGTCCATTTTGAAGGTTACAGAGAGTTTCAAGCAAGAAAAAAATTAATGCTTAAAATAGAAAATAAAAAGAAGAGTGAATAAAAGAAAAAGTATTAAGAAGAAGCAGAAGAAGGTTATTACTAATTTAATTTGAAGAAAAGAGGTAGAATTAAGAAATACATTAATAGAGCATTGAAATTTGAGGTGCCAATAAAGGGGAGATGACAAGGCTCTCGAAATATGGGTCTGTAATTCATGGCAAGCCAAGGAAAAGATATAAATTTAGGTGTCAGGATAAATATATGATATCCAAAGCCATAAACTGAATGATGCAATCAAAGTAATGAATGAGCCCCAAAGCGTTTCCAAATGTGAAGGCCAAAGATTAAAATAAATTGGCAGAAGATTTTGAAGTGAAGTAAAGCAAAAAAAAAAAAAAAATCCAAATGAATGTGATGTTTTACAAACTACGTTAAAAAGAAAGAAGGAAGTGGGGGCCAAGGAGTAGCAACATGGCTGAGAGTCTTAAGATGAGCTGAGCTCACCTGCTAGTACCTGCATGGTAGAAGGACAGAACCAAGCCCCCTGCCATGTTGGCTTCTGACCTCTGGGTACATGCATGTACTACCTAATGACTGATTACTGATTTATCAAGGTGAACAGCATTGCTGAAGTTAGTGATGGCTTCTCTGAATTGGTAGTCCTTGAGTTAACCTAGTTGATTTAAGAGATTAGGAAGCAGTAAATAGAAGACTACTCTGTACAGACTCTTTGAAAGCATTTTCTATAAAAGTAGAGGCAAGAAATAGGTAATGCTAGGGGGAGGAGCTAGATTTTATTAAATAGTAATTGCCTTTTTAAATATAATTGCTTTGTTTTGAAATTTAACTTGCTGCTGTACTGATAAAGTGATTCAATAGAAGAAAGGTGCAGATGCAAAAGACAAAATGATAGACTCCTGAAATCAGTTATTGGTGTTCAAGTGAAGGCATTTTCTTTTCCTTAAACATTTAAATTCATCTGAAAATGAATACATTTCTTGGAAGTTCATTTTTATTGTTTCTAATTTCCCTTGATTCAGGAAGCAAAGTCACCAACTATAGTAGAAGAATTAGAAATTTGGGAGGTTGAGGTGAACAGTTATCTAAGGTAGAAGATGGGAAAATAGATCTGTGTGGCATTAGTCATAGGCTTTAGGGTCTATACATGGCTTTAATTACAGTAAGCCAACCATCATTACTTTGTCTGTTCAGTAATTCAATTCATTTCAAAGATGCTGAACCAGAACTGATGGAAAATGAGCTGAAACTGCTTGTCAAGCAGGTAGGAGAGTGTTTGCTGCAGTGATTTACCATTATTTCACATTAGGTAGAAAAGAACAAGAGACGTGAGAAGAGGTGGTAAGTTTATAGCATAAATGAATTCAAGGTTCTGATGAAGTCAAAGGTTGAGAGAAATAGTTTTAGAAGGAGATAGGAAATAAAAGATAGTAGCAAAGAAGGGTGTATGCTGAGTTGAGATGGAATGGTGGTTGCTACTAAAATGGCAAGGTAAAAATATTATATGACAAATAACAGGATCAAGGACAAATGAAGTCAAGAATTTAAATCAACATGTTGGCACCTCTGTCGAAATTGAAATGAGCATCAAGTAGGACCTGTGGGCACTGGGAAGAATATGAATGAGAGGCTGAATATCTCAAAGAAAAAGAGTAAGCTCACAGGATGGTGTTACCTGACTATATAAATGGAAGGATAGTGACTGGATAGCATCAGTGAGGAGCAAAAAGGATATCTAATTCATTTCTTGATTCTTAGACAAATACTTCAAAAAGAAGAATATTTTATGAGTTGTTTCTTAAATCAGTGTCATGGGAAAATCAAGCTTCAACTGCAGGCAAAAAGCAAATAGAAACGTTCATGAAAGTGGATGGATATCAACTTTAAAAGTTATTTGTTGATGGTTGATCTTGAGGTCCAGAGGGCCCCACTTGAATGAAAGGGTTGAGGGATGGAGTTCAAAGAGAAGGAGGACAGTTTTGGAAGAGGAAGTCATGGGTTAAAGGATAAAGGTAGATAATGCCATTATTTCTGGTGTCCACCAAGCAGTGATGGAGAGGCGTGGGCTGTGGATGGGAAAAGAAATGGTGAGTTTGAAGCAGACATTCTTGGAGGAGTTAAGGAAGCAGATGAGAATTGGTCCTTCCAGATTACTGGTAGATACACTGTTGTCGTGCAAAGAAATGCAGTGCCCACTTTTCTATCTCTTGCTGATGACTTTATGCATAAGAAATGTGTTCATGATCTGGGACCACCTCTTGACTTGGTTTCATGAATTGAGGTACTTAGACAAAAGATTTCAAGAGGGCATGTTTATCCATCAGAGAGCTAAGGACAAGAATGTGGTAGATATGATTCTTTTCCTATAAAATATGTAGCCCATCAAACTTGTCTGATTTGCTTGTCTTGAATTATATCTTTGTTTCCCTATATTCAAACTTGAGTATTTTGAAAACTAGATATACAAAGAAGGGCCAAGGATAAAAACCACTTCCTTGAAAACTGATTTATGCATAGGTTTAGGCATAAGAAGACAGAAGTGATTATCTAGGACTATACCTGGGGAAGAAGCATCTGTACCACATGCTTCTCAATTTTAGTTAAATATTGTTATCTCTGTTTTCTTGTTTATAGAAGTCTTGTTTTCCTCTCTATAGCCAAATTTCTAATCCAGTTCTCTGATCATTTCATTTATTTTTCCCAAAATTTTTCTGAAATTTTTTAATTCTTAGAATATCTCTGTACAAAATAATACACAATTGAACACTGATTATGCAGTCTATTTCTATTTTGTTTTATCTGACATATAATACAATTTAGTCTCCAGTGTACAATTTTATGAGTTTTGACCATTGTGTACAAACATGTAAACACTAATATAATAGATGTATGTAAGAACAGTTCCATCATCTTTAAAAACTCCCTCAGGCTGCCCTTTGCATTAAACCTCTCCCCACCCTTAACCTCTGTAAACCACTGACCTGTTCTTTGTCCCTATAGCTTTGACTTTTCTAGACTGGAAATCTAATCAGAGTGTCATTGGTCTTTATTCATGACAGAAATTACATTCACTCAATTATTCAAGACCGACATTTGAGAATCACCCTAAACAATTTCTAATCAATTATGTCTTCCTTAATATTTCTAGAATGTCTTCTCTTTCAATGAGCTAGAAGTAGAAAAAGAGAGCTAGTGAAGCATGTAGTTATATTGAGCACATGTGAGGACTGAACTTAGATAATATTTTAAATGGTGGGAGTTACAAGGAAATTTGAACAAAATAATAAAACCCTTTGGATTTTCTTTTGGCTCAGTGTTAGATCTGGTTCTTAATTTGCATAGGCACCAACAGCAGGGTACTGCAATCACAGCTGAGTCCTGGGCCTCTGGTTGCATTTTCAACACAAAGTTTGACAGCATTGAAATTTGGAATAAGTGTGTTGGGACTATGAAGAAAGGTAACAGGGTAGGGAATGAGACCTTCAACAGCAGGATAAACGAGTGAGTCCTACTGCCAAGCCATATGAAGCTCTGCACATCTCACTGCAGATATTGGTGGACAGAAGTTTCTCCTTTAATTTAACTATTTACTTTCCTATCAACTATTAAGACTACTTATTTTCTTTCTGCTTATGAATGAATACTACTCTGTGGTAGTCACTGGGTTAGGTAACAGAGATACTAAGGTAAATTTCAGATTAACTTAAATCCTTTGAACAGGTGATTTCAAATGTGTTTTAGAGAAATTGTGGGTGATGGAGCAGAGAAGGATTAACAATTAGTGCATGGTTTTCCATCTCCCTGAAAATACTGGTGTAGGGAAACATGATGAGGGACATCTGGAAAAAGAAGACATGCAAATATGTTTGATTTCAAGTATATGACTGAGTGATTCGGCTTCCTCATCTTTGAAACTTTATTTTTTTGTGTTTGTTTTATAGAGTATTGAGCTTTCCTTCTCACATCTATTATATTAGGAAAGAAATGAGAGATGAATGGGCCAGATAGGAAGTAAAGAGCAGATAGCAAGTGTGTATATTAAAGGTTAATGGGAAAGAAGATAGGACATTAAGTCAGAATTGAGAGGAAGTGTTTGTAGAGTACTGAGAAGAAAATTGAATGGGACTAACATATGCTTAGAAGAAGAAAAAAGAGAAAAAGAGACACCAGAACAATCCCAGAAAAAAGAATATAAATAGATATTCATGGAATTTTTTATGAAGACATGCTAAATCAATTTTTATAGCTAATTTTCAACACTGCTGAAAATTTAGAATTGAATTTTTCAATTTAGGCATAAATTCATGACTACTGCCTAGTATTTTGGGAAGGGCTAAAAATAAGGTGGTACCATTTTCTTATAGCATACAGCATAATATGTATCATACATAATATAATTATATAACAATTATTCAATATAAACTAGATGTGAAGTATTTCTTGATGAAAGGTTTGTCAAAACATTTCCACCTTAGGTGATACTACATATTATCAATGAGTTGTTGATATCTAAAAAGAAAATCCAACACTATGAATGGTATAGTAATTAAAAGCTTTCTTCTGGTTTGAGTTTATGTAACATCTGTAGCTGAGGACTAACAAATATTATTCTGCTAAAGATATGAATTTGAGAATAGTTTAAACTTTTAAAAAGGAAGAAGAAATAGATCTTCTAGCATTAGAAACATGGTAATTGGACACTGTCTTAATTTCAACTGACAAATTCACATGAAGAATATGGAGCTAACAATTGTATGGCACTAATCAGTAATGGGGTAATGGCAATTTTGGTAGATAAATGTAAAGGTGATTGTCAAGATGCTCTGCATCAATCAGTGCATCTATAGTACATCCCAGGGCAGAGGGTGCCCAGAGTGAAAAGAGTCACTGTTCCCGGCTTCATGGCAACCATGGCTCTATGAGTGAGTCAGTAGCAAGCTGCTATCAAGTTGCATAACATGATCCTCTTGCCTAGATTTCAAGTTTATTGCTCGAAGTCTTGCTTCATATTTTTAGTTCAGCTCTTAAAGTCAATGACTTTGGTCAATTTGCTTAACCTTCCTTTACCTCAGTGTATGTATTTGTAAAATCAGGTAAAAAAAAAATAGTAACAACTTCCTAGAACAATGCTTAAAATCATGCCTAGTAGTATGCTTAGCACACAGCTAGAACATAAATATGCATAAAATAGGTTTTTCCCCTTTAGTTTATTATCTCAAAAACATGCTACTAATTACTAATTTTAATTTACTTATTTATTTTATGTGTTTGAGTATATGGCCTGCATGTATGTAAGTGCATTCGTGTGTGCAGTGCCTGTAGAGACCACAAGAGGGCTTTGGGTCTCCTGGAACTACAGTAAAGGACAGCTCTTAGCCACCCTGTGGGTGCTGGTACCCTGGTCCTCTCAAAGAGCAGCCAGTACTCTTAACCACTGAGCCATCTCTCCAGATCCATGCTCAATAATATTTGTTGAGTAAATGAACAAATTTAATATTTTATATAGTCTTTTAAATATGAAATGATAAAATGTAGAAAATGATATGTAGGCCATTAGCCCTTCTCTACACTATTATAAACTAAGAAAATAGGAGCCTGTGATAGACACTCACCACTTAGAAGGTTAGTTACATGGCATGAATGAACTAGGACTAGGTCTTCCTCAGAAAATTGATGAAATAATTTCTGAGCTTGTTAAAATGATAAGATGGACAGATAGGGGAGTTAGTATAAAGGCTGAGAATGTAGAATCTCAAATCCACTATTTACTATCAGTGATTTTGGCCATGACCTTCATCTATATTATTTGAAAACTAATCTTATCTGAGAGAGTTTCATTTGAAATAAAATGAGATAAGATATGAAGCAATTGCACAGTATTCCATATAATCATTGAAATTTGTTCTCAAGAAAGATGTTAACTTATTTATTAATGCAAGCAACAACATGTTTTAAAATACCTACCATATCAAATATTTATACAAACCAATGAGATGAGGTTTCTATTCCCAGGGAACAGAAAGTAAATGGCAAAAGAGAAAAGAGGTCTAATAGAGAGAAAACAGGGGTCTTAGGAGCACCCAGAAATGGAACTTGAACACATAGTAAGTGGAGGGATGGTCAAGAAAGGTTTCTTAATTCAAGACCTGCCCAAATTAGTCTCGAAGCAATAGGTTTAAGCATGAATAGACAATCTGTTTATACCTCTTCAGTAACTTTTAAAGTACTCAGCACAGCTGAGGGGATATAAATAAGCTATCCATATACTCTATTTAAACAAGAATCTGGGTATAAATTTTTAGAGATCACAGAGCACCTTTATGAATTTGATATCTCCTTAATTCTCACCTAAAAATTGAAGAAGTCTTTTCAAAGTTCTTAAAAGAGAGAATGACAGAAATACATTATTATATTCTGAATTGTGTAGATGAGGCCCTAAATATGATTTTAGAGATGGACTTATAGTGATATTATTTTTGTAAATGAAACTTGAGTTGTGCTTCTTCTTGTTTAGCTTCCGGTGAGTTCTGAGCCTGGATGGAATCAGAAAGCTA
Source organism: Nannospalax galili (assembly GCF_000622305.1). NCBI lineage: Eukaryota > Metazoa > Chordata > Mammalia > Rodentia > Spalacidae > Nannospalax > Nannospalax galili. The sequence goes on from NW_008360329.1 coordinate 23,203, forward strand.
AGGGAAGTGGCTGTTTCTTGCTGTTTTTACTTAGGTATGATGCTGGGCAATATATCATTGTGAATATATTATTTTGGCCTTAACTCTGTGACACCTTATAATACATAAAACAATTCTCCTAAGAGGTGTTATTTAAAATTTCTTCTCAATTTCTGGGCCAAAAAAAAAAAATCTGTGTCTTGGGGATGAGAGATGTCTCAGCAGTTAAGAGCACTGACTGGTCTTGCAGAGGACCTGGGTTTGATAACCAGCACCCACATGGTGGCTAACAACTATCCTTAACTCCAGTTCCAGGGGATCTAACGCCCTCTTCTGGGCATTGCACAACACAGTTGCACTTAAATGCATGCAGGCAATATACTCATACACAAATTGAAAATAACAAATAAAATATTTTTAAAAATCTGTGTCAGAAGAGGGCATTGGATCCCCTGGAATTGGATTTGTTAGCTGCAATGTCGGTGATGAGACTTGAACCTCATTCCTTTGCAAGAACATCCAGTGTTCTTAACTGCTGAGCCATCTCTCCTTCCTCAATATGTAGATTAATGCTTCCTAGTTCAGGAAATTTATCTGATATCATTCAATATTTTGTCTTCCTTGTTCACAATCTGTTATATTTTATGCTGTAATAATAAATAGCATTATTCAAAAAAATTATATATGTCTCTACATACATGAACTGTAGAAAATTAAAAAAACAAGGAAAAATCAAGCTGGCACTGACTTCAAAGTTTAGCTTTACTAGCTAGATTTCATAGTGCTGGAAGCTGCTACTGGAAGGAAAAAATCCAATCATCAATTTGCTCAGCTGTAACTCTTGTGAACTACATCAACACCTGACCTGGCAAAACATGTGCACTGGTGCAATAGTGGCACTAATACTATGGAAGTAAGCAACCACTTTATAATTGGATTTAAGGTCAACTTCGTAGGATGGAGCCCATACCTGAAATTTATATCAGGCTTAAGAACCTGAGGCTAGACAGGCCACAATGCTTAGGGGGATATCCTAGTACTAGTTTTCTACTAAATAGTTATATTAAACTGACTCCTAATGACTTATTGTTATACTCATAGATCAGTGCATCTCTTAACTCTCACCAGAGAAGCTTTCTTATACAGTAGATTGTGATTAATACAGAAACCCACAACTAGTCAATGTTCAGAGAACAGGAGACTGCAGAGTGCTTAGGCCTGAATAGGACACCTATTTCAAACCTCTGCCTCTCAAGCATCAGGGATTATTGTGGAAGAGGAGGCAGAAAGTTTATAATAGGCAGAGGTGGTAGATGACAAGGAAAAGCAGTTTTCCAGATAACTAGGCAGTTATTCATGTGAACTCACAGCAATGGTGACAAGAAACACATGTCCTACATAAGCTCAAGCCAGACAAAATTCCAGCATAGATTTGGAAAAGTGGGTGAGAAATCCCAATGCTACCTGAGGAACTACTAGCAGCTGATGACAGCCAGGAGAGGGAGAGTAAATCTCTTTCAAGATGTGACTCTTGGTAGGTTAACCAGGCTCCAATGGATGAGCAAACACTTAAGGACATTTGAGGACATAAATTAGACTCTGTAATATACAATAATAATATAATATAGTATATAATAATATATAGTAAATAATATAGTATATATAATAAAGTACATTAAATTGGGCAGGGGGCAGTAAGGGGAGATGTAGATAGGGGAGGTGGATCTAAATAGCATCAAAATATATTGTTTGAAAATGGCAAAAATTCAATGTCTTTTTTTTTTTTTCTAGATCTGCGTCTTCTGCATGCTGTTCAGTATATGTGACTGAATTGGACACACTGTGTGTATATGTGTGTGTGTGTGTGTGTGTGTGTGTGTGTGTGTATGTATCTATATGTGCATGCATATGAAGGGACCAGAGGTCAACATTACATGAAGTGTACTCCTCAGTCCATTTCTCCTTTATTTTATGTGTGTGTGTTGTGTGAGAGAGAGAGAGAGAGAGAGAAAGAGAGAGAAGAGAGAATTGAGTTTAGAGGAAAATCCATTTTTATCCCTCAGGCACCATCCACCTTGTGTTTTTGATATAGGATTCTTTTTCTTTTTTAAATTATTTATTTATTTAATTTTATTGAATTTTTGTGTATTTTATACAGACCATCTCAATCAATCTTAATCATCTTTCTACCCCGGTATCCGCTAGTCCCCTCTCATAGCCTCCGCACTGGAATTCACACATTCTATCATTTGTTTTAAAGCCTATTGTACACAAGAGCCATGCAAACTCGAGCAGACAAAAACCCAGCATAGAACTGGGGAAATGGAGCAGACCCCAGTCTTAGCTGAAGAATTATTGGCAGATGATTACCTCTGGGTGAGGAAGAACTGATCTTCCCAAAGCAAGGGAGTCTAGATAGATTTACTAGAACTCAGTAGATGAATTTGCACTGAGGAAGTCTGGTGACAGTAACTTGATAAACGATTTCTTGTTTATCCATAACTCACAAAGTTGGCCTGACCAACCGACCAGCAAATCCAGGGATTCTCTGTTTCTAACTCTAGAATTAGGATTACAAGTATGTGTCACCATGACTGACTTTTTAAAACATATCTTCTTGGCATCAAATTTAGGTCCTCAAGCCTGCAAAGCAAGGCCTTACTGACTGAGCTATCTCCCCATCCCTTCCACATACAGTTTTGCACATTATAATTTTCCTAGGGCTGGTGAGATGGCTCAGTTGTAAAGTGCTTGATGCACAAGCAACATGCTCTTAGTTTATATCTCTCAATACCCACATAAAAGCTGGGTGTGGTGGCATGACCTGTAATCTCAATGAGGGGGAAGTGGAGACGTGAGGATTTGTGGGGGGGTTCATTGGCCAGTCTAGCCTAAACAGTGGACTTTAATTTCAGCAGCAGATGCTGTTTCCAAAAGAACTATGAAGAGACAACGATATTTGAAATTGACCTCTAACCTCCACATGTGCACACACAGGTAAGCATACCTGCACATATGTGCACACACACAAACATACATAACTACTTCTTAATTACACACACATACATGGTTAGGAATATTTAAAATTTTTTAATTGAATTTTTGCTTATCTTTTTTAAAAATTATTTATTTAATAACCACATGATTAGAAGAAGCATTTCATTACAGCATTAACATATTCAATAACAATTTCCAGAGCAAGGATGCATTTCTTTCAATATAGATTGTAAATTTTTAAGTTCACAGTTGAATTAATACAGTTATACAATATTGAACTCAGTATAAATTCTATAAGAAATAAAATTGAATGAGATTTTAACCTTTAAAAAATATCCATTTCATTTTAAAATATACTGTTTCACACAGAAAAACCAATTTTTAATGCTACTAACACTAAGATGTTCGCTCATGTGTCTCTAATCTCTATGTATCTGATTATTAATAGTCACTGTCAGATACTTTATGATATCCACCTGAGCATGGATATAAAATCATTGGGTAGATTTCAGCGGTAATTTGTTTCACTTCTACTAATTAACATGTAGCAAATTTTTATGCTTCTTTCTCAAATATAACTCATTTTTTAAAATTTAATGACTTTTTGTGTGTATTTCTTAAAATATTTATTTTAAAAAAAATTTAATAACTACACAATTAGAAGAAGCATTTCATTACATCTTTAACATATTCAGTAACACACTCCAGACCAAGAGTACATCTCTTTCACAAGTATCTGTAAGTTTCTGGGTTCACAGTTGAATTAATACAGTTTTACAATATTGAACTCAATATAAGCCCTGAAAGACATAAAATTGAATGAGTTTTTAACCTTTAAAAAAGTTCTCCATTTCATTTTAGAATATATTGGTCCTTACAGAAAGACTTACTTGTTTTGCTACGAACAACTGAGATGTTAGCACATGCATCTCTAATCTGTATGAATCTATTACTAGTCATAATCATTTAAACTTTGATCCTTGGTGCCAGTGTATGTCTATAAAATCATCAGGTAGATTTCAATGGTAATGTTTATCACTGCTCCTAATTAACATGACATAAATTTCCATGCTTCCTCCTCAAATATAATACATTTAAAAAATTTTGTTGATTAGACCAGGCTGGCCTTGAACTCACAGAGATTGGCCTGCCTCTGCCTCCCGAGTGCTAGGATTAAAGGTGTACACCACCATGCCGGTCTGATTGTGTGTGTGTTTGTGTGTGTGTGTGTGTGTGTGTGTGTGTGTGTGTTTCTTTGTGTGTGTTTTACACAGAACATCCCAAACAATCTTATTCATCTATATACCCACATCCCAAATTGCACCCTCCCATAGCCACCCCTCCCCACCCAATGGAGCCCATATACTCTGGAATCCCTGTTACTGTCCACTTGTTCTCGGCACTTCCAACCATTCTCCAGTGCTTGTTCATCTGCTGAATCTAGTCAGCCTATCTAGAGCCCCTTGTTTTAGGAAGATAAGCTCTTCTTCATCTAGCACCAATCAGTTGCCAATATACCTTTAGATAAGATTGTGGTCTGCTGTTCATTTTCCCAGTTCTATGCTGGGTTACTGTCTTGGATTCTCTTGGGCCACCCTGGCCAAAAACTCAAAGAAAGGTATCTCCTGACTGGCATTGTTTCTTGTTATGTAGCTTTTACCTATACACATGGACTCTTAAAGAATTATATTGAGCCCTTTAATCTTTGGTTATACTTTCCTTTTGGTTCTTTAAGACCATACAGTTGGCCCAGACAAGCCAATTTATTTTTGCTCTTAAGGTCCTTTGAGAATCTTTTCCTCAGGGGTCAGATGGGCTTGGGAGGAGCCACTGGCTCCTTTCTTTTTACCAGTTCCATCTATGTGAAGATCAGTCAAAGGTCTTGCTTGGATGGCTTCACTTGGAAACATGAAGGAAATGTTTCATCTGTGTTGACCCTCCTCTTTGTAGACTGGACACTGATTTAGGTCCATCTGATGGAGTCTCCATGGCCTCCTTGATCAAGAGGATCAGTAACGCACCACAGTTACAGAACAGTTTGAAAGATGCTCATAGTCCCTGGGAGCTTAGTCAACCTAGGAGGGCAAAGAGCAAAAACTGTCTTTTATGTCCCTCTCACCAAATTAGTATAGGCCTCAAAGTATGGCTGTTAGACATCCAAGAAGTTTAGTTCCACAAGTCTGATTATTTTTTTTTTCTCTTGGTATTTTTGAGACCGGGTCTCCCTGTAGCCCCAGCTGTTCTGGAACTCACTATATAGACCAGGCTAGCCTTGAACTCACAGAGATCTGCCTGCCTCTGCCTCCTGAGTGCTGGAATTAAAGGTGTGTGCCACCACATGTTATGTAGATAAAGCCTGGGAAAAGACCAAATGTTCTCAGATAAACCTTGGCTAGACAAGTGTTATATTCCTTGAGCTAGTTGTATGTATAATTTCTCAGTAGGTTGTTCGATTAATATGGTTCCCTCTGGTGTTCTAAAACTAGCTAGGCATTATTTGTATCTTGCATTGTCTAACCTTTCTACCACGATTTCCCCATTTAAAGTTCCCCCCATTTTTCCCATTTCTTCCTTAATAATACCCTTCTCTTATGGTCTCACCTCTCTTGAGCTCCTTTCCCTTTATCCCCGAGGTTCCTGTATAACTCTCCCTCCCCCGTTCCCTTGAAATAATCCCATTTTTATTGATATCTTCCTTACTAAGGCCTGTTTCCAACTGTTCTTCCCTTTCAGATTCTTTCTTTTCCTTTACCACCCTGGTTCCTTTTCATTATCCTGGTTCCTGTAGTTATGTCTGAATACACACTCACTTATAAGGATTTGGTTCTAGGATCCACATATGAGGGAGAACATACATCGGTTTTTGTGTGTGTGTGTGTGTGTGTGTGTGTGCATGTGCGTGTGTGTGTGTGTGTGTTTTCTGAGTCTGTTACTTCACTTAGTACAACAGTTTCTAGTTCCATCCATTTACCTGCAAATTTCATGATTTCATCTTTCTTTACTGCTTAGTAAAACTCCGTCAAATAAATGAACCACATTTTCATTTTCCATTCATCCGTTGAGGGACACTTAGGTTGCTTCCATCTCTTAGTTATTGTGAAAAGAGCAGCAAAAATCATGGATGTGCAAATGTCTCTGCAACTGGATGAGTTCTTTGGGTATATGCCAAGGAGTGGTATAACTGGATCAAATGGCAGGTTCATTTGTAGTTTTTAAGAGTTCTCCACACTGCATTCCATAGGTGTTGAACACGCTTGCAGTCCCACCAGCAGTGGATGAGCGTTCCCCTTTCCGCACACCCTCTCCAACATTTGGTATCATTTGTTCTCTTGATCTTAGCCAGTCTAACTGGAGTAAGACAAAATATTAAAGTGGTTTTAATTTGCATTTACCTAATTACTAATGACATTAAACACTTTTTAAGATGCTTCTTAGCCATCATTATTTCTTTTTTTTTTGATAACTGCTTATTCAGCTCCTTAGCCCATCTCTTAATTGGGTTACTTCTTTTCTTGATTCTTTGTTTAATGAATTCTTTATATATTCTGGATGTTAAACCTCTGCAAATGTGTCACTGGTGGAGATTTTCTCCAACTCTCTGGGTCTTCTCTATCCTTCCTTGTTTTTTGTTTTTTTTTTTTTTTGATGTACAGTAGCGTTTTAGTTTAATGAGGTCCCATTTATTGATGTTTTTACCTCATTTCCTGAGCCATTGATGTCCGGTTCAGAAATTCCTTTCCTACAATTATATCTTTGTAGGTTATTGCCAGTGTTTCCTTCTAACAGATTCAGAGTTTCAGTCTTCCTTTGAAGTCTTTGATCCATTTGGAGTTGACTTTTGTGCAAGGTGAAAGGGGTTTAGTTTCATCCTTCTACAGGTGGAGATCCACTTTTGCTAGTACAATTTGTTGAACATGCTGTTTTTCCTCCAGGGAATGTTCTTGGCCCATTTGTCAAATATCAGGTGGCTGAAATTGCATGTACTTATATTTAGGTCTTCAATTTTGTTCCATTGATCTACAGGTCTGTTTGTGCCAGTACCATGTTGTTTTTATGACTATAGCTCCGTAATACTGTTTAAAGTCTGGTATAGTAATCCCCCAGCATTGCTCTTAGTGATCAGGGTGGATTTGGCTATATGAGGTCTTTTGTGCTTCTGTATGAATCTTAGGATTTTTTTCCAGCTCTCTGGAGAATGTCATGGGGATTTTGATGGGCATCACATTGAATCTATAAATGGCTTTTGGTAGGATGGTCATTTTCACAATAATAATTCTGCAAATCCATGAGCACAGGAGGTCCTTCCATCTTCTGATGTCTTCAATTTCTTTCTTTAAAGATTTAAAATTTTCATTATAGAGGTCTTTAATGTCTTTGGTGAGGTTTATTCCAAGATATGTAATTTTTTGCAGCTATTGTGAAGGGGAGTGTTTCCATGTGCTCTTTCTCTGATTGCTTTTTATTGGTATATAGAAAGGCTACAGACTTTTGTAGATTAATTTTGTAACCTGTCATATTATTGAACATGTTAATAATTTCCAGGAGTTTTCTGGTGGAATTTTGGCATCTCTTGGGTATAATATCATATCATCTGCAAAATGGGATACTTTGGTCTCTTTTCCAACTATTATTCCTTTAATTTCCTTCTCTTATTTATTGCTCTTTCAAGAGTTTCAACCACTATGTTAAAAAGGAGTGGAGATAGTGGACAGCTTTGCCTGGTTCCTGATTTTAATGATAATGTGTCCAGTTTTTCTCCATTTAGAATGATGTTGGCTGTGAGTGTGTTGAATATGGGTTTAATTATGTTGAGGTATGTTCCCTCCAGTCAAATTTCCTCTAAGACTGTGAACATAAAAATATTTTGAATTTTGTCATAGGCCTTCTATGCATCTATTGAGATGACCATGTGGTTCCTGTCTTTGAGTCCATGTATATGATTTATGATGTTTATTGATTTATAAGTATATTGAGCCATCCCTGTATTTCTGGAATAAATTTGACTTGATCATGGTGGATGATCTTTTTGATGTGTGTCTGTATGTGGTTTGCAAGTATTTTTTTTGAGAATTTTTCATCTATGTTCATTAAGGATATGGGTCTATAGTTTTTTGTTTGTATCTTTACCTGGCTTTGGTATTAGAGTGATGCTGGCTTCAAAGAAGGAATTTGGAAGTTATCCCTCCATTTCTATCTTTTTGAATGAATTAAGTAGCATTGGCTGTAGATCTTCTTTCAATGTCTGGCAGAATTCTGCTGTAAATCCATCTGGTCCTGGGCTTTTATTTTAAGCCAGGAGATTATGCATTATTCTTTCAATTTCCTTATGTGTTATGGGTCTATTTAAGGTGCTGATCTCTTCTTGGTTTAGTTTTGGTGGTTCCCATGTTTTCAGATACCCATCCATTTCTTTTAGGTTTTCAAATTTAGTAGCATATAGGTCTTTTAAGTATTCCCTTATAATGTTCTGGATCTTTTTGGTGTCTGTTGTGGTGTTTCCCCTTTAATCTCTGATTTTGTTGATTTGTAGGTGCTCTTTCTTTCTTTTGGTTAACTGGCCTAGTGGTCTGTCAATCTTGTTTATCTTTTCAAAGAACCAGCTCTTGGATGTTGATTCTTTGTATTATTTTCTTTGTTAAATGTACTTCATTAATTTCTGCTCTGATTTTTGTTATTTCTTCTTGTCTGCTGGGTTTGTGTTTCATTTGCTTTTGCTTTTTAAGGGTCTTGAGTTACAATGTTAAGTCATTTATTTGTGTTCGTTCTCATTTTTTAATGTAGGCCCTTAGAGCTATAAATTTCCCTCTAAGAACTCCTTTTAATGTGTCCCAGAGGTTTTGTTGTGTTGTATTGTCCTTTTCATTTTGTTTCAGAAATACTTTTCTTTCTTAATTTCTCCTTTGACCCATTCATCATTCAGGAGTGTGTTATTTAATCTCCATGTGTTCATGTAGTTACTAGGGTTTCTTCGGGTGTTGATTTTAAGCTTTATTGCATTCTGGTAGAATGCATGGAATTATTTCAATCTTTTTGTATTTGTTGAGGTTTGTTTTGTGCCCCAGTATATGGTTGATTTTGGAGAAGGTTCCATGGGGCATTGAATAGAAAGTATGTTCTTTGGTGCTTGCATGGAATATTCTGTAGATGTCAGTTAGGCCCATTCAATGTAGTGTATTGTCTAATCCAGATGCCTCTCTGTTATTTCTCTGTCCTGTTGACCTACCTAATAGAGGTAATGGGGTATTGAAGTCCCCCATTATTAATGAGTTGGGATTAATCTGGGTCTTAGAGTCCTGTAGTACTGATTTTATGAAGTTGAGTGAACCAGAGTTTGGTGAATATATGTTCATGATTGTGATATTTCCTTGGTCAATTGTTCTTTTGATCAGATTGAAGTGGCCCTCTTTATCTCTTCTGATTAGGTTTAGTTTAAAGTCTATTTTGTCCGGTATTAGAATTGCAATGCCTGCTTTTTTTCTTAGTACCATTCGCTTTGTGTATTTTTTTCCATCTTTTCACCTTAAGGTAGTGCCTGTCCTTGACAGTGAGATGAGTTTCTTGAAGACAACAATAAGATGGGTTTTGTTTCTTAATCCGTTCAACTAGTCTGTGTCTTTTGACTGGGGAGTTCAGTCCATTAATGTTTAAAGTTATTAATGAAAGATGTGTATTTATTCCTATCATTTTTATTTCTGTTCACATTCTTGGTGTAGCTGTGCATTTCCATATTTATACCTTCATTTCGTTTCTTTTTGTAACCCTTTGGGTATAGTCATTCATTTCTTTAGCTCTTTGTATTGCTTCAAGAACTTTCCAAAGGGCTGATTTTGTGGATATGAATTCTTTCAGTCTATATCATGGAAGATTTTTCTTTCCCTTTTGACTATAGTAGACATTTTGGCTGGGTAAAGTAATCTGAGTTGGCATCTGTGGTCATTTAGAACTGGGAATACTTTGGTCCAGGCTCATCTGGCTTTCATAGTTTGTGCTGAAAAGTCAGCTGTAATTCTGACTGGTATTCATTTATATGTGGCTTCTTGTTTTTATTTTGCAGGATTCTGTATTGTCTCTTTGTTCTGCGCATTTATTGGTTTTACTATGATATACCAAGGAGAGTTTTTTCCTGGTCCTGTCTATTTGGTGTTCTATAAGCTTCTTATATTTGTATGGGCATATCTTTCTTCAATTTTGGGAAATTTTCTTCTACAATCCTGTTGAAGATGTAGTTCATACCATTATCTTGCGATTCTTCTCCTTCCTGTATGCCTATGATTTGTAAGTTTGGTCTTTTTATGGTGTCACACAATTCCTGCATATTCCATTCTTGTGTTTTTCTTAATTTTTCATAATCTTTACTTGAGTGGTGTAATTTGTCCAGGGTTTCCCTGTAGCCTCAGCTGGCCTGAAGCTCAGTGTATAGACCAGTCTGGCCTTGAACTCACAGAAATCCACCTGCCTCTGCCTCCCAATGCTGGGATTAAATGCATGCACATTTTTATTTTATGTGTATGAGAGTTTAGCATCATGCATGGAATGCCAACAGAGTTTTACCATATGCATGCAATGCCAGTGGAGGTCAGAAGTAGGTATCAGATCCCCTGGATCTGGAATTACAAATGGTTGTTAGCTGCCATGTGGTGCTTGGAGCCTTACCTGAGTCCTCTGCAAGAGCAGCCAGTGCTCTTAACCCCTAGTTATCTCTCCATCCCCGATTTTATCTTCTTTTTATAGATATGGAAATTCTCAGAGAAAAATGAAATTTTTACCAAAGTTGCTGCAGCTAACAAATAGCAGACATGGTCTTCAAACCCAATCCAACTGTCATCAGAGACCAGCTGATTCTGTGTAGTCTAATTATTCATTAAATTTATGCCTATGAATTTTGTCCAAATTATATGCATTTCCATTAAGGTCACTGATTTTTTTCAACTAGAATACACTTTTCACTACAATATCAGTTTCAGAATGATTCTTTTTGACTTACTATAATGTTCTCAGTTCTCTCATATTTTGTAAATTGTTCAAGTGTGTTCTTACATGCCTGTGTGACACACTCTTCTGTCACATCATTAATCAGAATCCTTTTCAAAATTTAAGATTACAGGTTTTTCTACCATTTTATTTATTAAATATTTATGAATAACTTGTATTTCCTGACATATTATAATAATGACTAAATTCTGTTTAAATAAAATTTTCTCCAGTTAAACAGAACCTTTATACCTAAAGCAGTGCATTGTCTTGGAGTGATACTGTTAATGGGGAAAACAGAAATTTTACACCTAAAGCAGTGCATTGTCTTGGAGTGACACTGTTAATGCGGAGCACCTATGTGCTTTTGGTTTCAATCTAAGTAGAAAAAAGACTAATACAGTATAAAATCATTAAGCCTTGGCAATCCAGCATTGTTGCTAAGTAAGCTTTGAAACTGGATAGGATGTCGACTCTGCTTACAGCTTAGTGAGACCAAGGCACACACTTCATTTGGAATAAGGCTGGAGCCTTGAGATATGATTAAAACCAAAGCATCACATTCTATTTCAGAGCATTGCTTTGCATTTCTGTGTTAGTTCTAAAGCTCCACTCTTTAAATTGTATCAAGCAAAGAGAAAGAATTTGCAATTACAGATTTTGTTCTTTTCACATAACTCCTAAAGTTCTAAGAGTTTTCTCAGTTTCTTTCTGGAGCATGATATTCAGATAAGCACGTGATAGACTGAAGTTCCCTGATTGTCATTTCCCATATTTTAATGGCTGTGAGTGCTGAGTACACACCACTGTTTATAAATGGAGGATGATTAGAACTCTGAGCATTTTCACCTTCCAGGGGAAATGTTGAACAATTATAAGACTTTGATTAACACCATCAATGTGTTAATGGCCCATTTTATATCCTGAACATTGGGGAAAATACGTTCCTTTCTGTAGAGACTAGTTCTTATGATTCACTTAACACAGAGAGTAAAAGCCTGGAGGATCTCTTGTCTCACAAGAAGAAAAGGGTGGCTGCATAATGCCAGTTGCATATATTAGTGAACTGCTACAGAAGAGAGGAAATTATCCAGTCAGAATAGATATGTCTCTGTAGCCTTGTATCCACATTCTAATAGCCACAGAGTTTATCTTAGTCGGAATGGAGCTCTAAGTTATTAATTGTTTTAATGATTTCATTGATTTCTGTTAATCTAGGTAATGTGCCTTACTAAATTCGGTAGTTTATTTTGCTTTTCAATTAACCTTTTGCTTTTGTTATATCATTTTTTATTAAAAACATAGGTTTTATCTGCATTTTTAATGGTATGTCTACCCTAACATATTATGAAGTATATTTGGCTTCCTGTACTGCAATTTTCATGAAAACTTCAGGGTAATGTTGAACCACAATAGTTGAGTATTTTTTATTTCAATTTATAGTTGATAACAGATATTTTAAGTAATTTAAATATAGGCTGGAATATTATACTCAGAACCCAAAGTATTTTTTAATTCAAAGAATATTACCATAGAGGAAAGGTACCAATTTATGCTTCAATTATTCAAGTTTAGGAAGAGTGCAATTACTTAAATT
>NW_008360329.1:35875-69217 GCF_000622305.1 Nannospalax galili
GAAAACTTGCTTGAAATAGCATAATTTTTAAAAAGATAAACTATGTTTATACATATGGCAATTTTACTAGCCTGCATTGATTATTTAATATTCAATTTATTCTGCCTAATTAAGGCCTCAATTAGATTTGAAAGATGTAAGATTGTACAGTCACAAAATATTAATAAAATGAATGTACATGATACTGAAGTACGTTATTATTTTTCCTTTTTGGGAAAGGATGTCCACATAAAACTTTTGTACCAATTAAAACCTGTTAATGACAAAACATTGTAATTGATTAGTCTTTGTGTGTTTACAGCTCACTTTAATTGCTGAAAAACGCCATTTGTCAGCTTCATGTTCTATTGACAATGCTATTGACTTATCTGAATTTGGCTTTGTCTTGTCTCTCGTACATAAAACTCACATATGCAGTTCAAATGGGAAATGACTGTATTGATTTCCTTAACTTGAGCCCAAATGCTAAAGATTTTTGGATAAGCTTTCTCATTACTTAAGCCAAAATCAATAAGAAAGAGCATCTTTTAATGAAAGAGCAGTTTGAGCAACGTACTTCAGAAATAGGGTCCTGTTCATTCTTTGCTTTACAAATCGATCTTCCAGGTTCCTTAAGTGAGGTCCAATTGGTTGACATTGTGGTTTGTCTTTGTGTATAAACTTGGAGCTTCAAAAAAGAGAGGCTGAGCTAAAGAGACACTGGAAGTGATGTTCTCCCCGAGAAAGGTGCCTGCCAGCAGAGAGAAAACCTAGCCAGCACTACAACGCACAAATAGAGCAAAACATTTTTACATCGTTATTTTCAGGCTAATATGTTTTATGATTGCACTCATTTCTTCACTGGCTTACCTCAATAATTCTATATGTCTATTATATGAATTTATACCAATTATTTCATTTTTTAATTATTATTTTATGTGTATGAGTGTATTGCCTGCGTGTATGTGAGTGAAGCCGTGTCGTGCAAGGCCGTGGAGGTAAGAAGAGGGCTTCAGATTCCCCTGGAACTGGAGCTAAGAACGGTTTGTAGCTGTTATGTGGGTGCTAGGAATCAAACCCAGGTCCTCTACAAGAGCAGTCAGTGCTCTTAACTTCTGAGCCATCTCTCTAGGCCCTACCAATCTTATTTCAATAATTAGTTAATACTTGAATAAATCTTTCTGCATGTGGATACAGTTTATGTAATGGAAAATAATTCATTAAAATATCAGGCCAGTTTTTAAGTAACTCTTTTGTTTGAAACTTTTGTTTGAATGATCTTTTATCTTTTTTTTTTTTTTTTTTTTTTTTTTTTCACCCCCACTTTCTTCAGGAAAACAAGCATAGGAAGTAAACTTCCCGAGTGAAGCATAGGTGTGCTTTGAGGAAGACCATAAAGAACTAAATATATAAAAGAAGTCATATGGATAGGCCAGATGTCAGGTACTGTACTATGATACCATTAACTCCCATGAACTACATAAATTAAGCTGATTATGCCTTCACTTAATTAACTGAGAATGACCTATTGATGCATAGGCCGAGTGAGCTAGAGACCGCTTGCTGCACTATACTGAATTTATTGGTTTTCAATTAGTTCTTCTCTTGCCTGTGATTATTGAGGGAAAAAAAAGTCCACATCTGCATCTTGCAGTATGCTTTTATGCACATTTGGTTTATATTTTAAATTATATTCTGAATTATCTTGCTTTAACTGAATTTTAGAATATTTAGTTTTAACCAAAATTGCTATCAAAGTATATTTTTATGAAGAAAGTTCTTAGGCAAATATTTATAGGATTTAATTTTTCTCTAGAAATTTAAGCGCTTTCTCTAAGTACAAGATTATAGAGTGAATTTACCACTCTCATCTCAATTTATTACAGTAAGCAAGGCTAGTTTATCCAAGAATAGTTTCAGACAAAATTTATCCTCTAGATTTAGACATTATGTGTAAAGGTATTATATTAGAGGTTGTATTTTACTGTTTTGCCATTTTTTTTCCTTGTAGACTGAATAATCACCTAATCAAAAAGTAGTTGTTGGGCCGATTTTAATATTTTTAGACTTGATTTTGTAAATTCTTCATCTGATGTTGCTTGTTTGATTTTAGGGGTTATAATTACTTATGATCAACTATTATGTTTATGACATATACATGGATATTACTTTTATTAACATAACAAGATCAGCTGTTATAGGAAACTATACAAGATATAAAGATAGTATGTTGCTTTGTTTCAATAGGCCACTTTTCACTGTTAGGTTTTCATTTGTGAATAGAGTTAGCAGTAGAACTTGGCTTCAGAACCCTGTTAAGGTATGCCAGTTCTAGTCTGCATTTGATATATTTCTGGTTTTGGTAGTTCAAAAGAGATAAGTGTTTCTGTGAATTGGGGCAGTAAGGGCTGGATTAAGGTCTTAATTGCTCATACAATATATACATGGTTAACACCATGATGTCTCCATCCATAATTTTAGTGTCGAATACCACGAATATTGCCAGGGGATTTTTGAAGCCATTTTAAAAGGAACCCTGGGGTTTTTTACACACTTTTAAATAAAAATTTCCAATAGTCCATTGAAAATTTGACTTATCTGCTTAAATTCTCAACGTTTTCATATTTTTTCACATGATCATGGAATTTATGAATTAGGGAATAGACTATGGATATGGAGTGGAGGTTTGAATATATTAAATAACTATTGTCTCTTCAAAAAGTGAATTAGATTTGTGATGGAGAGTAGTAGATGATAAAATGTATAAGTTTTTGCACAAACTGAGAAGCTGGGATCTAGCTTTGTTAAGTATGAGTTCTTTTTATTTTTTTATTTTTAGTCTAGTCTGGCCTCTAACGCATTATATAGCCAAGGGTACCTTGAACCTAGGATCCTCCTGCCTCCAACCCCTGAGTGCTGAGATTATAGGCATGTGCCACCACATTTGGTTTATGCAGTGCTGGGGATCAAACCCAGCACCTCGTACATGCTAAGCAAGCACTCTAGCAACTGAGCAACGTCACCAGCCTCAAATATGTTTCCATTAGATGCCAAAGTTGACGTATTGTATATGGGCCTGTGTGAATGTGTGTGTGTGTGTGTGTGTGTGTGTGTGTGTGTGCATGTGTGCACTTGTATGGACCGTATGGGTGTGCATGTTTCTGTGTATGTAAGATTGGAAAATTTTAGGAAAAGTTTTGGAACTGTAAATTTGGAAGTTTCCCAGAATATATAGTATAAAAGACAGCGCAAAATGAGAATCAAAGACTGAATGTGAGAGAAAAGAAGAGAGCTAAGGAAAAGCCATGTTGACACTTCAATATCATGTGGTCAATATGAAGAACCAGGAATGCATGGAGCAGACAATGAAGCCAAAAGACATCCAGGGAGGAAGAAGTCTTGGAGGAAAAGAGCAGTTTAAATTTCTAAGGGAAAGCAGTGCTTAGATCTGTCAAATGCTTATTGATAGGGAGAAAAGAACTGAGAAGTAGAGTAAAGATTATCATGGTTGTCATGGTCACTGCTGAGGAAAAATGACCTTTTTTATAAAACTTCAATTATAGATAATATTAATAATGAAATTAACTTAGAATTTAACAGTCTCTTACAGATGATCTTATTCTTGATCATTTTTAGTATTGCTTATAACCAGAAGAAATTTACTAAACCTATTTGCAAAATTTATTTGATCTCACCTTTTTAAGCCATAGTTATGTTCCCATGGATTTTTAACATATGCAGAAATATATTTTTTGGGACAAGGTCACTTGGTTGACCTGGCTGGCCTGGAACCAGACTGTAAGCCAGGTTGGCCTTGATATCACAGAGATCTGCCTGCCTCTGCCTCTTAAGTGCTGGGATTAAAGGCATACGCCACTATGCATGGTACATGCAGATATATTTAAGAGGAAATTTTTCTACTCACATGGAAATTTGCAGTGTGATTTTCCAAAATGCAAAATTTTGGACATTTTACATAATTTGATAATACAATTTTACCCATTTTTTAGTCACTGTCTTAGAGTTCCAATTTGTAAAAGGACTTTAAAACCTGTTTAATCAAATCTTTGTTTTACAAACAACAAAACAAAGTCAGGTGTGATAAAGCTTTCTTGCAGCTGTGGTTTATCTTTAAATGCATTGGTTGATATAATACCATAATATTAAAGTACATGTTGTTGCTACATATAGTTTTCCAAGACTACTGAATGTATAAACTATTACTTGTTACTGCAAAGTTCAAAGACTTTAAAAAGATGTTAAGTAATTTATGCTTGAGAAAATATCTTGTAGCCATTGATATTTGGCTAAATTTTGTCTTTACTCTAAATCTTTTAAATATAATTCTCCTGAACTTGAAGCCCATTGCACTTTATTTTGGATAGTCTCAATGGATGCAAACCTTTATAACAGTTCATCTCATCCATTAAGAGACAGTTTACGTCATTGCCCACCTCTTACTAAATCAGCAGAATATTTACACTTTGATTCCATTCATTATTATTTAAGTAGACACCTTTTGAGAAGGTTCTAAGGTTCTTGATATTTTCCCCACTTTAAAGGTTGCATTCAATGTGTTTTTTTGTGATAGCCTCCTTTTACGATAGAGTATGGGCATTCTCTCACAGGAACAAGCAACCAGCTTAGCAAACAGAATAATTGGTACCATTCTTTTCACACACACAAAAGTAAGTTAAAACAGGGTAGAGCTTTCATCATCAATTGATTCTTAGAAGTCTTGATATTTCAGCCCCAAGGCTTATATCAAAGTTGTTTTCTTCAATGTGGAAACTTCAAGCTTCCAATTCACCAGACTGTAAACCCTGAGCATCAAAGCAGACCTGCCCTGTGATCCACAGCTAAGCACTTACTTTCTTGAAGTGATGCTTGGTGCTCTGATTCAGCATTAAGATCTAAGGTTGCTGTTATGACAAGATGAATTAGGGAGCCCAACGACTGTACCCTTTGGCCTCCACTGAGACCTTCCTGAACAGAAGCACTTGTCTCCGATTCCTCTTCTACCCTTTATTGTTTCCATGTGGCAGCCATTGCTTAGAATGTACACTTGACCAAGAGACCACACTTCCGTGAGAGACTGACGTGTGTAGAGCCTGCTGTTTCACAGGGTAGATGCTGGGGGTCCGTGTAACCCAAAGGCTCTAAAACTGCATATTATCTCCTTGGCTATCATTTTATTTAATGCCAGACCTGATATTTTTCTATACCATATTGACCACTAAAATCTTAAAAATCTTTGAAAAATTTATTTCAAAGAACTTTCTGATATTTTCTCATTTTAATCTATCAAGTTGATATTCTGCAGTATCTATTCTTTATTTAAATGAATTGTGGTTTTAAAATCACCATAATCACTATGACAGTCATCAGCCTTACTCTTAAGTCAAATTTAAACAAAAGGAAAATCAAATGTTATCTACTTGTTTATCCAACTTTCCTTATGTGTCTTTTGCCATATTTTATTATGATGGAGTGCAGGATATAGTACTTTAAAATTTGTTTGTTGTGGTACTGGGAATGGAACCCCAGACCTCACACATGCTAGCCTAGTGCTTTATCACAGAGATACACTGCAGCCCTAGTCTCAGATGTGGCACCTCAAAATCTGGGAAAATGCAGAGGCAAGAAAGCCATTCTCACCTTCCACGTTGTCTTCCCTAAAGAGCATTGAGAGACCTTAATTTGAGAAGAGCCCCCATTATTCCCAAAGGGAAGATGCCATCCTTACTCCTCAAGATACAAGTACTTAGAAGAATGTGAAGGAACCAGGGTTCCTACCCTACACTTTGTTATCACTTCCACACACCTTCTTTTCCTAGTCATTTCTCTATATCCATACATGTCATAAAACAGCATAAATATTCTCCAGGCTTACCAGTATCTTGGGGTCTCCTTTTTTACAGTACCTCTTATCTCACATGAGTGTCATGTTGAATATGTTTCTATGCTTTTTGTGCTAATATATTTTTTATTATGGGGTATCAGTCATGACCATAGCAACAAGTGACTAAAATGAAGTTTCCCTGCATTATGGAGTTCTCCTACCACTGTGGAATACAAAGAGGGTGCTTGATAATCCACTTAATTGCTTTGCCATGTACTATCAAAAAAGTCATGGTAATGTTGATTTTTATATCCTACCACACTGCTGAATCTATTTATCAGCTCTAAGAGCTTTTTGGTGGAGTATTTAGTGTCTCTTATGTATAGAATCCTACACCCTACAAAAATGGATGCTTGTATATCTTTTCCCCCAATTTGTATCCCTTTAATTTCCTTCTCTTGTAGTATTTCTCTAGCTAAGACGTGAGCTCTATATTGAATAACACTGGAAAGAGTGGGCAACCTTGTCTTCATCCTGATCTTAGTGGAAAAGTTTTTAATTTTTCTCCTTTTCAAGAGCCTCAGTGCTCTTGACTACTGAGCCATTTTTCAACAGTTGTGGTTTATTGAAGAATTTTGTACCTATGTTTGTTCATAAGTGATATTAGCCAGTTGGTCAAGAATGTTTTTATTCTTCTGATGTCTTCATCTGGATTTGGTATCAAAGTAATACTGGATTCATAAAAATAATTTTCAAGCTTTCCTTTCTTCTCTACTCTTTTGGGATAATTTGAGTAGTACTGTAATTAGTTCTTTAAAGTTTTAGTAGAATTCTGCATTGAATCTATCTGGTCCCAGGAGTATTTTTTTTTTTTTTTTACTTGGGAGATACACTACAGCTTCAATTTCAAAGGTTTAGGTTTTATATTTTATGTTGGTTTAATTTTTATATTTTTTATGTATATAGAAATTTGTCACTTTCTTTTAACTTTTAAAATTTAGTACATAGGTTTTTAAGGTATGTCCTCATGATTTTCTGAGTTTCATTATTATCTGTAGTAATGTCTCCTCCATCTCTGCTCTCTCCTTCTCTTGGTTAATTTAGCTAAGGGTTGGTCAATTTTATTTATCTCTTCAAAGAACAGACTTAATTTGTTTAATTCTTTGTATTATTATTTTTATTTCTATTTCATTAATTTCTGCCTTGTTTTAATTATCCCTTCCCATTTACTGTTTTGGTGTTTGGTTTGTTCTTGTTTACTTATTTACAAACTCTCAATTTTTGTTCTTGCTATAGGCATTTAGTACTCCAAACTTTCATCTTAGGACTAACTTAATTGTGTTCCATAGATTTTTTTTATATGTTTTGGGTTTGTTTGTTTTCTTTCAGTTCTAGGGAACTTTAAATTTCCTTCTTGATTTCTTTCATGTGCTAATTATCATTCAGTAGTGTGTTGTTTAATTTTAATGGGTTTGACTATTTTCTGTTGTTTCAAATGCTGTTGCTATCTAGTTGTATTCCTTTATGATCATACAGAATGCAGGATGTTATTTCAAGTTTCTTACAGTTGTTGAGAATTGCTTTGTGTTCTAATATTTGATCATTATTTGAAGAAAATGTGATAGACTGTTGAGAAGAATACATGGTTTTTAATGTTTAGTTAGAATGTTTTATTGATACCTGTTACATCCATTTGATTTATGATGTAATTTGCCTCTAGTGTTTCTCTATTTTTTTTGTCCAAGTGGCCTATCAGTGAGAGTGTGGTACTGAAGTCATGTCACTGTGTTGGGATTAATCTGTGATTTTACAGTATTTGTTTTATGAATTGAGTGTGCATGCATCTGCCACATATAAGTTTAGAATTGTAATCTCCTCTTGCTGGATTGTTTCATTGATAAGTATAAAATGACCTTCCTTATGTTTTTATTTTTGGCTTGAAATCTATTTTTGTCAGATAGTAGAATAGCTCTGCCTGTCTTTTTTTTAGTTGCATTTGTTTGGAATACCTTTTCCTTTCCTTTTACCCTAGGGTAGTTTTTCTTTTCTTTTTAATGTTCTTTTATTCCTAGACGTTCAATTAGGTGCTATACATTTTATGTAGGGCACAGATGAATGTTCACTGTAGTTGTAGAAGGGTAATATAAAAATTATGGATGACGTCTTGGTGCCTGGGAGAGGAGAAGCTTGAATGCCACGGCTTGAGTGCCCAGGACCAAGTGTGGAGTCAAGAACTCAGCTGGTTATCAAGGGAGATAGGTCCGTCCTTGAGACTCAGTCTTCCCAGGACTAGATATTGCAAATGACAGAAACCTGCCCTGTTCCCATTATAAGTCTAGCACAGAGGCAAAGACACTGCCATGCACAACTTGGGACCTCTCAAGGGAGAAGGCGGTGTGTGTGTGGGGAGAAGGCGGTGTGTGAGGGGAGGGGGTGCAACTACTCAGAGAAGGCTGAAACTGCTGCTTCTGTCTTCCAATCTGTTGTTCCATCAGCCCACCACCAAAAGAATGTGGAACCATGGTTCACTGATTACAGTTCCAGGTTCACAAGAGGGGACCAAAACTCCAGCTCAAAGGAGGGGACCATTGCTCCATGTTTATAAGAGGGGTGGGGGGCTAAGCTCCAGTCCATGTGAGGAGCCCACACTCCAACTTCGTGGATGGTGACTGCATCCATTCAGTTCTTAGCTCACAGGAGGTAACCACATCTCCAGCTCATGGAGAAACAACAACAAGCCCAATTCATGGGTGATAATCATCACAACTCCAGGCTTATGGGAGACACCACAGATCTGGGTTCATGAATGGGAACCACAGCTCCTGGTTCATGGGATGACCACATTACAAGGCTCACAGGAGGTGTCCTAATTCCAATTATGCTGGTCTGTACTATTTTCCTGCCTCCATTACTCTCTCTACATGATTACACTTGTGTTTAAGAAAGAAATTTTTGGTTTCTGTGCAGCAATCAGTTACTTGCTAGGTTGAATTTTTTGCTGGAGGGAAACCAATATTGGAAATGACTTGTGTTTGTTTAAGGTCAGTTGGCTCTTTGGGTGCCTGCTCTTTTGCCTTTTCTTTTGTTCTGGGGGAGCAAGTGATGAAACATCTTCTTTCTGAAGTCATATTTTAAGTGTTTTTAAATATTTTATTTATTGTTTTTATTTTATGTGTATGAGTATATTCCCTGTATGTGCGTAAGTGCACTCATGTTATGAAATACCCACAGAGGTTAGAAGAGGATTTTGGATTCCCTGGAACTGGAGTTATGGACAGTTGTTAGCCTCCATGTGAGTACTGGCAATCGGACCCGGGTCCTCTGCAAGAGCACTCTGTGGTCTTAACGGCTGAGCCATCTCTCCAGCCCCAGCCAGAGGACACTTGAAGGCATGGTTTGAGTTGCAGACCAGGGTTAACATACCTAAGAGGTCTCAGGGAATAAATAAATTATGCCAGAAAAATTGATCAAAAATGTCCAAGAAAACACTACAAAATCAGCAAAGTTACATTTAATACACACCTTTCAATAGTAACTCTGAATATTAATGTTCTCAATTGTCTAATGAAAAGACAGAAACCAACAGATTTGCTGCCTCCAAGAAGCACACCTTACCAACAAAGACGAAAACTACCTTAGGGTCCCAGGCTCCTGCTGCTGTTGCCTAGCCTTGCATCTGCTCCCTTGCACCTGGCAGCTCCTGTGCCCTGGTGATATTTTTCCACAGGGCAGAGCATGGTCCTGCTTCCACACAGCTGTTTACCAGACTGTAGTGATGGCTGATCAGCTCTCCATGTTGGAATTTGTGGCCGTGACCCATGAGGACTATTGTCTACAGCTCACAGCTTTGCCACCAGCAGCACCCAGGGCCTGAACACCGTCCTTCCCATTGAGGAAGTGCTTCTATGTTGATCTCTAAATTCTGAACTCAGCCAAAATGTTCTAGATGGTGGAATGAACTGTGCCCCAGGCAATAGGCCTCTGGAGCAGGGGTGCACTGACTCTGTAGAGGATCAGTGCATGTTCTGGATTCTCTTGTGAGGAAAATTACCACACAGGACAAATATTTTCTTGATATTAGGTGCTTCTATATTGATCTGAAAATCCTGAACCCAGTAGGCCCAAAATGTGGCAGGCAGGGCTGGCTATGCCATAACAAGGCCAGAGTGCTCCACAGCCTTGGCTCAGCTCCCCAGTGGTTTTTTTTGTTGTTGTTGTTTGTTTTTTTGTTTTGTTTTTTTTGCCCTATTTGGTGTTCGGCAGGTTTCTTGTGCTTGACTGGGCATCATTTTCTCTAGATGTGCAAATTTTTCTTCTATGATTGTACTGAATGTATTTTTATGCCTTTGGTGAGGTATTTTTTTTAAGATTTGGTCTTTTAAAATGTTATGTGTATGAGTGTATAGCCTGCATATATATAAGTGCACCTGTGTCATGCAACGCCGGCCAGGGTCAGAAGGCTTTGGATTCCCCTGGTTGTTAGTTGCCATGTGGGTGATGGGAATAAAACCTTAATCCTCTGCAAGAGCAGACAGTGCTTTTAACTGCTGAGCCATCTCTCCAACCCCATGATTTTGTCTTTTCAAGATGTTCCAGAGTTCCCCCATGTTCCACTCAAATATTTTAAAAATAGCTTTTGTATTAATGATTTTTGCAGTATGGACATCCTCAAGACAAATGACATCTACATAACCTTGGAACATAATGCAAACAAGCTCACTGTGCCACGTTGTTCTCATGGGACTTGAACATATGACTTTAATGCCTCATGATTCTTCCTTGCCCTGGACCCAAAATAATATATGTGTACCTGAATACTTTATATATCAAATGCTGTAAACAGAACTTATGACAAACTATGTTGTAGCTGTATTTGTGATATTATAGGGATTAAATGGCAAAATTCCTCTCTGATAAGTGTCTGATTCTTCATCTCATGCTAGATATACTGTTTCAACAAAACAAAGGGCAGGCCCTTGTTCTAAAACACAGTTTCCAGAGACTTCTGATGGAGCAGGTTCTTAACAGTTCCAGCATGTTCTTGGACTTAAAATATGTAAGAATTAGACTGTTTTCTGTTGTTGTTGTTGTTGTGTTATTAAAGCATACTGTAATGTGGCATATATACCACAAATTATCATTGAGGTGTACTGAACAACCCAATTTCTCAACCTTATCTTCCAGCTCAAAACTGTTTTCTACATGATCCATTCTGGTGGTCAGACATTCCACTGAACTTTCCATTTCTTTCAAAACTCTTACTGAGTTTTTCATTTCTATCATCATTTCAGTTTTTTGTTCAGCAATTTTTTTTAACTTTTACAAAAACTTTATTGAGAATTTCTTACATGCACATAAGGTGTTTTGGTCAAATCCATGCCCACTCCCTCCCCTCCAATACCTCCCATATCTCCTCATCACTTTTTTCTTTTTCTTTTCTTTTCTTTTTTTCTTCTTTATTTTTATGGAGCGTTTGGCTACTCTAACATTCCCCACTTTGAAGGGGTAACCCTAAAATCTTTTAAGGGTTAGATACAAGCTCCAAAATACTTTTTGACATTTTGGGCCTTTAGAACAGAGCATATTGCTAAGAGGCCCAAGGACATTTTGACTTTTAGCTAAGAAACTGGCTGCTTTCCTTTGGGGTCTTTTTACCCTAACTGCCTAGCCAATTCCTACCTCCTATTCTTATCACACCATCCTCTGAAGAGGTTACCCAAATTGCCAATAGGGAATTGGGATGCAATTCTATCTCTTTATTGAATTCAACTTTTGTATCTTAGACTGATTTATTTTTTTCAGCTTTTTTTTTCTTGTAGTACATTCATGTCTTCTTTAAGTTATTTGAACACAATTATAATTATTCTTTTAAATTCTCTTCTCTTCTCTTTCTCTCTCTCTCTCTCTCTCTCTCTCTCTCTCTTTCTCAACAGGGCCTCTCTATGTAACTCCAGCTGTTCTTGGACTTGTTATGTAGACAATGTTGGCCTCAAACCCACAGAGATTCCTATGTCTCTTCCTCTTTAGTGCAGAGATCTCTTTTAAATTCTTTATTTGAAGATTCTTCCAAATTATTCTCATTAGGAACCATTACTATGGAATTAATGATTTTTATAAAATACATTATCTTAGTGTTTTGTATTGCTTTTGTTTCTGTACTGGGACTTGGGTATCTGAAATTAGTTTGTTGGTTGAGTTTTTATATATTTATTTTGTGATTTTTAAAATTCAAGTTGCTTTTATATTTCAGTGGTGATTCTTACAATGTTCAATGGAGGTAAGTTATAGGAGGGTTGAGGTGTCATTTCCCTCTCTGGCACTGGTATTTAGGGCTAAGTGCTCTATCTGTAGTCCTCTGTTGGGGGTCAGATATTGGATATTGTTCTCTATCATCTTGGTCCTCCTGCCTGGTTCTGCAGCTTTCCCCATGAGTTCTAGAACTTCCAAAGTGACTATGGACCTTATTCTGGGTCAGTTCCAGTTTCTACCCTTGATCCACAACCACGATTTACACCACCACTAGTTGTGGAAGTTACCACACATCAATGGGTCTTACTGTAGTTCGGATTCAGTCCAAACCCTGAACTCATGGACCCTGTTAAAGCTGTTATCCCCATCCCTTCTCCTAAAGCTGACTTAATATATTAAATTGTGGGTCCCATGCTCCATGCCACTGCTGCCACAGGCTCACATGAGCATGTCAACTGTTGGGGACCCCTGTTGTGTGAAGTAGAAGTTCCTCCATGACCGGATAGCCCACGGGCTCGGTGTAAATGCAGGGACTCCTTTTAACAATAGAGTGCTTTTCCTAGCATCCTCCTGACTCACCTTTTGAAGTGCCCGCCAATGCCCCAACATAAACATGGCCTCTGGCTCTGGAAATACCATGCTTTCCTGTGTGATTTTTCAGGCAGCCTGGCAGTCTGGCAGCATGGCAGGAGCCCACTTCCATATGTAAATATGGTATCTCACAAAGTGCCTATCAGCTATAGCTTTTACCACTTCCCCTACAGTATAAAATATCCCAGTCTTCTCTCAATAATAGAGAGCTGGATCACTAGGAGCTAGGAGCTGAAACACTGAGGCCTGGAGCCAAGCAGAGTCATTTAATAAAGAGCTATAACACGGACTAAGCTGAGTCCCGTCTCTCTCTCTCACTGCTGGCGATCCGGCCTCTCCGGGGGGCAGCATTCCTCCATCATTGACTCGCGGAGCCCTAGCTTTAGCCGCCTCGCACTATTCCCGTGTGGTCCAGCGGCCGGTGGAACTCGCATATTGAGGAAAGTGCATGGGTGAAATTAGGGCGGTACCCGACCGGACACGCTCTGGTAGCAGAGACCCACAGAGACACAGAGAAGCAGCAGAGAGACCCGCTGCCACAACAGACACGGAGCCGCAGTGCTGCGAGACTTTCAGCACTAAAGCGGCAGACAGCGACGCGCGGCCAGAGACAGACGCCCGTGGAACTCGCAGCCTTCCAGGGCGCACGACTGGGACCAGGGGACTGATCCCCGCGGGACCGCGCGCCCCATAGTCAACTCAATTAAACAAGGACCCAAAGGGGAGTTGAGAAGTAGATGGTGGGCCAGCACTAGATTGAGAACTATTTGAGACTGATTTCTGCCAGATGAGGGAGAATATGAGTTACATATGACCACTGTATGGGCTGACTAGACTCCAGGGGACAGAGTTACACTGAAGGACATTTGAATACAAACACCTGAATGAATATGACTCAGCATGTATGTCAGAGTGCATAGGGTTTGGTGAGGGGATGGGGGAAGTATGGATGGGAGAAGGTCTGGATTTGAGTGGGAAATGTATGAAATTTAAAAGCTCAATAAAAAAGGAAAAACATATGTTGAATCATATTGTGTTACATGAAAATATGGACTTTTCACATCAAAATCTTATAAATGTTCCACTTGCATACTTTTTAGAAGTATCACATTTATTTTTAATTACGTCATTTATACCTACTATTCTAGTTTGTTTCTCCATTGTTGTGACAAAATACTCTGAAGGTGTTTATTTGGCTTACCTTTCCTGGGTCATAATCCATTAGGGAGCCCCAGGTAGGAACTCAGGAACCTGGAGACACCTGAAGCACAGGCCATGGAGGAACTTACTGGCTTGCTCCTCTGGCCCATGCTCACATACAACACAGGACAACCCTCCCAGGGGTGGCACCACTCACAGTGGGCTAGGCCCTCCCACATCACTCAAAAATAAAAAAAATACCCCATAGACACAGTCATATCAGTCCAGTGGAGGCAGCTCCCCAATTTAGGTCCTGTGCTGGATAGCTTTAGTGTCAACTTGACACACCTGGGTTGAGGGAGCCTCAATTGGGGAATTGACTTCATTGGACTGGCCTGTGGCCATGACTGTGGGGCATCTTCTTGATTGTTGAGTGATGTGGGAGGGCCTAGCCCACTGTGGGTAGTGCCACCCCTGGGCAGATGGGTCTTTGTTGGATAAGAGAGCAAGCTTAGCAGGGGCCAGGGGAGCAAGCCAGTAAGTCCCTCCATGGCCTCTGCTTCAGCTCCTGCCTCCAGGCTCCTGCCCTGAGTTCCTACCTTGGGCTCCCTGATGAACTGTGACCTAGGAGTTGTAAGCTAAATAAACCCTTTCCTCCTCAAGTTGGTAGTGGTCAGAGTATTTTGTCACAGCAATGAGAGGAAAAAAACTAGGACAGAAATTGGTACCAGGACTGGGGTATTGCTGTGACAGACCTGACCTTGGTATTTTTGGGAGGACTGTGGAAGTGTTTGGAACTTTGGGCTGGAAAAGCCATTGCGTGCTCAGAGTTTATTGCAGTGGAGCTTGGAACAGTTATGCTGAAAAAGTTGTAGAAGATGGAGGCCTGGCTTGTGAAGCTTCAAAGGGAGGCGGAGACTATCAGGGCTGTTCATGTGAGATTTTGGATTGAGAATCTGTGGGTTCTGGTCAGCTGGGGTTGAAGAATTAGCTTTGATTAAGAAGAGGCCAGAACCTGAAGCAAAACCTTTGCTTTATTGGGACAATTGATGCTGGTTAGCTGGGGCTGAAAAATCAGCTATAAGTAACAAGAGACCAGCATCACCATGGTGAAGTCTTCTGGGAGGTATTTCCTCAGGGTCAGCACACAGAGAGACCCAAGCCTCTATCTCAAGCTGGAAGCAGGACTTAGTAATGGGTAAGAGTCTCCTGCATGGTTCTGGTGTTGAAAACATGAAGGGGTCATGGAGATCAGCTGAGCCTTGGCACTCTGAGAGGGCAGCAAAGGCCATACGTGAAAGTGCAGCTTCAGTTGCAGTTAAGACCCCAGAATTGAAGGGGTCATGGAGAGAATCTGAGGCTTTACACCTGGAGAGGCATGAAGAGGCCATTGGTGAAAGTGCAGCCTCAGTTTCAGTGGAAACCCCAGCTTTTTGGAGATTCCAGGACCATGAGATGACCACCAAGGACAGCAGTAAGTGTGGAATGGAGCTGGCCTGGGTCTGCGAGATGAGCTGAGTGTGCTGTGGACTGCAGAGTCAGAGCAGTGGAGCTCCCAGTACCCTTTGGATCCCAGAAGATCATGAGTGAATCCCAGATGTCCAGCCTCGAGCTACTTTGCTGGACTTTGGTTTTGCTTAGGTGTGCCCGGTTCTTCCCTTTGAAATAAGACAGTACTTTTTTGGGATTTTACAGAAGCCCACCCACATTGAGACTTTTAAAAGAGACTGGACTTTTAAGTGTTTGGATTTTTTAAGGACTGTGGAGTTTTTAAGGTTGTACTGTCTTATGTTGTGATATTAATGTTAACATCATATCTTTGGGACAAGAATTGGAAAGCTTATGGTTTAATAGTGTTGTGTTTATGTTTCGAGTTGACAAGGGGTCAATTGTGCTGGATAGCTTTAGTGTCAACTTGAGACACCTGGGTTGAGGGAGCCCCAGTTTGGGAATTGACTCCATTGGACTGGCCTGTGGCCATGTCTGTGGGACATCTTTTTGATTGTTGACTGATGTGGGAGGGCCTAACCCACTGTGGGCAGTGCCACTCTTGAGCAGGTAGGCCTGTGTTATATTGGAGAGCAAGCTGGGCAGGGGCCAGGGGAGCAAGGCAGTAAGCAGCGTTTCTCCATGACCTGTGCTTCAGCTCCTGCCTCCAGGTTCCTGCCCTGAGTTCCTACCTTGGGCTCCCTGATGAGCTGCGACCTGGGAGTTGTAAGCTAAATAAACCCTTTCTGCCCCATGTTGGTAGTGGTCAGAGTATTTTGTCACAGCAATGAAGAGAGCAAACTAGAACAGGCCCCCTCTACCCAAGTGTGTCAGGTTGACAACTAAAGCTACCCAGCATACCTACAGATTGTGCAGATTAATGGGATTTCTGTGACCCTCCCATACACACATATATATTTCGTATGCACAAAAATATATTATGTCTTAATCATGCGCATCTACCCTTCTGCTACCCTTTCTCTGCTCACGCTAACCTCCTTCTCAGCTTCAGAGATTGTTTCCCTAAAAGTACATCTTTCAAGTTTAAGGTTTTTTTTTAATCTCCCTAATAAGATGGAAAACAAGTGATTCTTTCTGTGTCAGGCTTATTTTTCTTTTCTCAATGATGTCCAGTTCCATGTATTTTCCCAGAAAGATTTTATGTTTACTTCTAACTGAATAACAGTCCTTTGAATATTATGTACAGTTTTTCATCAGTTCATCTGGTGGCAATCACCCTAAACTGATTACATGCATTGGCTATTTTAAATAGTACCACAGTAAGATAGGAATGTAAGAATCTCTTTTGTAGTCTGATTTCATTTCCTTCAGGCATATATATGACTCATATGGAAATTTTATTTTTATGTAAAATACGAATTTTAAAGAATAGACCTAATTAATGACTTAGTCAATGAGTTAATCTTTATATCAGTTGTTTCTGCATTATACCATCTTCCAGACGCCTTGGGGACAATTTTCTTTAGGCTACAGCCCCTTCCTGAGACTGTGGACTTTGATCTATGTCATTTGCTCATTTGCTTTGCATTCATGCAGTCAGGACAAAAGTGTATGGGGGGTGTTGGTTTATTGTCTTTAGGAACAGAAGTAATGTGGAATTAAAGTTGAACAATATTCTGTAGAACTGAAAAAAGAGTGATCATCATGCTTATTAAGGACACATTTCTTGGCAATTCAGAATTCCCCAATCCTGTCATGGTCATTGAGGTGACATAGTAGTAAAAGATTAGTATGTGCTCAAAAAGTTACTATGTGCTTAAAATGAATTTCTTCTATGGTAAATAAAAAGAATAGTAAGTGCAGAGGTGTGCCCAAGCCAGATCCTATTGGGTCAATAGACTTTTAGCATTTCTTTACAATTCCTTGTTCAGGGATGGTATATTGATAGTCTGAAATTGACCATACTTGGAAAGTTTGTATCTTTGAAGATGGAAAACACTTCTAAATAAGAATTTGTCTTCCAGAGAGCTGGTTTGCTTAGCACTTCAGAATAAGTTTCATTACCAGATAAT
This sequence comes from Nannospalax galili, assembly GCF_000622305.1. Lineage (NCBI taxonomy): Eukaryota > Metazoa > Chordata > Mammalia > Rodentia > Spalacidae > Nannospalax > Nannospalax galili. The sequence continues at coordinate 53,198 of NW_008360329.1, forward strand.
TGCTAATTTAAAAGTTCTGTGTAAATATTATTTTATTCTATAAATATCATTCTTGTTTTGAAACCCAAACTGACCTTCAACTCACTGTCTGGTCCAAGATGGCCTTAGGGCTTGATCCTCCCTCCTAAGCCTTCTGAGTGCTGGGACTATAAGCATATGCTGCCATACATGTCTGTTGTTTTGCATTATTTCAGATACTATTCTTTTTTTACTAATATAATTGCATGACCAAATACTATTTTTGGCTTTACTCTTATGTTTTCCCCCAAAATCCTTGTGATGTACTTATGAAAATTCTACTGTACCGCTATAATTCCAAAATAAAATTGATACCTCAATTATTTCTATAAACATTATGTTGAAATGTTATGTATAAATGGACCGTGCCTGTTGTTAATTTCAGTTATTAGTTTTAATGATTTTTAAACATATATGAGACATTTTCTAACTTATATAAGAATCTAGAAACTGGCTAGTTTAATAAAGATTATCTCTTCTCACAAATTTGCCATCTAGAAATAACTTCTCTTTGAATGTAAAACAAAAAATAGTCATTTTATCAAAATTATCCAAATAGACTGTTTTCCTAATATACATAAAGTTATATACACATAACTGAAGTCCAGCTTTGCAGCAGAAGTGAAACTGAAAAATCAAAACAAAAATATAAGAATTATGAACTGTTTTCTTTTGGGGGGTAGGAAGTGAGGTACTGTGTCTATAAGCATGTATCCTGGCAATTTAAAATAGTCACCAATATGCCCAACTTTCAGTGGTCTCAGATATGATCAATCAATTGACATACAATCTAATATTATTGCTAGAAAATCACAGGTTCTTCAAACCAGTGAAACATCATCATTTTTATTTATAGATTCCAAACAGTGCAAACCCAGTATCCTTTTGTATTAAATATCTGGCATATATTCCATGCAGACTCCTACGTCAAATTTGTGTATGTGTCTAATCTTACTTTTTCACAATTGTCATGTAGAAGTCCCTCCCCAGATTGGGTGTCTTGATTAGCCCACCTTTTATTTTCATTATTTCAGAACACAAAAATTCAAGTTGTGAACTTTATTCGGGATGATAGCTTGAACAATTTAATTTACTCTCCTTTTCCCCACCTGTTTACTTGGGAATATTTAAACTAATATTGACTATGAAGTCATTGATATTATATTTCACAAATCACCCCTGTAGTTTCATTTCTTAACAATATATTTTTATGAAATTTCAATATTTGCAGTACTTGTATTTTAGCTCCTCTGAGGTGTTTATTTTCCAGTTATTTACTAGGTAGAGATTGTAAGATTATTTAGGACAAGATGTTTTTCTTGTATTTCTCAAAGAATTCAAAATCGATAATCCAGTCCATGGTTAAAATGCTTCTTAATATGTATTAGTGGCAATGAGGCTATCAATAGAGGGCCAGGGGAAACAATTGCATGCATTGTGTTCAAAATTATTTTCCACTTGTAACCATGTTCTCTTGCATATCACAGCCTAACATATGAGCAACACTTCTACATTCCAAATGCAGTTTATTTTCAGAACTTCTGAGATTGAATACATCACATTCAAATAAATTTAATTTGTTCAGAAAGGACACTGATGAACTAGAAAATATAAAAAGATAAATTTTTAGTAAGAAAAACAGACTATCAGATTTACTTCATTTTCATATATTTTCATTTTTCTTAACTATTTATTTCATGATTGTAAAATTGGTAGGTTGTGTTCCCATTACGTGTGAATATTCTTTTAGACATTTAATAATATGTGCTTATTAACCTAGCCCCCCCCCCCGTTGCTAAGATTGAACCCAGGACTTCATGCGTATAAGGCAAGCATGCCACCAGCAGAGTTTTATCTCCACTACAGCTAGCAATTCCTGAGATGCTCAAAGTTTAGCTGAATAAGAGTACGATACAGAAGAAAAGTACATCAATCAGGGACAATTTTAAACAATAAAGATGTGTATTGTATATGTGATGCTCAGGAAGAGAAGCCATTCATTTCAATGGCAGTGCTGCTCCTCCAGTAGCTCACTTCTAATTCTTTTGTTTGAATCTTGATTTTGAAATTATTTTGGAAACAAGTATAGTAACAAGCTAATTTCTGTGTTCATTTACATAATTGCCATCATAACTTCTTTTATCTTCCATCAATTTGCAACAAAAAGCTCAGAATGTTTCTATACAAGTATTACTTTTATGCATTCCTCTCAAAAGAACTATTAAAAGGGCAGGTGATTCCTGGGCTCATCCTTATGAATATTAACCTGAGAGCAAACAGGTGTCTTTTCATAATATGAACACTTAGAATAAATTGGGAAGTATTTTAAACATCGTACAAAGAGGGAAATTCTATTAGAGGCTCATAATGACATTCTTTAACTCAATATTGGAATACAAATAAGATTGAAGAATAGGCATACTGAATGAAGATCAATCTTTTGGCTATGTTTTATGAGTGATTTAAGTTACTTTGAGATTGCAACAAAATTTAGTGAAAAAGCAAGAACGTTCATTATCAATCTGACATCAGTTAGGACATTTTGACTTCTCTATATCATAAACAAACAAACATATATAAATAAGTGAATGAACATTAGTCACAGTTTGATAACCAGTTCAATAAAAGATTGTATAAGTAACAGATTTTTGTCTCCCTAAGTAGCAGAGTCTCTACATGAATTCATATGTGTGTGAGTGTGTGATGTACATATCTGTGTACCCCTGTGCTTGCCCGTGTGAGTACATATGGAAGACTGAGTTCAACCTTGGGCTTCTTCCTCTATTCTTCACCTTGTTTTTTCAGGCTCTCTTACTGAACTTGAAGTTCACCATTTTGGCTAGACTGGCCAGCAAGCCCCAGGGATCCTTCTGTCTCTCTTCTCAGTACTGGAGTTATGGACACATGCTGCTTCTCAAGCTTTTAAGTGGATGCTGGGAATCTGTATTGGTGAGGGTTCTCTACAGGGTCAGAAATTATTAAATGAACATATATTAAAATATTTATTAGACTGGCTTATAAAGTAATGTCTGAGTAGTCCGACAATCGCTGTCTGCACTGCAGAGGCTGAAAACTGGCAACTGCTCAGTCTCTGAGCATGATTGCATCACCAGTCCCACCTGGCACTGATGGCCCAAAGGATTTCTGGAAAGCCTCCATTCTTCTGTCAGTATTGGAAGTCCAAAGAACCTGGGTTCTGATGTCAGCAGAGAGATATAGCAGCAGTTGTAGGAACAGCAGTGGTTGCAACAGCATGGTAGGTAAACTTACCGGCGAGACTCAGGTAATAAGGCAAAAGAAAAGCTTTAAATCTTTTCCCATGGATTCCCTTTTATCTGGATTGCCACTGGAAGATGCCTCTTCAATTTCGGGAAGGTCTTCCCACTTCAAATAGCCTGATCAAAAAAATCCCGTATAGATGTGACCAGCAGCTTGACTTTTGTTGATTCCAGATCATATCATGTTAACAAGTAAGATTAATCATCCCCGGACCTGAACTCATTTCCTCTTGCTTGTATGGCAGGCACTTTACCCACTGTGACTTTAATTTCCTCAGCCTGAGTACAACTTTTGTTTGTTTTGTTGGTTGTTAGTTTGCTTGAGATAGGGTCTTACTAAGTAGCTCTGGCTGGCCTGACCTGGAACTTGCTATGTTGAATGGTCTTGCCTAAAACTCATTGAGATCTACTACTTCCATAGTGCTGGGTTTAAAGACAAATGCCACCATATCCTGCCTCTTTTTTTTTTTCAGCCATACAGTAGTTTACAGATTTGACTAAATTCATTTTAAGCTGTAGTTGAAAATAAACTACCACAATGTCAGGTGTATAAATTTGTGTTAGATTGGCAAACACAATTATTACATAGAAACAATGTAAATGAAGTATAAAGTAAATACCTATGCTAAATATTTAATAAATGAGGGGCTGTGAGATGGGGTCTTTCTATGTAGCCCTGGGAAGCCAGGAACTTGCTATATTGACTAAGCTAGCCTCAAACTTAGAGATCTGCTTGCCACTGCCTCTCGGGTGCTGTGATTTTAGGATGTGTGCTGCCATGCTGAGTTCTAAAGAGGGAAATTTATAGTAGGGCCTCATAATGGTATGCTTTAACTCAATATGTACAATATGTACATAAATAAATGCATATAGATTCTTCATATTGGTTGAAAAACAAAAGTGGTTAAAATGTTTTAGTATTTGTTATACAGAAAAACAGCAAAATGTAACTTCTAGAATACATTTTGAATAGTTATTTAAATTCTGATTTTTCCCCACGATATTGTTATATTTTAGCCTGCTTAATTCATGTGAAGATATATTTTTTAGTATTTCAAAAATCAATTCGAATAGTAATCATTATGTCATGCTTATTATTTGATTTATGTATTTCTTTTATCTAAATTTCATGAAACACTGCAAGGTTATCATTATACTTGTTTAAAGATGAGAAAAATTAGCATGAGAGACATAAATTCAACATTTAAAAGATGCTTGTAGCTTATGAGATGGCCAAGACATAAACAATAATCTCAGGTTGTGTGCCTTTAGGAGCTATACTAAGTCTAGTATGCTGAATCTCATCTTTCAAGAACAGCATTGCTTAAGAATCACATGGGGACCTCCAGACTAACCTTGTAAGTCAGAGCTGGACCACTGCATCTTGATCCAACTGCTTACAGACCTGCTACAGTCTTGCTGCTCCAGGACTCAGATCTTCTCTGCTTAGCTAGTTAGACCTTCCCCATGCTGTCCCCGTCTCCTTGGACCTAGGCGCCCTCATGCTCCTCCCACCTGAGACATAAGGACTAGACTGTCAGAACCTGGTCAATGGATCCCCGTAGTCTGGAACTGGGTCCAGGCCCCTTTGCCCTACTGGAGAGCTCATGACTCATCAGCTTGGAACCATCATGTCTTGCCAATAAACAACAACAACAACAACAAAACCAAAAGAGAAACCCTGAAACACATATCCTGCTGGAACCTTCAGTTCAACCTCTTAAACCAGATCCCACCCACTGGGAATTGATACCCCTGCTCTGGGACTAGCTCCACTCTTTCCACTCCAGGGCTCACATCTAGATAGCTAGACCCTCTTACACTGTCCCCATCGCAACTTTGGGCCTAGAACCACTCTTACTCTTCCCACTTGAGAGCTCCGGACTAGTCTGCCAGAACCCACTTACTGGGTCCCCATAGTCTCAAATTGGGCCTCTGCCCATTCATCCTGATGGAGAATTCTTGACTAGTCAACTTAGAACCATCCTGCCCCTCCAGTAAGATAATCAAAAGTGAGAACTGAAACACAGAAAAACTAACACTTCATAACTTATCAGAAAGCAACCAAGCTACATCACCAATATAAACAGAACCACACTTGAACAAAACAATGGAAGGCTAGAATTTCAATTTAGATAACAACCAACAACAACAACAACAAAATTCCATGTGCCGACCACAATGCAAAAACACAAATAATACAAAAAACCAAGACCCTGTGTCCCCACCAAAACCCACCAGTCCTACAAAAGTGTACTGCAATGAGAGCTACCCAGAGGAATGCCAGGATACAGAATTTAAAACAACAATCGTAAAAATGATTAGAGAATTAAATTACTTTAAAGAACACACAACTCAAAGAACTCAAAGAACAGAGGAATAAACCCTGACCGAAGCTCAAGAGAATATGAATATACATCTGAATGAAATGAAAAAGACAATTTAGGACTTGAAAAGTTAATTCACAAAAGAGATAGAAATATTTAATAAAATTCAAGCTGAAATGAGGATGGATTGGAAAAACTCAATAAACCAATTTGAAACAACAGGAGAAAGCCTCATATACAGGCTGAATGAAATAGAAAATAGAGTGTCAAGACTGGATGACATAGTTGAAGAACTGAAACACTCAAGCAAAGAATATGAATTTTTTGGGGGAGGTCTTTTTTGAGACAGGGTCTCCCTGTAGCCCCAGCTGTCCTGGAACTCACTATGTAGACCAGGCTGGCCTTGAACTCACAGAGATCTGCCTGCCTCTGCCTCCTGAGTGCTGGGATTAAAGGAGTGCACCACCATGCCCAGCGAGAATATGAATTTTTTGAACACGGGAATTGAATATGCCAGAAATGTGGTATACCATGAAAGGCCAAATCTATGACTAGAAGAAGGAGAACTAGTTCAGGTCAATGGCATAGACCAGATCTTCATCAGGAGAATAGAAGAAAATTTCCCTAAATTAGGGAAAGACATGCTTATACATGTACAAAAAGCAACAGAACACCAAATAAACAAGATCATAACAGAAACTCTCCAGGGCACATCAGAGTAAAACCACTAAATGTGCAGAACAAAGAATGCTGAAAGCTGCAAGAGAAAAACAAATTATATATAAAGGAAAATCCATCAGAATTACAGTTCACTTTTCAGTGCAAATTATAAAAACCAGAGGAGCCTGAAGCAAAGTATTCTAAGTTCTAAATGACCATAGATGCTAACCCAGAATACTTTAGCCAGGAAAACTGTCTATGAGAGTCAAAGAGGAAAGTAAAATATTCCTTGATACAAAAAACCTGAAACAATTCATGCCCACCAAGCTAGCCCTACTGAGAATACTAGAAGCAATACAAAGGACTGAAGAAAGAAATAATCATACTCAAGAGGTTACAGAAAGTAAACAAATGATGGTATAAAACAGAAACACAAAGTAAAACTAAGAACACAAACAGAAAATAAAATGTTGGTAAACACTGTACACCTTTCAGTAATAACTCTAAATATCAATGACTTCAACTCCCCAGTCAAATTACACATGTTAGTTGAATGGATTAAGAAACAAAATCCAGTAATTATTGTCTTCAAGGAACTCATCTTACCTCCAAGGATAGGCATCACCTAAGGGTGAAAGGATAGAAAATAAAATTCTAAGCAAATGGCACTAAAAAACAAGGAGTTTCTATTTTAAAACCTGACAAGAAAAACTTCAAGTCCACCTGGATAGAAATGCTTGACTGGATAGAATTTAACATATACTACAGAATATTGAACTCTGGTGGGGGGCTATGGAGGGTGGGGATGGGGAAATGGGTCTAAATTTGATTAAAATATATTATGTGAAATGTACAAGAACTCAATGACAATATTAAAAATGGGAAAAATGTCAACTTCCCACAACCTGGGAAAGAAAAGCATTCCTGGAAGTAAATAAAAATATCATAACACAATAAAACCACTGGAAAAAATTAAAAGCTGTACTAAGATGGAAAAAGCAACTAGATTAAAAATCAGAGAGTACAAATGAAAGACTTAATGGTATAACTCAAAAATTTGGAAAAGCAAAAACAAAACAAACCCAAATCAATAGACAAGAAGAATTAATAAGAAAATTGATGAGAAATCAATAAAATAGAATAAAGAAAACAATACTCAGAATCAAAGAATCTAAGAGCCAGTTGTTTAAAAAAATGAAGATAGGCAGATGTTTAGCCCAGATAACCTAAAGAAAGAAAGAAAGAGCAAATCCAAATCAAATTCGGAAACAAAGGGGACACATCACAACAGACATCAAGATCCAGAACATTGTAATAAAATACTTTAAAAAGCTATACTCTATTAAATTAGATGATCTAAAAGAAGGGGATAAATGTATAAATTCAATGGATACACAGTTAAAGCAAGATGAAATCAACAGTTTAAACAGACCCATAAGAAATAAGGAAATTAAAACAGTAATAACAGAGCATCACAAGTAAACAAACCCCAGGCCCAGATGGATTCATAGTAGAATTTTACCAGACCTTCAATGAAGATACACAACCAATATTATTAAATTGTCCAAAAAGATAGTAAGACAGAACAAAACAAAGAAAACTATGAACACAGATGAAAAATTTCTCAGCAAAATAGTCACAAACTACATCCATACACATATCAAAAAGATCATCCACTATGATAATTGGTTCTGTTCCAGAGATGAGGGGATGGATAAATATACATAAGGAAATATATGTAACAATTCATATAAGTGGACTTATAGATAATAAAATAGCATGATCATCTCAACAGATGCAGAAAAGGCCTTTGACAAAAATAGCATGCTTTTATGATAAAAATCCTAGAGGGAAATGGACTGGAGGGAACATGTCTCAACATAGTCAAAGCTATATCCAGAAAACCAACAGCCATAATCATTCTAAATGAGGATAAACTGCAGGCATTTTTATTAAAATCAGGAATCAGACTAGGCTGTCCACTATTCCGGGTCTCTTTCAATATAGTGCTTAAAACTCTTGCTAGAGCAATAAGACAAAAGAAGGAAAATAAAGGTGTACTAAAAGAAGAGGTTAAAATATCTCTATTTGCAGATACATAATACATGAGGTTTCCCAAAAATTCAATCAGAAAATGTCTGTATATGATCAACACTTTCAGCAAAGTGGAAATAAATTTAAATCCATTTATAAAAATCAGTTGCCTTTCTATATACCAATAACAAGCAATCAGAGAAAGAGTTCAGGGAAACACTCTCATTCACAATAGCGGAAAGGAGAAAAGAAAAGAGAGAAGAAAGAAAAGAAAGAAAGAAAGAAAGAAAGAAAGAAAGAAAGAAAGAGAGAGAGAGAGAAAGAAAGAAAGAAAGAAAGAAAGAAAGAAAGAGAGAGAGAGAGAAAGAAAGAAAGAAAGAAAGAAAGAAAGAAAGAGAGAGAGAGAGAAAGAAAGAAAGAAAGAAAGAAAGAAAGAAAGGGGGGAGGGAGAGAAAGAAAAAGAAGGAAAGGAAGGAAGGAAGGAAGGAAGGAAGGAAGGAAGGAAGGAAAGAGAATGCAGGAGTAAACCTAATTGAAGACATTAAAGACCTTTACAACAAAAATTCTAAATCTTTGAAGGAGAACATTGAATAAATAATAAGGACATGGAGAGAACTCCCATGCTCATGGATTAGTAGAATTATTTTTGTGAAAACGGCCATCCTACCACAAGCAACTTATAGATTCAATGCAATTCCAATCAAAATTTCATGAAATTCTTCACAGAATTAGAAAATAATCCTAAAATTCCTAGAGAAACACTAAAACTCATATAGCAATCATGAGCAGAAAGAGTAATGCTGGGTGGATTATTAACCAGATCTCAAACTACATTACAGATCTGCAGTCATTAAAATAGCATGGTATTGATACAAAAATAGACATGTAGGTAAAAGAAACAAAATTAAATAACCAAACGAGTGCACACAACTTCAGTCACCTGATATTTGACAAAGGTACCAAGAACAAGTACCAAGAGTCACATCATTGAAAGAGACTCTCCTTGTAGCCACAATTTCCTTAGGTTGGATTGGGGTTTCTTAAGCAGTGTTTTCTGAACAAAATGCATCAGTTGTGAGTTGAACTCACAGTGGTTGTGACAGCATGCACAGCACTTACACAAGCTCAAGCCATACAAAATCACAGCATGGAGAAGGGAAGTCTCCACAAAGTCCCAGCTCTAGTTTATGAGCTATTGGCAATCCATAGCTCCTGGGAGTGGAGAATCCATTTTCTTTAAGGATGAGACACTTGGTAAATTGACAGTACTTCAAAGAATAGACTCACACCATAGAGTATTTGGCAGAAACAAACTGTACTATATTACAGAAAAAAAAGGACATGAAGTTGGAAGAATAGGAAATGGAGGGTTAATCAGGGAGCAGAGGAGACTGGGGGCCGAATGGAACCAAAATACACTGCATTCTCAAAGAATTAATAATATTATTTTAGAAACATGAGTTAAAATTCCATTCAATCAACACTGTGAAGTTTATTACAGTAATAAAAGGTTGATTTTTATACAGTGAAAAAGTTTTTGGAACTAACATATTCAACAAAATTTCATGGTATAAAAACATGCAGAAATGAACAATACTTCTTCACCACAGTAAAATATCTAAAACAAAATTCAGGAAAAATACCATTTGAAACAGCATTAGAATGAAATGCAAATACATTTTTTCTGAGGAAGTGAAATAACCGTACAGCAAAAAAATGAAATATAGATGAAAGAAATTAAACAAGGCATTAAAGATGACAAACCATCCCATGTTCTTACAGACTAGAAGGATTAAAATCATGAGGATGTCCATACAACCTAATATGGTCTGCATATGGAAATTTTCTATCATACATTTTTTTACAGGCATAGATAAAAAACTGGTGTGTTTCTTTTTTTTTTTTTTTTGGTCTTTTTGAGACAGTGTCTCCCTGTAGAGCCAATTGGCCTGGAACTCAATGTGGAAACTAGGCTGGCCTTGAATTCACAGAGATCTGTCTGCTTCTGCCTCCTAAGTACTGGAATTAAAGGTGTACACCACCATGCCTAGATTTTTTATGGTATGATTTTTATGACACCCCCAAAATTCCCAAATATCATAAGAAATCATGAAAAATAAGAACAAAGTTGGACTATATAATCTCTTGATTTCAAAACAATGAAACAGTATGATAATGAAATGAAAAAACATGCCAATCAACATAATATACAAAAATACAATTAAGGGCTAGACAGATGGGTCAGCGGTTAACAGCATTGACTGCTCTTGCAGAAGACCTCGGTCGATTCCCAGACCCACATGGCAGCTAACAACTGTCCTGTAATTTTAGTTCCAGGGGTCCGATGCCCTCTTCTGACTTCTGTGGGCATTATATGACACAGGTGCACTTACACACATGTAGGCAATACATTTATACACATAAAATTAAAATAATAAATAAAATATTAAAAAATTCGATTAAGAAATAAGCTTAAGTGCATTTGGTCAACTATATTTTGACAAAGATTCTAAGAATATGTAAAAGGTAAAGGCTATTCTCCAAGTAAATGTTACCAAGGAAACTAGGTATCTACATAAGTAAGAACAAAAATTGGCCCTTACCTGGCATCATAAAAAGACCCAACAAAAATAGATACAAAATTTAATAAGACCTTAATCTATAATATCATTAGAAAGAACATTTATAATGTCAAGGGTCTGAATCCTTGACATTATAATTGGCCATCACTTCTTTAAAATGTGACACAAATGCAGAAGCAACAGAAACAAAAGCAAAGATATGCAAATGGAGTCCTCTAACTAAAAAGTGTCTTTATTGCTAGTACAAGAAAAATGAAAATGCGACCTAACAAAATGAAGACAATATAAAAAGACTAGGTCAAAAAAGCTAAAAAATGATAGGTGCTGGTAAGAATGTGGAGAGAGGAAACTCTTGGTAGAAATGTAAATATGTGAAGATAGCATAGTAGGCTCATTAATTAAAAATGGAGCTATCCCTCTCTCCTACCTGTAAGCCTCTCTCCTGGGTAAGTCCATTGTGCCCTCTGTGCCTTGACTCCCCCAGCCTCATTCACCCTCCCATCTCCCCTACCTGTCTCTCCTAGTTTGGGTCCTGTCCCATTCCTTGTCTTGGGGCCCCAGAAACCTGGGGAACCAATACTGCTTCCTGATACTTTTCATCCAGACCAAAGAAATGCCTTCTCTGGGCCCCAGGAGCACTACTTCTGGGACTGGCACCACGCTCATCTCCCTCTGATTACCTGGGCCTGCACCACCCCCCAGCCACTTTCTGGGACCAAAGGGGCTGACCTTTCCTCTTCCTGATCCTTTGCATCCAGACCAACTCAGCTCCTCAGTGCAGTCCCCAGGAGTCCTTGGGGCCTCTTCCTGCCACATCTGCCTTTCCATCTCTGGGTGGCATGGCCACCAACTGCCCTAGACCAGCATCTTTCCTGGGCCAGGCTACCAGGCCAATCCAACCCTAAATTCCTGAGGCCAAAATCTTTCCTGGAGGGATCCAGACCTTAGGAGAAAGCCTGAGAGCATCTGATCCTCATCTGAATTGGGGCTCTGTGGGAACTCCTGAAGAGAAAAGCAATCCCGCCACTCCAAAATAAAATCAAAAGAGAGAACCAGAAGCTTAGACGAACCAGCTTTTCATGCCCAAAAAGTAAAACAAATATGCACATAAAGTTTACAAAAAGAAGCAGACCTAAACTTGAAGACTTGAGTCTATGTAAAGTCAACAAAAAGATACAGACCTACACTTGAAGGCCTGAGTCTCACACAAGAATCAGAAACTACAAAAGAAATTCACATGTCAAAATAACAGAGAAAAAATAATAACATGAAAAACCAAAATAACATATCCCCACTAAATACCAATAGTCCTCTAGAGGAGTACAACGAGAAAGAACACCCTAGAGATAATGCAGGACATGGAACTCAAAAGAACAATTATAAACATGATAAAAGAATTCAGTGAATTTAAAGAACACACAAATGAATCAAAGAACTGAAGGAAGATAGGGATAAACTTCTGAATGAATTCAGAAGAGAGTTAGAAACATTGAAGAATATTCAGGCTGAATTGAAGAAGGAAGTGAAACATTCAGTACTCAGTAGGTCAATTAGAAACAACAGAAGAAAGCCTTACTAATAGGAAGAATGAAATGGAAAGCAGAGTATCAAGATTGGAAGATAAAGTGGATGAACTAGACCACTCAAGCAGATTATGAAAAATTTAAGAAATCACAAGAATGGAATATGCAGGAATTGAGTGATATCATAAAAAGACCAAACGTATGAATCACAGGCATACAAGAAGGAGAAAAATCCCAAGATAATGGCATGGACAAGATCTTCAACAGAATTGTGGAAGAAAATTTCCCAAAGTTAAAGAAAGACATGCCCATACATATACAAGAAGCATATAGAACACCAAACAGACAGGAAAGAAAAGAAACTCTCCACAGCACATCATAGTAAAAACACTACATGTACAAAACGAAGAGACAATTCACAAAGCTGCAAAAGAGAAACAACAAGTCACATATAGGGGAAAACCCATTAGGAGTACAGCTGTCTTTTCGGTGAAAACTGAAACACAGAAGTGCCTGGACCAAAGTATTTCCACTTTTAAATGACCACAGAGGCCAATCCAGATTACTATACCCAGCCAAAATGTCTATTATAGTCGAAGGGGAAAGAAAAACCTTCCATGACATAAATAGGCTGAAGTAATTCATGTCCACAAAACCAGCTCTTCAGAGAGTTCTGAAAGCAATACAAAGAGCTGAAGAAAGGAATGACTATACCCAAGGGATTGCAGAAAGAAATCCAATGAGGGTATAACTTTGGAAAAGTACAGCTATATCAAGAATGTAAACAAAATAAAAATGACAGGATTCAATACTCATCTTTTATTAATAGGTTTAAATATTAACAGACTGAACTCCCCAGTCAAAAGACACAGACTATGAGAATGGATTAAGAAACAAAACCCATGTTTTTGTTGTCTGCAAGAAACTCATCTCACTTTCAAGGACAGACACTATCTTAAAGTGAAAGGATGGAAAAAAACATACCAAACAAATGGCACGAAGAAAAGAGCAGGTGTAGCAATTCTAATATCTGATAAAATAGACTTCAAACTAAAACTAATCAGAAGACACAAAGAGGGTCACTTTATTTTGATCAAAGGAACAATGAATCAAGAAAATATTACAATCATGAGCATATATTCACAAAACTCTGGTGCACCCAACTTCATAAAAACAATACTACAGGACTTTAAGACCCAGATTAAGCCCAACTCAGTAATAGTAGGAGACTTTATTACCCCACTGTCTCCATTAGATAGTTCAACAGGGCAGAGAGTTAACAGAGAGACATCTGAATTGAATAATACCATATATCAAATGGACTTAGCAGACATCTGAATATTCCACCGAAGCACCAAAGGCCATACTTTCTACTCAGCAACCCATGGAAACTTCTCCAAAATCGACTATACACTGGGGCACAAAACAAACCTCAACAAATACAAAAAAATTGAAATAATTCCATGCATTCTATAGGACCACAATGTAATAAAGCTTACAATCAACACCTGAAGAAGCCCTAATCACCACATGAATGCATGGAGATTAGGTAAAACATCCTGAATGATGATAGGGTCAAAAGAGAAATTAAGAATTAAAAATATCCCTGGAATTAAATGAAAAGGACAATACAACACGACAAAATGACTGGGACATGCTAAAAGTGGTCCTTAGAGGGAAGTCTATAGCTCTAAGTACCTACATCAAAAAATCTGAAAGAACACAAATAAATGACTCAACATTGCAACTCAACACAGTTGAAAAGCAACAGCAAACGAAACCTAAATCCAGCACACAAGAAGAAATAACAAAAATCAGGGCAGAAATTAATGAAATTGAAACAAAGAAAACAATACAAAGAATCAACAATTCCAAGAGCTGGTTCTTTGAAAAGATAACAAGATAGACAGACTGCTACCCAGTTAACTAAAAGAAAGAAAGTGCATCTCCAAATCAACAAAATCAGAGATGAAAGGGTAAACATCACAACAGACACCAGAAAGATACAGAACATTATAAGGGGATACTTTAAAAACATATATGCTACTAAATTTGAAAACGTAAAAGAAATGGACAGATATCTAAATGCATGGGAACCAACAAAACTAAACCAAGAAGAGATTAACAGCTTAAACAGACCCATAAAACAGAAAGAAATTGAAAGAGTAAGACAAAACCTCCCGACTAAAAAAAAGCCCAGGACCAGATCGATTTACAGCAGAATTCTATCAGACATTTAAAGAAGATCTGCATCCAATACTACTTAATTTATTTGAACAAATAGAAAAGGAGGGAGAACTTCCAAATTCCTTCTATGAAGCCAGCATCACTCTAATACCAAAGCCAGGTAAAGATACAACCAAAAAAGAAAACTATAGATCCATATCCTTAATGAATATAGATGCAAAAATTCTCAACAAGATACCTGCAAACCACATACAGACACACAACAAAAAGATCACCCACAATGATCATTTGGCTTTATCCCAGAGATGCAGGGATGTTTCAATATATGTAAGTCAATAAATATCACAAATCATATAAATGGGCTCAAAGAAAAGAACCACATGGTTATCTCAACAAATGAAGAGAAGGCCTTTGAAAAATTTCAACATGCATTTATGTTCAAAGTCCTAGAGGGAATTGAACTGGAGGGAACACACCTCAACATAATTAAAGCCATATATAACAAACCCACAGCCAACATCATTCTAAATGGAGAAAAACTGGAAGCATTCCCATTGAAATCAGGAACCAGACAAGGCTGTCCACTATCTCCACTTCTCTTTAACATAGTACTTGAAACTCTTGAAAGAGCAATAAGACAAGAGAAGGAAATTAAAGGAGTACTACTTGGAAAAGGAAGAGATCAAATTATCCCTTTTTGCAGATGATATGCTATTATATCTAAGTAAATGGAGAAAAACTGGAAGCATTCCCATTGAAATCAGGAACCAGACAAGGCTGTCCACTATCTCCACTTCTCTTTAACATAGTACTTGAAACTCTTGAAAGAGCAATAAGACAAGAGAAGGAAATTAAAGGAGTACTACTTGGAAAAGGAAGAGATCAAATTATCCCTTTTTGCAGATGATATGCTATTATATCTAAGGGATGCCAAATGCCAAACCAGAAGACTCCTAGAAGTTATTAACACATTCTGGCAAAAGACCTTGGATAGCCAAAGCAACCCTGAGCTCTAAGAGCAATGCTAGGCGGATTACTATACCAGATTTCAAGCTGTATTACAGAGCTATAGTAATAAAACACCATGGTACTGGCACAAAAATAGACCCATAGGCCAATGGAAAAAAATTGAAGACCCAAATATGAGTGAATGCAATTTCAGCCACCTCATATTTGACAAAGGGGCCAAGAATATTCACTGGAGGAACGACAGCATGTTTAGCAAATGATGCTGGCAAAACTGGATCCCCACTTGTAGAAGAATGAAACTAAACCCCTATCTTTCACCCTGCACAAAAGTCAATTCCAAATGGATCAAAGACCTCAATGTAAAGCCTGAAACTCTGAAACTATTAGAAGAAAACTTTGGGAAAAACCTACAAGATATAGGCGTAGGAAAGGATTTTCTAAA
>NW_008360329.1:69379-123339 GCF_000622305.1 Nannospalax galili
TCTGACAGAGGTTTAATAACCAGAATTTATAATGAACTCAAAACAAGAAGCAACCCAATTAAAAGATGGGCTAAGGAGCTGAACAGAGAGTTCTCAAAAGAAGTAAAGATGGCTGTGAAGACTCTCAAAAGATGTTCAACTTCACTAATAATTAGGGAAATGCAAATTAAAACCACTTTAAGATTTCACCTTACCCCAGTCAGACTGGATAAGATCAAGAAAACAAATGATACCAAATGTTGGAAAGGATGTGGGGAAAGGGAAACACTCATCCACTGCTGATGGGGCTGCAAACTGTTTCAACCCCTATAGAAAGCAATGTGGAGAACTCTTAAAAACTATAAATGAACCTAACATTTGACCCAGTTATACCATTCCTTGACATTACCCAAAGAACTCATTCTATTGCAGAGGCACTTGTATATCCATGTTTGTTGCTGCTCTTTTCACAATAGCTAAGAGATGGAAGCAACCTAAGTGTCCCTCAATTGATGAGTGGATAATGAAAATGTGGTTCATTTATATGATGGAGTTTTACTCAGTAGTAAAGAAATATGAAATCATGAAATTTGCAGGTAAATGGATGGAACTAGAAACTGTTATACTAAGTGAAGTAACACAGACTCAAAAAAAAAATAGACATATGTTCTCCCTCATATGCGGATCCTAGAACCAAACCCTGATAAGCGAGTATATATCCAGACATATCTACAGGAAACAGGATAATGGAAAAGGAACAGGGAGGTAATGGAAAAGAAATAACCTGAAAGAGAAGAACAGTAGGAAACGGGCCTTAATAAGGGAGATATGGATAAAAATTGGGTTAGTTTAAGGGAGGGGGGAGGGAAGGGTACACAAGGAACCTATTGGACAAAGGGAAAGAAGGATCTCAAGAGAGGTAGGACCATAGGAGAAGGGTATTATTAAGGGAGAAAGGGGGGAAATGGGGGCACCTTGGGTGGGAAAACCATGATGGAGGGATGAAACAATGCATGAGATAAACAGTGCCTAGCTGGTTTTGAAGACCAGAGGGAACCATATTACTCCTACAACCTACTGACAAATTATACATAGCGGATTGGGAAATATATGTCTAGGTGGGGTTTATCTGGGAACAACTTGTCTTTGCCCAGGATTTGTCTACATGACACAAAGTAATTGAGAGTGCCAGACTGGTGGAACTATACTTCTTGGGTGTTTAACAGACATACTTTGAGGCCTATGGTGATTTCGTCAGAGAGACATAAAGGACACATTTTGATCCTTGCCCTCCTAGATTGACTAATTCCAGGGGACTATGAGCATCTCTCAAAATGTCCTATAATGGTGGTGGGTCACCTGTCCTCTTGATCATGGAGGCTGAGGAGACTCCACGGGATGGACTTGAGCCAGCGTCCAGTCTATAGAGTGGAGTGTCAACATAGATAAATCATTTCCTCCATGCTTTTGGGCAAAGCCAACCATGGTGAAGCAGGACCTTTGACTTATCTTCACATAGGCTGAACTGTTGAAGGAAAGGAGCCAGGGGCTCCTCCCAAACCTATGTGACCCCTGAGGAACAGATCCTCAAACGACCTTCAGAGTAAAAATAAATCAGTTTATTTGGACCCACTGTATGGCCTTAAATACCCAAAAGGAGGGTGTGACCAAAGATTAAAGGGGCCAATATAATTCCATAAGAGTCCATATGTATAGCTGGAGGCTGCATAGCAAGCAACAATGCCAGATGGGTGATACCTTCTTTGAATTGTTGGCCAAGGTGGCCAAATGGATTCCCAGATAGTAACCCAGCATAGAACTGGGAAAATGAACAGCAGACCCCGATTTTATCCAAAGGGATGTTGACAACTTATTACCTATAGATGAGGAACAGCTGACACTCCTAAAACAAAGACCTCTAGATAGGCTGACTAGACACACAGGAAGGGCAGGTGGTCCCCATGGTTGGGCATGCCAACAACACAGCAGACAGTAGCAGGGATGTTGGAGTGTAGGGGCTCTAGTGGGGGGAGGGAGGCTATGGGAGGGTGGTATCTGGAATGTGGGTATAAAAAAAAATAAAAATAATTCTTCAAAGCATAAAAATTTTCTCCTTGATGGTTGGTAGATGTGAAAAACATTACCACTGAAATCTACCTGATGACTTTATATCCATGCTCAGATGCCAAGGAGATCTGAAAGTAACCAACTATGACTAGCAATAATCAGATATATAGAGATTAGAAACACATGTACAAACATCTTAGCACTAATTGCATTAAAAATGAATTTTTCTGTATGAAACTGTATTTTAATAATGAAATGGAGATAATTTTTAAAGTTAAAAACCTCATTTGATTTCATGTCTTATAGGGCTTATACTGAGTATAGTATTGTGTAACTGTTAATTCAACTGGAAACCTAAAAGTTTGCAGCCAATTTTGAAAGAGATACATTTTGGCTCTGGAAGTTGTTGTTGGATATGTCAATGCTGTTGTAATGAAGTGCTTCTTCTAATTATATGGTTATTAAATAAATAATTTTTAAAAAATGGAGCTATCACCAAACCCATTATTTTTATTTCTTTATTTATTTTATTGTCTTTTTGAAGCAGGGTCTCCCTGTAGCCCCAGCTGTCCTGGAACTCACTATGTGGACCAGGCTGGCCTTGAACTCACAGAGAATCTAATTAAATATTATTAAAATAATTTAGATTTCAACTTATGTTAGCATCTGCTATTTTAGTTTTAAGTTTAATTGCTAGGTCTGTGATCCTTTTAAAGTTAGTATTTATGAAAAATATAAAGTCTAGGTTATTTTTTCTTCTGTACATATTGATGTCAATCATTTAGAAAAAGGCTCATTTCTCCTTTGCTCTGTTTTTCCTCCTTTTTCAATCAGTTTACTGTTTATGCTTGCTTGTTTCCAGAATATGCTTTGTTTAAATTATCTATTTGTCTTCTCTTTTATTAATTTTATATCATTGTTGCTTATAGGAGAACCTGAAGTTTGGTTATGTTACGGCTGCAATTTTGGTCTTTTTTGTTTTTTTTCCTTTGGTCTTTTTGAGACAGGGTCTCCCTGTAGCCCCAGCTGTCCTGGAACTCACTATGTAGACCAGGTTGGCCTTGAACTCACAGATATCCACCTGCCTCTGCCTCCCAAGTGCTGGGATTAAAGGAGTGTGCCACCATGTCTGGCCTCTGGTCTTTTCTTGTTTTGGTTATTTGAGTTTCTGTTTCTTCTAAATCTTAACTTTGGCATCAACTTGTTAATATTTACAAAAGTTACTTTGGATTGTATTGAATTTATAGATAAAATTCAGTGAATTTTTATTATATATTTTTATTATATTTTCTTGATTTATTCCGACAAGAACTTTTAGTGAGATGTTAAAAAGTAGAGAGAGGTGACATAACTTTGTGGATTACATTGATGGTGAATTTTCTTTAGTAAAGAATAGGCTAAATACTACATGGCTTGTTTTACATTTCTTTTATACATCACATGATTCAACTCATTGATGTTTTATTAAGCACTTTGCATTTAAATTCTTGAGAAATATTGATCTTCAATTTCTTTTTTCTTCTTTGTCCATTCAGAAGATTAGATTAATATTTACCTAATTGGAAGTATTGGGAATTACTCTTTTTTGTTACCCCTGAAAGAAACTATAGGTAATTAAATAAACATCTTCCTTAAATATTTGGTGAATACACCTGAGCTGAGTATTTTCTCTTTTGGAAGTGTATCAACTATAAATTCAGTTCATATATTGAACATACATATATTTGCCTATTATTGCATGAGTTGGTAGATTATGTTCATATAATGTCCATGTCTTCTATGTTATCAAAACCATGTACTTAGATATTGATGGTATTGATGTATTATCTATTAAATGTTCATCACATCTGTAGTAATGTAACCTTTATTTCTAACATTATAAGTTCATGTATGTTTTATTTTTAGCTATGCCTACATGAAGTTTTACTTATTTCATTAATTTTTTTAAAAAATGGTTTTGTTGGTTTTCCCATGCCTTATGTTTCCAATTTCATTATGTTTACCCTATTTTTTGTGCATTTTAAAATAATTTTTATATTATTCTATTTATTTTCTATTTTTCTAAAAATAAGGCTTAAGGCATTTATTTGTGATTTGTCTTTCCTGATATATGCAGTGAAGGCTAGAATTTTCTCCCTAAGTACTATTTAATTAGCATGCCATTAGTTTCAAAAAGTTGTGTTTTGTTTTTGGAGTTTGACATGTTAAAAATTCACTTGAGAAATCTTCTTTAGGATATATAATATTTGAATCTGTTTTTAATTACTGCCAACTTTCATATTTTTTTAGATAGCTTTCTGCTATTGATTTCTTACTTAATTCCACTGTTGTCTGAGAGCAGATAGTCAATGACTTCCATGCTTTTACATTAGCTATTATCTCTTTTACGGCCTTAGATGAGGTGTATCTTCATGAATACACAATGATATCCCCAGAGGAGATTTTTATTATATCATTGTTGAACGAAGTAGATGTCAATTATATCTAGTTGACGGATGGTATTGTTGAGTTCAACTACATCCTTACTGATTTTCTATTTGCTGAATATGTCCATTTCTGGTGAAGGGCTGATAAAGTCTCCAGTAATAGATTAATTTATCTGTCCTTACACTTTTATTCTTTCTCTTTATATATGTTGATCTCTTTAGTTAGTCACATATGTCTTAGGATGGTGTCTTTGGGGAGAGATGACTCTTTCCTTCTTATGCAACGCCCCTCTGTATACCCACAGTTTCCTTGCTGTAAAGTCTGCTCCTCTGAAGTGACTGTTGCTCTCCATGCTTTCTCTGATTCGTCTTAGCACAGTGCACATTTTCTAGCCATTTACTTTTATTCTATATGAATTTTATAGTTAAAATAGGTTTCTTATAGACAGCATATAGTTGTGTCTTAATTTTCTATACTTTAATAATCTATTTCCTTTAATTGGTGCATTTACAACAATAGCATTCAAATTAATTATTGATAAAATTGGATTAATACATCCAAATTTGTTTTTGTCCTCTGATTATTATTAGTAGTAGTAGTAGCAGTGGTATTTATAGATTTCATTGATTCTTTCTCTCTTTTATGATGTCTACTACTGTTTTGTTAGTCTTCTTTGTTATCTTTCCTGACATTATTCTGTAACAACTTTCATAGAGTCACTGAAGTCTTTGTGACAAATTAATGATTGGACAGAGCTTTCCTTAGATGTCTACAATTAATATTTCTCTGTCTTTTCTGGGGGCTCTCTGTTCAGATTGGGTCATATTTTGAACACTCTGTTTTGGATCTAGGATCCACCTTGCCTGTCTAACCATGATAATGCTCAGGGAATAAAGCTGCAAGTGTGAGTGAACTCCATCCTTCCTCATCAGTGGCTACCAAGAAAACTCTGCATTCTGATTGTAGACTGGCCTGGAGCTAAAAAGGTGATGGTAAGCATAGGGCAAGTTAAAATCCTAACAGACAAATCACTTAAAAATAGACTCACATTATTTTTATTCATGGGTATCTTTGTGTGTGTGTGTGTGTGTGTGTGTGTGTGTGCGTGTACATCATGTGTGGTTGCTGGCATAGGCAGGAGAGCATTGGTGGATTCCCTGAAGCTAGAGTTACAGGTGGTTGTGAGTAGCTAATGTGAGTCTGGGGACCAAACTTGGGTCCTCTGGAAGATATCAAGCATTCTTAACTGTTGAGCAGTTCCTCCTGCCCCAAGATCATTAACTGTTTTTCCAGTAGCAGAGATCAGTCCCAGGGCCTTGCACATGTTATGCAAGTTTTCTATCACTATTTTAGATCCTGAGTCCCCCAGGCTCCTTTCTATTACCAATATTAATATATTTTCTTATCTATAAAAATTCCAGATACTGTTCTATGCTTTTGATTAATTACCAAAGTTTTAAAACATTTTAAAACATTCTAATGATGTCAGTTTTTGCAGTCTTAATTACTTTTATAGAGAAAAAAATTTCAAATTGCTTGAATTGTGAAACTACGACAAAGAAAATACCTTCATATACAAAATTGCTACATAAAATAGAAGACAACGACACAGCTACATGTAAAGGCTTCTTTGGTATTTAGGTCATACTGCTGTCACGTAGAAGTTTTCAGGAGGCTCTTGGTCCTTTGTTGCACTGAGGATTTCTTTTATTGATAAAATTCCTCAAATTTCCGTGAACTCTTTCTGTGTGATTCTTGATCACTGGGACTGAATAATTTGGTGAAAACCAGTGTTAGAATATTTCTGAGGATTTGCTCGTCAGCCAGTAAATTGGAAACTGATTTTTCTTTAACGTTATTTGGGAATTGACTAGTTTAAGTTTCTAGAGCAGACTTGACATAAATAAATGTGCTAAGTAAATATTTGCTGAATTGATGAATGATTAAATATCATTAATTGTGCCTAAATACATTTGCCCAGGTTTTGTTTCTAGAAATAGTCATTGAATAGAGAAATTATTAAGTGAATATGCATCAGTGGACATTTTAAAAGTAACTATGAGATATTATACTTTATTGCAAATGAAAAGCAGGTTTTTAGGGCACAGTACGTAATATTGGTGTTCAATTTTTGTTTGAAGGAATTATAAAAATCTGAGGTACATGTTCCTTTAATATAAAAATATAGAATGTCGGGGCTGGAGAGATGGCTCAGTGGTTAAGAACACTGGGTTTTCTACCAGAGGACGTGCTTCGAATCCCAGCACTCATGTGGTGGCTAACAACCATCTGTAACTGCAATTCCAGGGAATCTGATGTCCTCTTCTGATGTCCTTGAGCATTGCATGACATGGGTGCACATACATACATACACTTACATACATACATAGACAAATATATATATATATATAATATGATGTGGAGTCTCTTTACTAATTTTCTTCTTTTTTCTGTCCTTCATTCTTCTGTTTTGATATTATAGTAAAGCCCTAGTTTCTAAGTTTCTAATAAAATCAATATAGCATAAAACACAAGTATTTAGTCTATAAATGATATGCTTGTTATTATTAAATAATTATCCATAACATTATGTACCCATTCAAATTAATAAAGTCTGTTCCACTTAATCTGAAGCAGTATAAATCTGTAATTTTCTTGTGGTTTCATATACCAATATTTCAACATAATTAGGGCCCATGACTTTTCAATTGCTATAGATTTCTCTACTGAGACATTAATATCAGGTGAAACTTAAGTAGGAATAATAATTTAAGAGAATAAGAAAAATATTTATTGTGTCTCAGCATTTATAGCATGAAATTGTAATGATATCCTTTAATATTGTTATTGGGAGTGTGCTGAGGTAGCTGGATTGATGAATTTGCTTATAGATTTGTTAACCTTAGTAGGGGTAGATACAGCCTTATTTTGGAAAATTACATTAACCATTGTAAACAATAAGGTACTGTTTCACTGAATTATAGCATACTCTCATTTTTAAAAAAGCCACTGATATGGATACCTGGATAATATCCAGTGGCCTTTCATTTACCCAGGGCTCCTAGTATGCTACAATTTTAGGCCCAAATTTCCTCACAAGTGAAACTTTAATTTACTGTCACACCAAATCTGTCCAAGTCTTGGGCTAGACCAAAACAAGCCACAGGGTATCATTAGAGGACTCTGTGTGTGTGTGTTCGAGTGTGACTCTACATGTGTGCATGCGAGTGGAGGCTAGAGGAGAATCTGAGTTGTCATTCCTGTGTTCACCTTGTTTTTCTTGACACAGAGTCTCTCACTGACCAAGTAGGCTGAGGCAGTCAGTCAGTGGCACCCAAGAATCAGCCTGTCTCTACATCCCTAGTATTGAGATTGCAAGCATTCATTTGAACTTTGATCCTCATGTGCAAAAGATAAGCACTATACCAGCTGAGCTATCCCTTCAGCCCAGTTGACATGATTTCTTAATCAGTGGTAGTGAAGTGAAATGATCTTGGTTGTTCATTAATCTGTTTATCAACTTAGGTAGATACTTCATAATTTGAATTCTTCTTTATAACCAAACTTTTTTTCCTCTTCTTACAAGGTCACCACACACCCTAGCTGGGTGACCTGTAGCCAGAGGCTCAGCAGTGACCGTCTTCGTCATTTGTATCATGGCATTCCTGCTAGTCTTATCTTTATGATTTTGTCTCCAATCTTTTCAGTGGCTTAGATATTAAATTTGTTGGAAAAATTCTTTAGAAATGCAATTCTTTAATTGTCTTTGATAAAGTGTTATTCAACTGTATATATTTTCTTAATTTTAGGTAAGTTTCCAATTTATTCAAAGATTTTTTTTCATTTTTTTATTGTTTTTTTTTGTGTGTGTATTTCATACAGAACATCCCAAACAATCTTATTCATGTTTATACCCGCATCCCAAATGGCACCCTCCCATAGTCTCCCCTCCTCCCCCACTGGAGCCCATGCACTCTATCATCCCAGTTACTGTCCACTGTGTTATCAGTGCCCCCAGCCATTACCCAGTGCTAGTCCATCTGCTGAATCTAGTCAGCCTATCTAGAGTTCCTTGTTTTAGGAAGATCAGCTCTTCCTCATCTAGCAGCAATCAGTTGTCAACATTCCTTTAGATTAAGACTGGGGTCTGCTGTTCATTTTCCTAGTTCTATGCTGAGTTACTGCCTGGGAGTCTCTTGGACCACTCCAGCCAACAACTCAAAGAAAGGTATTTCCTGTCTGGTATTGTTTCTTGTTATGCAGCCTTTAGCTATACACATGTACTCTTAAAGAATTATACTGATCACTTTAATCTTTGGTTATACTTTCCTTTTGGGTGTTGAAGACCATATGCTTAGCTCAGATTAATCAATTTATTTTTAGTCTTAAGGTCGTTGGAGGATCTGTTCTTTAGGGATCACATGGGCTTAGGAGGATCCCCCTAGCTCCTTTCTTTTACCAGTTCCACCTATGTGAAGATAAGTCAAAGGCCTGCTCGACTGTGGATGGCTTCATTTGGAAGCATGAAGGAAATGTTTCTTCTGTGTTGACCTTCTCTTTGTAGACTGGACAGTGGTTCAAGTCCATCTGGTGGGGGTCTCCATTGCCTCCTTGATTAAGAGGACAGAAACAAAGAAAACAATACAAAGAATCAATGAATCCAAAAGGTGGTTTTTTGAAAAGATAAACAAGATTGACAGACTTCTAGCTTGTACCTCCAAATCAAAAAAATCAGAGATGAAAGGGGAAATATCACAACAGACACCAAAAAGATCCAGAACATTATAAGGGAATACTTTAAAAACCAATATCCTACTAAATTTGAAAACCAGAAAGAAATAGGCAGGTATCTAAAAGCATGGGAACCACCAAAACTAAACCAAGAAGAGATTAATAGGTTAAACAGACCCATAACACATAAGGAAATTGAAACTGCAGTACAAAACCTCCCAACTAAAAAAATCCCAGGACCAGATAGGTTTTCAGCAGAATTCTACCAGACATGTAAAGATCTATATCCAATACTATTTAATTTATTCAAAAAGATAGAAATGGTGGGAGAACTTCCAAATTCCTTCTATGAAGCCAACATCATTCTAATACCAAAATTAGGTAAAGATACAACCAAAACAGAAACTATAGACCCATACCCTTAATGAACATAGATGCAAAAATTCTCAACAAAATACTTACAAACTGCATACAGACACACATCAAAAAGATCATCCACCATGATCAAGTCAGCTTTATTCCAGAGATGCAGGGATGGTTCAATATACATAAGTCAAAAATGTCATAAATCATATAAATGGACTCAAAGACAAGAACCACATGGTCATATTCAAAGATTTTAAAAAATAATTCAAATTTTTACTTTTTGAGAATTTCATACATGAGTATTCTTAGATCACCTCTTCCTTTCTCTCTTCCCCATCTTCCACAGCACCCACCACTTCTCAGTTTGTAAACTCTTCTTTAACACACACACACACACACACACACACATATAACTTATTGAATCCATTTAGTGTTGCTCCTATGTATATATGTTTAGGGCTGACCTATTCAGATCGGATAACCTATCAGGAGGCTTGTCACTGGAGAACATTGATTTTCTTGCTATGCACAAGATGTTGATTCCTGTAACTGTTCATCTAGTTGTGGGACCTTGTAAAATTTGCCCTATCATGTTGTCATGACTACTGGTGTTGTCATCATGCAAGTCTTGCTTAGGCAACCATATTGTTGAGAGTTCAATAGTGTGTCTTTCCTGTCTTGCCTGGAAGACACTATCTAGCAGCAGGGGTCTCGTTCTTCTGGCTCTTAACATCATCTCTCCCCTCTTCCCTGATGTTTCTTGAGCCTTCGTATTGGAGTTGCATTGTAAATATACTAATTAGTTCTGGGCACCAGGTGGTCACTTAGTCTCTGAATTTGAATTTTGTGGATCTCTGTAATAGTCTCCATCTGTTGAAAAAAGAATTTTCTTTGACACACTGTGAGAGCTCCACTTACCAGTGGGTATAAGGATAAGCATTTAGAATGCAGTTAGAAATCATATTGGTTTAGGAAAATGGCAGTGGAACGTTCTCCCCTAGGCATGAATTCCCTTCTATTGAGTAGGATTTGAGTCCATTTAGACAGCTCTTGGTTACCCTCAAGATAAAAGTGTTGCTATTGTGTCATTGGTGATATCTTGCAAGGCTGGATATTGTTGTGTTTCATAGCCTTCATAGCTGGGTGGGGCTACTTTTCTTCCCTGATACCTTACACAGTCCCTTCTGATAGATGCTATGAGCCTAGTCCTCAGGAAGGAATCTTCTAGGTCAGTTTCCCAAGTCCTGTGTCTTATGTTTATGACGTCTTCAGCAACAGTCTTACCTTCTGGTTCTGGAAGGCAATAAATGGTCATGAAAATAACTTACATTGTTTTAAGAGACTTTTGGGCCCACCTGCTCAACAACTTGTAGGGAGTTTTCCCATGCCTGGTACTGGAGCTTTATATGATAGTCTAAGGCTCTTTGGGGACTCTCATTGCTTATGTGGCATAACTCTATTACACATATGTGTATGCGTATGCACATATGTATTATGTATGTAATTTTACTAAGCTAATAAAATAATACACTACCTTATGGCTTTTTCAAACATCTTTGGTGTTATCTCCACTTCCCCTCCATATTACCCTCCTTCCCTTCTCCCAGTAAAGTCCCATCCCATTTCTCATTTTCTCCTTGGTACTACCTCTGTCCTACTGTTCCCCTTTCTAGAGCTTGTTCTTTCCCCATGACATGGTCTCTTTCTATCATACAGGCTCTGCAGTGACTTCAGGTCATATACTTACCTCTTAAGAGTCAGAGCTAAGATGCACAAATAAGAGAGAATGTATTGCATTTGACTTTCTAGGTCTGCATTAACTCACTTAGTATAATGTTTTCCAGGTACGTCCATTTACCTGAAAATTTCACGATTTCATCTTTTTATACAGTGGATTAGAATTCCACTGTCTTTATGTGCCACATTTTTCACTATCCATTTATCATTGAAGGACATTCAAATTATTTCTGTTGCCTGGCTATTGTGCAAAGAGCAGCGATTAACGTGTCTGAGCAAGTATCTCTTTAGTAGGACATGGAGTCCTTTGTGCATATGCCAAGGAGTGGTATAGGTGGGTCATATGGTAATGTAATTTTAGCTTTTTGAGAATTTTCCTCCTTGATTTCCAAAGTGGCTGTACCAGTTTGCAATCCCACCATTAGTGAGTGAGTGTTCCCCTTCCCCTCATCCACACCACCATTTTCCTGATATTAGCCATTCTGACTAGGTATTGCTCTTATTGTTAAATAAAGCAAAAGGAAAGAAGAAGGAACATTAGGTGTGTTTTGAAAGTGTTTTGAAAGAATATAATTGCAAACTGGAGAGATGACTTAGTGATTAAGAGCATTTGCTACTCTTGGAGAGGACACCCAGGATGGGTGGCTCATAACTTCCTGTAACTCCATTTCTTAGTGATCTGATGCTCTCTTTTGTCCTCTATGGGCACCTGCATGATGTAGTTTACATATATACACTCAAACACACACACACACCAAATATCAAATAAAATTAATTAAATTAAATTTTAAAAAGTAAAATAAAATAATAAAACAAAGTAGCTTTCTTTTTTGTCTTTTTGAGACAGGGTTCCAGCTGGCCTGGAATTTGCTATATAATTCAGGCTGGCCTTGATCTGCCTGCCTTTGCCTCCCAGGTTCTAGGATTAAAGGTGTGTACCACAATTCAGCTCAAAATAAAATCTTTTAAAAATTCTTTAATTACTCACTGAAATGGAATGATAACATTGCAAAATTCTGTTAAAATATTTTAGTCATTCTGTAGTCTCAACACTTGGGAGGGAGGCAGGCAGATCTCTATGAGTTCAAGGCCAGCTTGGTCTACATAGTGAGTTCCAGGACAGCTCGGGCTACAAGGAAACCCTGTCTCAAAAAAACTAAAAAAAAAAAAAAAATTAGTCATAAAATCTAAAATTAAACTAATTAAACTACTAATATGAATAACTTAGACCACTGATGTCAGCAATACATTGTTAAAGGATGAGGCTACATAGGAAGGAAACAAATGCTAAAATTGTCAATTTAAATAATAGTGATTAGATATCACACTACGATTTCTAATTTAAAATAATTAGGTATGGAATTGCTTCAAAGACCATATATTCATGTTTCTTCTGAGATCTGAAAATGATAATGTGATTAAAGATAGACTATTTTTATAATTAATTTCTCCCCATATCTCCAGTGCTACAAGTTTGTCAAAACTTATGTTGGGGAATGCCCATTATAGTAACTTGCACAAAATATATGTCCCAAAATAGAGTGCTATTTAAAGATGATTAAGTATTCAGTCTTAGTTTGCTTTCACTGTCTTAGTTTGCTTTCAATTGCTGCTACTTAACACTCTTGGAGTTTATTTGGCTTACATCTCCTGGGTCAGTTTATCACTGAGGGAGCCCAAGGTAGGAACTCAAGACAGGAAACTGGAGGCAGAAGCTGAGGTACAGACCATGGAGGAATGCTGCTTCCTGGCTTGCTCCCCTTGCCTGTGCTCAGCCTGCTTCCTTATATAATACAGAACAACCTGCCCAGAGGTGGCATTGCCCACAGTGGGCTGGGCCCTCCTACATCAATCAACAACCAAGAAAATGTCCCACATACATCCACAGACTAGTCCAATGGGGAAATTTCCCAACTGAGGCTCCCTCTAACCAGAAGTGTCAAGTTGACAACTAAAGCTATCCAGCACAACAACTTAAAAGGATGTCTTGACATAGGAGATCTAACATATACAATGAAGTGAGAAAATTAGGTATGGAATAGCTCTGATGAGAATGACTGCAATAATAACAGCTGTGTGCAACATATACAAAATGATTACTATGAGGCAGGCCACTGCTTTAGTTGCTTTAAGACATCACTTCATTTAATTTCACAGCTTTGTTGATTAGGTTCTATTGTTATGCTCTTAGTAAAAACAAGGATTTGAAAGCTCCAAGGCATATGCAGTAAAGCTTACTCTATTCATCTGTCTGTCTCTCTGTCTCTCCATCTTCAATCCATCTTTTAACTGGAAGAATGCTATTCAAGTATGAGTTAAGACAGGCATGGTAGTGCATGCCTTTAATCCCAGCACTCTGGAGGCAGAGGCAGGTGGATCGCTGTGAGATTGATGCCTGCCTGGTCTACATAGCCAGTTCTAGGCCAACTGGGGCTATAGGGAAACCCTATCTCAAAAGATAACAACAAAACAAATAAACAAAATTTGAATTATATGTGGAACATGTCAAGATACTTCAGCTTAAATATAAATCATATGTTTATGCAAATAAGCATATATACATATATAAACACATATGTGTTATATACATACATATATACTATACTATATATACATATTACACATATTAAAATGCAGGTGTACATGTATTTTTATATACAGATATGTATATAAACACACACATGTATATATGGAAACTTAGGAATTAGGCTCCTAAGGGAAATTTACATTAAATTTCCTAGGGTAAAGCATTTGTGTGAGAAATATTATTGATTTCCATAAGAAAAAGTATCTCTGTTTACATTCTAACTTCATGAGACTTCCAAATACTTGAGAAAGTATATTTCAGGCTTCAGATTGAGAATAATAATAGCTTTCTTTATTTCAGTTAAAGCTACTTTTCCCTTTCTGTGACCTCACTATAGAGCTTAGTTTAATAATCATGGGTATTTTTGTTTGCTTGTTTTTGTTTAGAAATCAACTAGTACCTCAGTTTATAATGTAGTTTTTCATTTTCTTTAAATTTATCAGGTGTATTAAATTGGAAATAAGACAGTTAACAAATGTAGAGGAAAACTATACCTATGGAAAACATACCAATTTCCGGGAAGAAAAAAGACATAACTTGTAAAATGGCAATATGATAAAGCAATTTTAGTATTAATCAGAGAAAATTTTAATATCAGCACTATCATGACAGTGAAAGTATCTTACTTTACAATGTCTGTTGCTGTCCAGATTTGCTTGCCCATTCTTAGGTTGTGTGTGTGTGTGTGTGTGTGTGTGTGTGTGTGTGTGTGTGATTTGTGTTGTAATTCCCCATCTGAATCAGTAAGATTGCAGATTACTTCTCATGTTCCCAATGAGGAGTGCTGGACCTGGCTGATGAGAAGTTGTGAAATTTCCCAAAATCAGAGAGCTAGGTCTGGAAACCAGAGCATCTAAGTGTTAATATTGGGTTCCACAGCATGCTTCACTACTTCTCATTAGGAATTACAATGCAGGAGAATCACACCAAAGGGAATATTGTCAAACTCAGGATAAGCTAGTTAAAGTGAAAAAATATTCTTAATGTAAAATTTGATAGCAATTTGTTTTTAGGAGTAAGGTACAGGTATTTTTGCACTTATCTAAGTGTCTTTTTAGTCCTGAATCTGCTGTGCTGACTGCTGTTTTCTCACTCTTTGCATTCTTTATCATTTTTAATATCTTCAGTGATTTTGAAATATTTGGCACTGGATCATTCTGCTGCAAATATGACCTGTCAGTCCAACAAATGGACTGATTGAATCTGTCACACTAGTGGGATTTATAGTAAATTCACCACAGCAAAAGTAAAAACCATTAGAAATTGCATTGGTTTAAATGACTGAATAGAAAAGCCCCTGATTTTA
This sequence comes from Nannospalax galili, assembly GCF_000622305.1. Classification (NCBI taxonomy): domain Eukaryota; kingdom Metazoa; phylum Chordata; class Mammalia; order Rodentia; family Spalacidae; genus Nannospalax; species Nannospalax galili. The sequence goes on from NW_008360329.1 coordinate 84,580, forward strand.
TCAGGAAGCTGTTTTATATTTTCTCTCTAAGTGACCATGGAGAATCTTAAAATTACATCAGTTTTAATGTGCATATGTTACTGTGTTGATTTGTATTTTAGATCTGCAACATGATTTTGGCTTTTAAAAATCTCCACATTGAAATAATTTATGAGAAGAACTAATGAGGTTTTGTACTATAAAGGGTTTTGCTTTAAAAAAATATAAGATACACTTTAAATTTTAAAAATTTTAATTGTGATATATATGTACACATCAATGTTGATAAGTTACTTTATATTGTATTTATTAAAATTCTTAAAATCATTTACATTAGGTTTTAGACTAACCCACAACTAAATGGTAAAAATAGTTAATAAGCAGCACTCCATCTTCAAGTAGGTGTTCTGGCTTTGATAACCGCAAAATAGTCTAATGATTTCAATGAGTTTGTTAACAGAACCTTTGCTATTCCAAATAAAATATTTTGAATGATCATCATGGCTAAAGAAAATGATATAAATTCAACTTTTCAATTTGCAAATTGTAACAAAATATTATACTAGAATACAAATATTAGAACAGCTTATTACTTTATATGTGTGTAATATATTTGTTTAATACTGTTTGTCTTTGCTTTCTAAAATATCTGTATTTTCTAGATTTTTCAGATTTAATGTTTACTTTACTTTGTTAACCTAAGTTCAATCTGATACTCTCCCTATCTGAATACTAAAACCATAATAAAAACTATCTTAATAGTCTTATAAAACAGAGCACATAAAATACGAACATTTATTTTAGTTGAAGACATGTGCTAATTTTTTATTGAGAAATGCATTAAACATTGATACCTCCAACCTCTGATTGAACTTCAAGACTTGTCACATGTCTGGGCTGTGGAAGATTTATTGCACAATATAAAATTAGGCAGATACAGTAAACTTGATAGTAAATGGCCTCTGCAAACAAGAGACTGCCACAAAGAGTAGATGCACAATAGAAGGGGATTTGAAAAACATTTAAAGACATTCAATGATAAATGAAAGAAACTGAAAAACATAGAGTAAAAATTCTCTGATGGAATCGGCATATAGGAAATAATTTTTCCAAAAGGAGAAGATATTTTTACATCTCTAATTAACTTGTTTTCTAAAATTCATACTAAAGAGCAAATATTTAACTTGAAACATTAATATTCTTCTTTAAGCACTCATTTTACAATGTGATTGAAATACATAGGTACAAAAACATTCTTAAAACACAAAAGATGCTCAAATAAATAGAGAACAAAGATTTCTGTAAGGAAAAATATTATGTGTCAAAACTAGGATGCTCTGTGATGTGACAGCAGGTTGATTTCATTTTGAATTGAGTTTAGCTTCTGCTCCATTCTGTTCTGCTCACACTTCTATTTTCTCCCTTTCTGTTATTTTATTTTCTGGGAATTTCTGTCTCTCTGCCTGCAGTTCTCCTTCTCTTATAACTGAAAAAGATTTTCCATGAATATCAGGCAATTGGTGGGCAATTATAGACGTCTGTCATCTGCAAAAATTTATTAGCATATGTGTTAATGATTCTTTAATTAGAATTCATAGAAATGAACAAAAATGTTGTGAGGTTTTAACATTAATTGTTCAAAATGTATTTTACTATAGCCACATCAGGTTTATAATAGTTACCATAAGTCTGTTTAAGAGAGCTGAATGGAATTATTCCCTACAAAAGAGATTGTATCTGAATTTTGAAAAAAAAATTAATTTATGTAAAAACAGTGCTGATACATAATCTTATCAGAGGTCAGTTGTGGAAAGTCTTTATTTCTTAATATGATTAAATAAAATTCATACTTGTAGGAATTTACTGAAAATGAATCATTTTCTATAATATAAGAAAATGCTGTGGTAGGATTTTTAAATTTATAAAGTAATGTTTCTTTGATTTTATGCCCCTTTAGCCTTTTTTTGTGGACCTATCACATTTATACATAAATTGATAAAGTATTAAGAGAACAATATTAAAATTCTTTTTCTTTTCTAAAACATTGGTAAATACTACTTTTTAAAAATACACTACCTAAAAGTAATTTAAAAACCTATCAATAATATTTTCTTGTCCTAAAAATTTAGATTCAAAACAAGCAATGTATGTAGTGCTTTTAGTTTAACTGACCTTGTTTATTAAGTGTAAATCTTTGGAAGACATAATAAAAGTTTATTCCAATGTTTTGAAAACCAGACATAATAGTAGACTTCTGAGACTGAAGATGAAGCATTAAATCAGAATTAACAAGCAATATTGAGTTTTTAAAGGATATGTGGAAACTGCAGGGAAATTCTCTAGAAATAAAAGTATGCACACAGTAGACACCATTAAATGAGTGATCCTGTTTAGTTGTCAAACTGAATTCAACATCACAGAGTTTACCTTTTCTTAAAGAAAAATCTGATGGAAAACATAAAGGAAAATCATTATTAGGGTTGAACTTGCCTGCTAGAACAGCAATACCTTGTCCTATAACTTAGTTTGTTTCTGTTTCAGGCATTCCTCTGGGATTTCTTTTGTAGATTTTCTACCCTTCTTATTCTTTCTTTATTACTTTCACTTTCCTCCATCCTTCTTATTTATTGAGTTTCTTTAAGGTCCGGCATCACTAAGAGGAAAAAAAGAAACTCTGTGGTCCCTTCCACAAACCAGAATAGAGAAGGAAATCCATTCATTGAAGTACAGGTTTCACACAGAGGAAAATTATATTTTCTTACCTAAATTTATTCTCCCTCTTACCTCCCCTCCTTGACAGTACTTAAATTCACTTATCAATTCTCTTGGGACTTTTAATGGCAATAGACTTTGAAATTTTTTTTAACATGGAGCTATATACATGAAGTAAACATGAGAGACTTATCTTTGTTGAAGTGATTCCTCCTGCAGGTTCATTTGTCTTCCACTTGCTCCATTGCTGGTAAGCCTGGGAGTTACCTTACTGTCCCCTCACCTTGCAGCCTAGAGTGATTCCTTACAGCACAACGTCAACATTTTACCAGGATTCCTGTCTTTTATCTCCCTTACAGTGTAATGCCCCGAAAGTAGCTGCAGTGGCGTTTAATTGAATTCAGGCCATAGTCAAAGATTTATGAATGGTAATCGTAGAGTTTGGAGCTTTTACGTTAAAATTCCAGTGTTGAGCTGAAATGGCACAAGGAATAGAATTACTCAAAGAATTTAGTATGTTCAAAAATTTCACTTACTTTTTAAAGATTCTTGAACAGTTTCATACATACATGTAATGAATTTTAGTCCTCCTCACTCTTATAACCTGCATCATTCCCTTCTTTGGTTGAAAGTTTTTTTCTTCCCAACAAGGCCCTTTTCTACTTTCATGGCTTTTGTTGTGTATGCCCCACTGAGGTTTAAACAGGGTTGTCAGCATGAGTACAGTAGTTGGTTATTTACCGGAGTGGGAGCAACTAATCCATGATTATTACATTGAAGGTTATACTCCTTTCCCCAACAACTATTAATTGTCAAAAGTCCCCAAGGAAAGCTGGGGCCTCTTGAGTGCTTCTCCTTCCATACGATGCTGAAGGGTGCGATCTTGACCAATTCTACAAAGGTAATTATAGCAGCAGTGAGTTCACGAGTACAAAAGCCATGTCATGTCCAGAACAAAGTTCTGCAACAGTCCTCTCCAGCCGCTTGTCCTTGCACTCTTTCATCCTCTTTTCCTTTATGTTCCCTGAGTTTCATGTGTGTGTGTGTGTGTGTGTGTGTGTGTGTGTGTGTGTGCACATGCACACATATATTTAGTAGGGATATAAATGCCCTTTTAAGGGCACACTTACCGTGTGCACTTTAACCAGTTATGAGTCCCTGTATTAACCACCTTCCGCAGGAAAAAAAATGAAGTTTATTGGATGAGGGTTGAGTCCTACAGTAATCTATGGGTATTAAGGTAAGTGTATAGTAGACAATTTGGTACTGTGTCCATTTAGCAAAATAATAGTAGTAAGTTCTTCCCTAATGCCTCTGATCTCCCAGCCACAGGTTTCTGGCCAGGTTTAAAGTAGTAGGTATCAGTTCCCTTCTGTACAGTGGGTCTTAAATACAATCAGAAATCTGTTGGTTACTCCTATAACAATCATGCCACTATTGCACCAATGGCTATATCTCTCCAGACCAATTGTTAGTATAGCAGCTTGCAGGGTTCACAGGTGGATAAGACTGTTGATGCCTTTCCTCTCCCTGTAGCCTGCAATGCAACTACTGCCCCTATGCAAGTTAGCCAGCAGTGAAGAAGCTTCCAGGTTAGAACCAGCTCGATTTCTCCATGTCCTATGACCAAAGTGTATGTCATCAATGATAGTGCCTTACCATCAAGTTCTGGTTATTGTCCAGAAGCATCAGCAACACTCTGTGTTACCTTGGGGGGGGGGTCTCTGAAACCCACCTGACCAAACAGTTCAAGGGCAGTATCCCGTTCCTGGCCCTAGAAATTTTGTTATATATGTGGCTTTTGGAAGGAACATTATTCCTTCACATTGGATATATCCTTTCAAAATCTTTAAAAATTTTTTGAATATATTTTATATTTATATTAAATCTAGTTTATATTTGTTAATCAATTTATAAAACAGTAAATTTCTGTATTTCTTTTCAAATATTTTAAGTTTTAATTATCCTTGCTTTTACTTTCATCTCGGTCATATCCTCTCATCCCATCCCCTTCTCCCTTTAAACACTAATCCCGATTATTTCCCTTTCCCTCATTCCACTTGTGTTCTCCTACTGACCTACCTTAAATCTTTCTTCCTTACTACAGCCACTTTCTATATAACTACTTTCTACAAGTACTCCTATTTAAACACATAAATATAAAGATTCAAACGTAGGATCCGTGTATAAGAAATAACTTACTGTGTTTGTGCTTCTGGGTCTGTGGTACCACACTCAGTTTAACTTTTCCAATTCCATTCATTTACCTGCTGATGTTATAATTCCATTTTTCTTATGTGATGGATATCCAGACTATTGCCATTTCCTAGGTGTTGTAATTAGAGCCACAAGGAATATGGATGAACAAGTATTTCTGTAGGAAGAGATAGAGTGTAGACCCAGGAGCTATGTAACTTGGTCATATGGTAGTTCTAGTTGTAGCTTTTTGAGGAACCTCCACAATGGTATCCATAGTGACTAATCTAGTTTATACAGCTTACCAACAGTGAATAGGGTTCCCCTTTCCCCACATCAACTCCAGCATTTGTTATTATTTGTTTTCTTGATCTTAAACATTCTGACTGGAATATACTAAATCTCAAAGTAGTTTTAATTTACATTTCCATGATGGCTAAAGACATTGAACAATTTTTCTTATATGAGTGTTAACCATTTGTGATTTTTCTTTTCAGAACTCTGCTCAGTTTCATAGCCCCCATTTTTAAATAATTTTCTGGATGTACTTCAAAATCCTTGTGTATTCTTGACATTACTTGTCTGTCAGATGTATAGTTGTCAAAGATTATTTTCCAATCTGTACACTACCTTTGTTGTTAACAATTTTCTAGTAGTACAGAAGATTTTTAATTTTAGGAGGGTCTGCTCAATTTTTTCCCCATGCAAATGGCATCCTATTCAGAAAGTCTTTACCTGAGCCTATATCCTGAAATGTACTCCCTGCATTTTCTTCTAGAAGTTTCAGAGTTCAAGACCTAGCATTGAGTTCTTTGATACATTTGAATTTGTGTGTATGTGTGTGTGTGTGTGTGTGTGTGTGTGTGTGTGTGTGTTTGTGTGTGTAGGCTGATGGATAAGGATTAAGGGATCAAAGTTTCATTCTCAGACACATAGATACCCAATGTGCTCATTATTATTTGTTGATGATGTCTTCTCTCCAATGTGTATTTTCGACGTCTTTTTCAAAAAATTGGGTGACTGTAGGTACATAGATTTATAACATGGTCCTCAAGGAGCTGAATAGAAATAGCGAAACTATTGTTTCTTATTACTTTGTTAATTTTCAGATAGCAATTTAAAAGTTGACCATTGTATGCTTGTGACAATACATAAATGTGATTTATTTTCCTTAAAAATTTTGTTTTTTATGTTGTATTTCTATTGAAGTTAACATTAGCTTCTATTTCTTCTTCATTACTCATCAAAAGCTTTCGCTGAACATTTATTTACTCTGTACCAGATACTTCACTGATTACACTAATCCATTTTCATCACTTTAGCAAATACCTGACAGGATTCATAATTTGAAGGTGGAGCTCCATTCCTTCTGGATATTAAGCAGTACATCACACAAGGAGGGTGTAATGATAAAAAAGCTGCTAACTTTAGGGTGGATAGAAAATCGACAGATAGGAAGTAAGGTTCCAGGGAAAATAGACAACTTTCAAAAGCACCCCTCCAGTGATGTTTCCTTGAGTTGGGCCCTTCCTGCCCTTTCAATATTAATTCATCAATAGATCAAGTATTAATAAAGTTAGTCCCATCAGTCCATTTGCCTTTCAATAGTCCAACAACTGGGAACAAATCCTTCAAACAAGCCTTTAGGAGGTCCCTTCATGCATAAACCTTAACATTGAGCTTCTGTCTCTCAAAGGCTCATGTCCATCTCCTAATTCACAATGATTTATTCTATCTCTCAAAATCCCCATGGTCTTTACAGTTCCATGAAGTAGGGAAGTATTTTTCTGAGACCAAACGCCAAGTCTCTCAGCGGCTGTCACAACCATAGTCCACGTGGGCTGGGCTACTTCTCTTGTTGGCTGCAGAACTTGGTCATTACTAACACTTCAGGGAAACAGAGTTTAGGAGTTACAGGATTCTGGAGACTTGAACTAACCTGATATGAGCCAATCTTTTTTTCCCACTTTTGTTTCTTGTAATCCATCTCTTCTAACAAGTCCATGGGAACAATCAGAAACAGAGAAAATCTTACAACCATGATTAAATTTTTAATAATTTTGTCTTTTACACAGTTTACTCATTTTGTATGCATATTTAAGTCCTTCTGACAAATATTTTTGCTTGTAGTTTTCTTTATAAAACAATAGACTACTAAAGTTTAGGTGAGCCTTGTAGTTTTAAAAATAATTTATTGTATTAGTTGAGTCTTTTTGCAGTATATCCAGATTCTGATGTCTGTGGCCAATGGCAACCTGTTCAGGATGATACCAGTAGAATTCAGAGTTCTTCACAGCATGATTTGCTACACATTTATGGCAATGATAAGGATTGACAGATGATAGATTAATAGATATTGATTATTGTGATAGAATAATAGATATTTAGGTGGATAAAAGACAGCTAGATGATTGATAAATAATTGAGACAGAATGGCAAACAGATATTTAGATAGATAGATGATAGATGATAAGATAGAAGACAGGCAGAAGATAAATCGATAGGTAGATGGTAGATAGGTAGATAGAAAGATAGATAGATGATAGATAAGTAGGTAGATAGATAGATAGATAGATAGATAGATAGATAGATGATCATAGACAAAATTATTGATTTTATCCTGCGGTACAGTTTAAATTGAGAGGGGAAGAATTAACAATGTATGAAGTAATTGTATTTTCTGATAAGCTTTAGTCATTTATATTTGTATCAGTTTCCTATTTTCCTGGTACTTTGTAAACATATTTCATATACCTGAATCATCAAACTGCTTAGAGTTACACTTGCCTGTTGAGTCTGCCAGAATAAGTTTCACTAAAGATCTGGCTTGGGCCTTAGCAAGGATGAATTGTTCATTTGCTCCATTGTCCGTTTTTATTGCCCTAAGCCCTCAGGGGTTGCTTACAATTCTGTAGTCACCTCTTGCATTTTAGCTACCTGACCCTTCATTCATCCTTTGCGTCATTGTTCCCAGCTGTTAGAATTTCTTCTCACATGTTATTACCAAACCTTTTTGTGACATCCTCAAAGACTTTACTATTCTACCAACCTTTACAAAGCGATTCCTATAGTAATCCTCTGAAAAATTTTAATGCTTCTTAGAGCATATTGTTTTCAAATCCTGTGGAATGTCCTTATTTTGTAGAATTACTTCAGATTGATTTTTAAAGTATACTTTTAACCAATATGTTTAATGGTCAAACTTAATACTTATTAATCAACCAGAAAATACAGTTTACTTCAAAATCCACTGATGACAAAGGATGACTTAATTTGGTTATAGTTTTTTACAATTGCAATATTACTCATTCTTCAAATTTGTTTTCTCTTTTATCTTTTATAATGAGGGTTCAATGTTTACCTTTAACTATGTTTCTGTACATTATATATTTGACCATAAACCAGTATTATGGCTAATTAAACTAGACTAGGAACATATTTAAAATAAAATACCAAAAATATCTTTAAAAATGCACTAGTTATAATGAAAAGATGCAATTACTAAACCTGATGAGATAATACATAGCAAAAGTATGCTCATGTTGTACTAAGGCTGTCATCAGAACTTCTTAATGTCCCAAGTCTTTTCAATGTAAGGGAAAAACTGAATCAGAATTGAATTGAGTAATTTTTTAATTTTATGTAAAGAAAGTGTTCTACTGGTGATTATATACTGGATCATGCTTATCATCAAAATCTATCATCACCAAATTTTGTCACATTTTTAAATAAATTCTCAAGAGCAGGGAGAGCAAGGTCACAGGCAGCAGTATTATTAATAAGGATTTCGAGGCCAATATGCCTTTCACAAATGCTTAAGTTCATTAACAAGAATTCATCACACATGACAAGTCACACTTCATAAATTCATGCTCATCAAACCAAGAGGGTATGCAGGGTATCAGTGGGAAACAGATCAAAAAAGCTCTACCCAATGTTCAAAGATACTGGCCAGCAGATCCGAAGAAGGCACAGAGGTCCAGAAGTTCTTTGAGAGCAATGGACAGGCAGATCTACAGTTATGCTGGTATGTGCTGACTCAGAGAAGGTGCCAGAAGATCACAGGTCATCAGAACTAGAACTACATACACAGTGGCCTTCGAGATCCTCTAAATGCCATGAAATCAGCCATTGGCACCATTGGTGGTGCTCAGTGCTCTGGAAGCTTAGAGTTCTTTCATTAGCATATGAAGTAAACAAATAATTGGTCAATGATTGGTTAGGGGACAGGCAGGGGGTGGGGGCGGCAGGGGCAGGGACACAGCTTTATCCTAGCCACCTTAGGGTTGGTTCATTAACATAAGAAGTCATGCATCAAGAAGTAAATACATACTATCCAACTTACACTTTCAACATGGTGTCAGTTACACTCTTCACATAAACTCCTACCACAAAGCAGATATCAAAGATAACAACCAATGGAAAAAATGAAGTAGGTTTGCTTCACTTGTATTTAAGCTCTATCATATCTATTATCTAAAGTTAGAGTAACATAATGACCTGTTAAAAAGTAATCTTTTTATCCAGTGACTATGAAATAGTCTTTTTTCTACTCACTGTACACCTTTTCCAGTCTTTTCTTTCAGAGTATGGATTTCTCTTGTTTTGGTAGCCATTAGATGTGCACTTCTGTACTAAATTTCCAGGCCCAAGGAAACTCTTCCTCATCTTCTCTACTCCATTCACAATGGAGTCAGTTTCTTCAGTTATCAAAGTCATGCCCCAGGTGCACTTTGTGGAAACTTGCATTCTCCTGAGCCATCACTGATATCTTTTGCATTGTCCGTCTCTTGGTAGCTTCAGTGATTTTTCTTTTACAGCTGATCATTCTCTGTAACTTCTTGACAACTTGTTACTAACGCTGTTGTGTTAACATCATACATGTTGATGCCCTCATCACAATCTGATTCTCCCCTCTTAGTGGCATTTCCTCACTCTCCTTTGAGGCCAGTAGTCTGGAAAGAATCCCCCAACTTGGGATTTGCCAAACTTTAGCATAACAGTCCACAAAGTATCTTTAAAATGCAAATTTTGAATCAGCTGGTTTTGAGTGGTTCCTGAGACTCTACATGTCTAACAAACTTCCAATAAATACAATGCTATTATTTTGTGTCCACACTTTGAGAGATGTGTATCACTAAAAATCTCCAGGTGTCACACACATATATTACTACATCTCCAGGTGCCCTTCCTTGGTGATCTTATCAGTCCTCTGGCTTTAAATGCCATAATTTGATAGTTCCTATATTTAAATATGGATCTGGTCCCCTTTCTAATTTCCAGGCCAGTATATTGTTTCTACTTATCATCATTTCTGGCCAACACTGACAAACATTTATTTTTATTTCTTTTTAGTTTCTAAAAGCCGTAGTCTATGTATAATAATAGTTATAAAACTTTAAATCCCTATTTCAGTCAATAAAATTTCTAGTTAGTAGAAAAGTCATAAATTCAGAACCAACATTTATCTCATTTATCAACCCTCTATTTCTGGTTTCCCTTCAACCTATTTTTGATTTTAGTTGAAATATCATTGACCTAATGTATCTTCCAGATCTATTCTTACTAATAAATTCATTGACTTCATCCACTTAAGGAATTCCATAGTCTTGTGTGCTTTTCCTTCATAATTCTTCCAATTTTGTATCTGTATTTAATTCCACAGATTTGTCTGTAGCCTGAGTACTCTGTTAGGCATTGGTACAATGTTAAGAAAACTTCATACATAATCCCTGATTTGGGGAAAGTGGTCAGATTGTGTTAGCATTGTAGCAGCACCTAGCACACTGCTTGGACTTCAAACATTTGTTGAATGAATATTTCTAAAATGATGAAGCAGAGATGATAGGATTTTAATCCAGGTATTTTGACCTTCTAACTCTGTAATTTATTCTGTCTCTGTGACACTTAACTCACTCAAACTGAATTAATTTTCACCTGTCATTAATTTAAATAGCTACTTGATTTCTCCCTTAGGCCTTTACTGCCAGATCGAATGGTTCATCACTGCTGAATGTCAGCAGTGCTTTGTAATTGGGCTAAGTGAAAAACAGAATTTGGTTACATTTTGTTAAAGAACAATTAATTACATGATATGTGGACAAAGAATTGACACATAAAATTAAATGCTAAAGAGGCTAGAGATTATCTAACCAAAATATGCCAAGTTAATTTCCTCTGAGGGCCAACAGCTGGTAGTTGACAGTGACTCTTAGAAGTGCTGAGAGGTGAAGGAATGCCTCATCAGGACACTCATTCAAAGAGCACTGGAGCTGAATCCTTCTGTACTGCATGCCGTGCATGATATCTGGGTCATTGTAATGTCCCCTAAGTTAAATAATTTTCTGTCTCTCTAAATATTTTTCTGCAGATTATGCACTTGTATAGACTTTTTAATGTACTTTTTAGAATGGAGTAACATTAATAAGCTTGATAAACTATGTCCAGTCAAGTTAGCATGGTGGCAAGCACCATGCATTTCAGCATTCAGGAGGCTGAGGTAGAAGAACAACTTTAAGGCAAGAGTGGGCTACATAGTGAGATCCTGCCTATAAATAAATAAATATAAATAAATAATCAAGTTTTTTTTTTCTGATACCTAAACAAATATCCAAAGCTATGTCTTTTAATAGGTTAAATATTTGTCAACATTCCAGTGCCATGGTTCATATAGGGTATGACTTGAAAACAATGGATACATAGATAGTTGGAAGATCTTAACCTCCTGTAGTGCTTCGGTGGCCACTGACCTCATTCCACTTCTGCTGAAAGGGAAGCACAGATGGTCTGGAGTTTAATTAGAATGATGATGATGTACCAGGTGTGTGTGAGAGAGATTGGCATTTGAATCAGTGAAGTGAGGAAGATGTACCTTCGTTGACTTGGGCTCCACTGAAAGAGCTGGGGCCTGTAGAACAAAAGGAACAGAAGAGCAAAACCAGGTACTGGAATATTCTGGAATTGAGACAATATTCTTTTAGAAATTTGGGGCTGGAAACATGATTCAGTGGTTAAGAGCAATTACCACTCTTGCAGAGGTCCCAGGTTCAGTTCTCAGCACCCACATGGTACCTTTCATCATCTATAACTCAAATGCTATGGGATCTGTTGCACTCTTCTGGCCTCTGAGGGCTCTACCATTGAGATGCATACCATGCTTGAAGGCAAACACTCATCCACATAAACATAAAAAAAAAATATTTTTAAAAGGAAGTCAGAGTTGCAGGTTCTTTAGGCATTTGACTCCAGGATACCCTAGTGGTCCCTAGTGTGTTCAGACCTTCTGTCTCAGACTTCAAGTTACATCACTGCTTCCCTGGTTCTAAGTCTTCTAGACTTAGAGTGAACCATGAGATCACCTTCCCTAGTTCTCCACTTTGCACACAGACTTTCATGTGACATTTTGGTCTCTGTATTCATGAGAACAAATCCCCCTAATAAATTTCTCTCTAGATAGATAGATGATAGATAGATAGATGATAGCTAGCTAGCCAGATAGATAGATAGATAGATAGATAGATAGATAGATAGATAGATAGATAGATAGATAGATGGTGTTAGGGTTCAGATCTAAAGCAACCCCCTCCCCAATTCAACAGGGCCACATGGTTTTGCAAGCCCTCTTAGAATACAGGAACTGAGTTAATGAGCATCCTGACCATCTGCAGACAAGATAGACAGACCCTTTACTCCTTTGACCAGAAACCCGATTACTGCAAAGATCCATTTCAGTACAGCCTGCTTCCCCTTTGATAATCTTAAAAGATAAACAGGCCCCTGCACCCCAGATTCATGGATGTAGGAACTGTCTCAATACAAGCTATTTCCCCTGATAAGTTTTACAATGTATAGATTCTGGCTGATGGAAGGGGACCAAAGGGGTATTTTCTCCTGATAAGCCCTGGGCTCTCTCTCTTCCTCTTCTGCTTAACTTGTTTTAAGAAATATCTTCCTGCTGTCTGCATCCCCCAAACTCCCTGTAAAAGCCCCCAGTCAACAGCCTGTAAACTGACAGCTTCTGTATCCCGAACTAGAGACTGTCCTGTGTGTTTTTTCTGCCAATAAACTCTCTCCTGCCAGAGTTCTTATCTGTGTCCTGGTGCTTTTTCCTGATTTAGACCTAGATTTTGTACCTATCAGATAGATAGATAGATAGATAGATAGATAGATAGATAGATAGAAGATGTAGATATAGGCTTCTTGTTAATTCTGTCTCTTTGAACATTCCCAATTGCAATAGCTGGTAGTAACTATATTCAAATCCAAGTCTGTTTCAAATACATTGAAAATTCAGCTATATTTTATAATTTTGAATATTGAAAATTGTCTCCAGAACTACTACAAAATCCTTGACCCCCCCCCCTCATATATCTCTCTCAGGTCTCAAGTGCTTTTTCTTGGAGCATGTTCTTTCGTGCTTACCTATAAACAGGTGCTGGAAGTTACATTTTCTAGTAGGATGATTTAGCCTAAATACAATCACATTGGTGTTTTTTTGTCTATATATGTATGTGTGATATGAGTGCACGTGTGTCTATGTATAGCCAAAGGCTGATGATGGCTATGTTCCTTGATATCATTCTACTTTACTTACTGAGTCAGGGTCTCTCCTTGAACCTGGCTTGAACCTGGAGTTTCTCAATCCAGTTAGTGGATATAGCCAGCTTTCCCCAGGGACCCTGAGTAAGGGTATTATAGGTGGGACAACACGCATGCTAGTCTTTTATGTGGATTCTGGAGATTAGAATTCTGGTCCTCAAGATTTCAAAGCAAGTCCTTTATCCACTGGCGCATCTCTTTAGCTAATCTTTTTAGTTTTAATTGCTTTTAAAACTTTATTGATGTAAGACGATAAGGCTGTTTCTTTACTTTCCTTAGTAGGTTGTCAACAATTCATTTAGTCCTCCTCAATTAAAAAAAGTTGTCAGGCAAAAATGGGAGAAGTTCAACTTTGTAATCAACACAGTGTAAAAGCTTGCATGTAAAATTTGCCTTGCTGAAGCTGAAGTGTGTTAGCAGGTGTGATAGAGGTTGGGGTTCTTGAGGAAATGTTTAAGGAAGCTTGGCATTTAGATAAATCAGAGTGATCACTTAATAAGGAAAACAATCTGTTCATGAGGGCATAGAAATTCTAGAAATTTAGAGCTAGAACAATGATAACAAAAATACTACCTACAGACGTTTGAGTATGCTAGAGAAATACTTCTGTTTACTTTGGAACTAAAAAACTTATTATCAGACGTATATTCTTGCTTGCCACACCAATATACATTTTTAAAATGTGATACTAAGTATAGTTGTGTTAGGGCCTATATACAAACTGCCTGGGTTATTTTGTGTCAAAAGATCAAGAAAAATACCTACTCAGTCTTACAAAGCTTGTTTTGGAGGAGTCTAAACCTGTTGAATCTCCCTGACTTGTATTCTGTATTTTTCTTCTTTTCCTATGAGCTTTATAGTAATTTGACAATTTCAAGGCATTACATTATCACAATTCTCTGGATTTGTAAGGGTTGCAAAACACTTAGAACATGTGGCTAGATGGATGGATGAATAGATAGGTAGGTAGACAGATGAATGAGAAGGGATTTACTACAGGAATTGGCTCACCTGATTGTGGAAGCTGACGGGTTCTGACATCAGCTATCTGCCATGTGACGGATCAAGGAAGCTGGTAAAAAGACCTAGCCTAGCCCTGGAGTCCTCAGAACCAGGGAAGTCCATAGTGTGGACTAACATTTTCCTCTGAGCAGGCAAGTTGATGCTGCAGTTCTTTGAAACTAAAGGTCTGGAGAACTACAGGGTCCTAGAGTCGAAAGTCTAGAAAATGTAGAAATCTTATATCCAAGGGTAGGAAAAGAAGGGAGTCCTAGTTTCAGAACAGGATGAAATCCACCTCTTCTGCCACTTTGTTTTTTTTGGATTCTTGGTAGACTAGATATTGCTTTCTCCCATGGAGTGACAGGATCTTCAATTCACTAATTTACATGTTAATTTCTTCTGGAAATAACCCTATGGGTTTTCCTTGATCCAGTCAAACTCTTAGGCAAAATGAACCATCACAGTCCTGTTTTGATATTTGCCTCACTCCCACCAACACTTTTTTTTTAAAAAACTCTCATTTTCCTTGGCATGCAGTTCTCAAAGAATCAGCATTTTAATCCCTGCCTCAGGCTCTACTTTGAATAGAATCCATGTGTGAAGAGAGCACCCTGCAGAAGGTAAACACTACCAGATAGAAGTTTATAAAATGCCATTTTCTCAGTAGTTTTTACTTGGACAATTTTGCACAGATATTGGAATGTGTGTACAAGTATGTGTATATTTAAAATATATATACAATATCCAAATAGGATATATACTATCATATTATTAAAGGCTTCAGAATGTTAGGATTTGGAGGATTTAAGAAATAAGCAAAAATAACTATCAGTATTTTCTTCTTAAACACCATGTCAAGAAGGGGAAAAAACATTTAGCTTTCAAATTAAGAATTTTACCAAAATTCTCACCGAAAAAGTTCTCCTTAGGGGAGAGATCCCTCCTGAATAGTTGTTGTTTACTGTGGACTTCTATTCAGTCTGGTACACTTCTTGACAGAGAGAAGACAGTAAAAATGTGACAGTTGTATTAAAGCAGAAGAACTCAACACTTACCTACCAATAAAGGTCATGTGACTTCCTCTGATATGGTGATTATACTTTAAGCTTCGTGGTACATTTTAATTTACATTACTATTTTCACTTGTAAAGGAGTCTACTGATTAATGGTATTCCTTTTATGACTTCAACATTCAGAATAACATGTTTTCAAATACTTACCTTTTCAATAAATGTCCTCAGACATTACTTAATCTTTATTCAGAAATATCTGTTGGTCCAAGTGGATGAAGCTAAAAGCTTGTTGATCCAGTTATCTCAGGCAACTGGTCAATTTCCTGAATTGAATCAGTAACATTTGTCGTTTGATTTGTTTAACTCCTGATTTAAAATGGTCCTCTGTTCTGCTGTGTTAGTGAAGCCTATTTTGTTTCCCCCTTTTAGAGTGTAATATTACTTATCTTTGCTTTTGTTCCCAGTGTAATGCTAAGTGGATTCTTCAGAAGGTGCTATGTAAATTTTCTGTATTTTTACTATTGCAGATGGTTCTTTCCTTTCTGACGGGCATCTACATTTCCCTACTCAGCAATATTCATCAAGGACAGAATTTGTTTTCACTTATTTCCTAACAAATTCAATTTTTTTCCCTTTCCTCCAGATGTGTAGCTTAAAATCATAGTTATGAAGAACTTCTTTGGAAACTCTACCCTTATTTGAAAGTGATGCTTTTGAAGTCCTTCCCTTGGGGAATATCAGGAGTATAGATTTCTTGCATAACTTTTTATGGCAAAAAAGCCTCTCAATTTACCTAAGCATAAAGATTTGAATAAGTATGTTGTACAAATAAAATATCTACTCACACAGTTTCTCAGAGCAGGCCTTTTCCTGTTGTATGGAAGAAAGCAAATTTGTGTTTTATTTGGGACAATATAAAAGACTTTGAAGATTTTCAACTGTAACTAATGACATTAAAAGACTAAGTTCAGTGTACTTATGAAGCTGAAATACTCTATGTGACTTAATGACAGCTATTATAATAAAAGGGGTGTCAACATTTTGTTGTTAAAAGGAGTATTTAATACATTTATTGCACCTGACAATTGTGTTAAACCAGATTTGACAAACGAAATTTCTCAGTGACAGTTTAAATATCTAAAATAATAATACTTCTATTATTATTCTCTGAATTTCAGTCTCTGTATAATGAAAGATCATTTATGTGTATGATATTTATCTGACTGGAACATTAGCTTTCTGGTTACAGTCATATTTTTGAACTATAATCTAATAAATCAAATGAATATATATTTTTTCAATTCTCCATATTCAGTAACTAGTGTAACACATGGGTTTCTACTTTTTAATAGAAACACTTAAAGAATGAGAAACATTGAATTAATCCATAGTTATTGTACATTAGGAAACAATTTTACCTATGCTGCTTTGGAAATATATTTTTGTGCTATGTTTAAACACTACAAGCCTTTGCTACACTACCTAGTTTACAGACCCATGGACAGATAGAGGTCATTTGTTACTAAGGTAATGTTCTAACAATCAGTCCAGAGATACAGAAGACTGAGAACAGACACTTAGGGTAAGAGTCTTGAACCATGTGAACTTTTCCAAGTGGTTTTGCTCCGAGTTAAAATGTATACATATGTGCATGTATTTTGTTAATTCTAAGTGCCAAATAGAGTTTTTTTTAATAACTATTTCTAAATATTTTGAATAACTTTCAAATTCATTTGTAACTTCCCTCACATGTGGGGAACAAAATAATAGTTTTATATATTTTTTCTTATAAAATCGAAACACCAGCTAGACATGAAGACAAATACCAACACCAGGTTTCAAGACAGCAGGAGCACATGTTCAAAGCTAACCTGGAGAACTATAGCAATTTCCAGATCAGCCTCTCTCTAAGTAATGAATATATTAATAAAGCAAATTAATAAAGTAAATGAATATATTAATAAAATGAAATAAGATTACTACCTTTTTTCACACATACTTTTTGCAAGTACCAAAAAATGGTGGTCTTTTGTTATTGACTTTTCCATAGTATTTGAATAGTTGGTTATAAGTTCAAAAACAACTTTTGTGTTTTTTTAATCCTGAAGTTCTTACTGTGTTACATTTTATGATAGGAGCATATTTATACAGATATTTTTGTATGTAATTATATACAACAGCCATTTTAACACTCATGGAGTAAATACAGCCCAAAGACACTCATTTTGATTTTCCAAAATATACTTTGCAGGAATTTATTACCCTATTTAGCACAAAAAAAATATTTTTGGTAACTTATAATGTTTGATTTTCATCAGTCTTTACAAATATTTGCATATCACTTATAACTTTCTAAATCAGATATTTAATGACTATTTAACCCCTGAAATGAATCCTTTATTCTTTTATTTTTTAGAGATACAACACTGAGTGGAAATAAAAGTAGTGCTCTTTTTGCTGAACCTGCATTACTGTGGAGGAGGACAATAAACAAGCTGAAGGCATACACACATACATACACTCATATACAATTGCAACATGAAAGTACTTAACTAGTAGAATTCCAATTTTTTAACACTTGAAGCATTTCACTCATACAGCCACTCACAATTTTCTTTTGTCCTTGTGAGTGTGTGTGTAGATTCTAACATACATATACATATATGTACATATATATAGTTTGCTATATATGTGTGCGTGTTGTAAAATTTTTAGTAAAATCTTTCATTTATACACATCTATTTTTTAAAACAATATTCTTTAGGCACTGGAGAGATGACTCAGCAGTTATGAGCACTGACTGCTCTTTCAGAGGACCTGGGTTCAATTCCCAGCACTCATATGGTATCTAACTACCATCCATAACTCCAGTTCCAGGGTAATCTGACATAGTCGTCTGACATATGTGGGCATTGCACAAGCCGGGTGCACCTACCTAGAGGCAGGTAATGCACTCATGCACATAAAATAAAAATAATAAACAAAGTATTTTTAAATATTCTCTCTAAAATGTGGACTACGAACAATTATATGCAATTTTGTTGAAAAACAGTCATTTCCAGAAACTGACCCTCATTTATTATTAAATTATGTTTAAGCTATATCAAAATGCAGTGTAAATACCTCTTTAAGATTATTTCAACAGCACAGTGGGAAGAATTTTGGAAGGCACAACCAAGCAAGTGTGGACCAGGTGAGGGATGAGTGGTCATGGGACTAGTGTAATGTACTACCCCACTGATATCAGATCTAATCTGTGTGCCTTGCGATGTGTTTTAGAACTAAGAAGATATCTAATTGCCTGTGCCAGTGACTCTGTTTCTACATTAACTACTCTCAAAGAGCTTCTGTAGGTAATTGTTTTTCACCTATGTGATGCAGCACGGATGATAATTAAAATAAGGAAGTCATTTTGATCTGTGGCTCTCCATTTTACATAGTCCTAGGGTCTTCTAACTGATACCACACAACCTCACACATTAGTAGGCATGTTTACTGTATTATGGATAAAAATCTCATGAAAGTTTAGGCAAGTATCTTTTATTGAGAATTTAATACATGTATTTTTATCAAATCCACACCCATTTCTTTCCCTCTATTTCCTACCCTAATCCCCACCACCACTTTTCCCCAAATTCATGTAATTTCTGAGTATTTTTAACCCACTGAGTCCATCTGATGCTGTTGTTATGTGAATTGGTGCAGATCCATCTACTGGAGCATAGGTAGCCTTTCGGAGGCCATGTTCTTGAAGAAAACTGACTTTCCCCTAACCATCAGTTTCCAATAACTCTTTAGTTAGGAGTGGCGCTTCAAAGCTCCTCCTTCAGTCAAACTGGGATTTTGGTTGGTTTGAATATTTGAAGCTCTTGTGCATGTAGTCATAGCCACTGTAAGTTTATGTGTGCAATGGTTTGGTCATATTCAGAAAACAATTTTACATGGCAGATAGTCACATTTGAGGCCTTTAAAAAAGCTTTTTGGGCCAGGTGTGGTGGATCATGCCTTTAGTCCCAGCACTTAGGGGGCCAAGGCAGCTAGATCTCTGTAAGTTCAAGGCCATCCTGTTCTACATAGTGAGTTCCTGGCCAGCTGGAGCTACAGGGAGACCTTGTCTTGGAAAAAAACAAAACAAAACAAAAAACAATCAAACAAAAAAGCTTTCTGTCCCCTCTTATGCAATGATCTCTGAATTTTGGTAGTGGTGGTGGTGGTGGTGGTGATGTGTGTGTGTCTGTGTGTGTGTGTGTGTATGCACGTGCATGATATGTCTGTCTCATTTAGAGCTGATCATTCTGAACTCTCTTATTCTGTACATGACGATCAGTTGTCAGTCTCCATATTACTCACCATTTACCCCCAAAAGAAGCTTCTTTGGTGAGAGTTGAGAGGTACTCTATGAGTGTAAAGGTAAGAACTTAGGGGTGCAGTTTAACACTACATCCATTTAGAAAAATAATAGTGCTAGTTTCTTATCTAGGGCCAAGGGTCCTGACAATCAAGATTTTTTTTCCCATTTAACTTTCCGGCATGAGTTCCATCTTTTGGACTGTGCTTCATATATACTGAGAAAGTGGTTACTCGTTAACATTTATGCCAATATTGCACCATTGGGCAAATCTTGCAAGACAGGACTTATTGTATCTTGCAGGCTTCGCAGATGGGTAAGACTATTGAGTACTTTTCTCCTTTTGAAGTATAACTAGAACTTTACAGCATCCAGGTTGGCACCAGCTTCATTTCTCCATGTCCTATGACTCAAGTATGTGATATCTTCATCAATAGGCCATTACTATCAAGTTCTAGAGGGTAACTAAGAGCAAAGGAAATATCCTCTAATGTTTTTGGGGGGTGCTCAATTGGACCCTACTGACCAATATCTTGAAAAGAGCCCACATCTGGCACTGGGCTTTTATTTGATAGCCTATATGGTCTGGGAACAACATTTTCCCCTGTTCTTGACTAGAGATATAATTTTTATTTTAGTTTTTGATTTATTTTATTTTATGTGAATGATTGTTTATTTTGCATGTATGTAAGTATACCTGAAGTACAATGTCTATGGAGGCCAGAAAAGGGCATCAGATCCCCTGGAAAGCAGTTACTAGCAATTGTTAAGTACAACAAGGATGCTGGAAACTGAACTCAGGCTTTCTGCAAGAACAGCAAGTACTCTTAAATGTTGAGCCATTTCTATAGACCCTAAATTATGCTTATTAAAATTATTTTAGAGGAGTTCCTAATACATATTTGATACTTTATTATAATAATTAACTGATGGGCCACACATGTTTTTACCTTCAGACGAGGACCTGAACTTTCCTCAGCTGTAGTAAGGCTTGAGTTAACTTCAAGAAGAAGTCTGCCAGATTCACAAGTGGACTGCCTAGAATTTGACTCCTGTTTCTTACTTCTCTAAGTTCTGGAAACACTACTTCCCAGAGAGTCTTCTACTGAAAAACTAATTAAGCAGAATGAAGGCAGAAAATTCTCTAAAAATGAAAGGTATGTAAAGTATTTGGTTATGACAGTGTAGAGTTAAATTGTTTTGTTTGTTAAATGAACACTTGACATATGAACACAAGTAGGAAATCAAATACAACAAATGGGTGCAGAGTGCCATTAGCATTGGCATCTAAATTTTATGGATGTGAATCTGATTACTGTACTATGAATCATAACTGAGAATGTTGTCTTAGAGTTTTAAATTTTAGCCCAGGTTGGTTGTCCTACTTTGTTTCTCTATTACTCTGATTAAACAGAACAAAAACACACAACAAAATCAACTCAAGGAGGAAATGGCCTATTTGGCTTATATCTCATAGTCAATTATCAAAGGAAACTGAGGCAGGAACTTAGGTATGAACCTGGAGGCAGATACTGAAGTACAAACTATGGCAGAATGCTGCTTACTTGCTTGCTCCTATGGTCTGTGATCACCCTGGTTTCTTCAACAACCCAGAAACACGTACCCAGGGGTGGCACCACCTGCAGTGGGCTGAACCCTCCCAACTCAACGAGCAATTAAGAAAATTCCTCTCAAGACATGCCCACATGTCAACCAGATAGGGGAAATTTCCAAATTGAGGTCCCTCTTCCCAAATGTGGCAAGTTGACTATGGAAGCTATCCAGCACACTGGTCTTGAACTCATGACTTCCTGCCTCATGCATGTACCACCACAACCAGCAAAAGTGACAGCTAATGATCTAAAATCTAACTAAATTGATCCAGCTTTCATATTTATTTTCATTTAACTATCTTTCTGTCAGTTATAATAGGTCACTAACTTGCCAAAAGTTTAGAAAAGTAAGTATAACATAAATATAATTATATCTTCATATAATATCTACAGGCTAAATTAGTTGCCATAAACTACTAATCTTCTAAATAAGCAAACAATAAACTCAAGGCAGAATTTGCACATTACTCCATTTCTTATCACTGGCTGATATTGACCCCAAGATTGTTACTATACATGAAAAAGGGTCGGTTAAACATCATGGAGTTAGAGTAAATGCATAATAAATATACCATTAATATATAAAATATATTTCATGTATCAACTTATAGAATGTTTTGAAGTTCAATAGTATATTTAAATTTTATTTAAAAATATTTACTGAGGGGCTGGAGAAATGGCTCAGGGGTTAAGAACACTGGCTATCATTGCAGAAGACCCTGGTTTGATTCCTAGCACCCACAGGGTGGCTAACAACCATCCACAACTCCAGTTCTAGGTGAATTCAATACTGTCTCTGACCTCCGTGAGCACTGCACAACATTGACGCACTTACACATATGCATGCAAAGCACTCATACACATTAAATAAAAATAATAAAATATTAACAGAAGGCATTGTAACAAGAGTACGAACCATAGGCATTTGGGCAACTTCTTTATGTAACTTGCTTGTGCCCTCTGGGCCTGCTCAGGCCTGATCATGTATATATCACTTCCACTTGATATGGATTGTTGCTGTACACATACTACTTTATGGCTTGGGGGGGGTCAGAAAACACCCAACTCATAATGGGCAGCTCTGGTCTCATGGTGACTTGGTGGCCCATTGTCAAATGTTCAGTTTCCATTAAGGCCCAATAGCAGACCCAGATAAGGAATATGCTGCCTCCAGAATCCAAACAGGCCCACTAAGCGTTGTGCTTCTTTCTTGGTGGAGGGAGGGGCCAAATGCAACAACTTAGTCTTCACCTTAGAAGGAATGTCTCTGCATGCTCCACACCACTGAACTCCTAGAAATTTCACTGAGGTAGAAAGCCCTTGAATTTTGGTTGGATTTATTTCCCATCCTCTCATGTGCATATGCTTTACCAACAAGTCCAGACTCTTTGTTACCTCCTGCTCACTGGATCCAATCAGCATAACATCATCAATATAGTGGGCCAGTGTGATATTTTGTGGAAGAGTCAGATGATCAAGTTCCCTTTGTATCAAGTTATGGCACAAAGCTGGAGAGTTAATATACCCTTGAGGCAGGACAGTAAAGGTGTACTGTTGGCCTTGCCAGCTGAAAGAAAATTGCTTCTGGTGGTCCTTATGAACCAGTATCAAGAAGAAAGCATTTGCCAAATCAATAGCTGCATACCAGGTACCAGGAGATGTACTAATCTGCTGGAGTAAGGAAACCATATCTGACACAGCATCTGTAATTGGAGTCACTACTTCATTAAATTTTTGATAGTCAACTATCATTCTCCATGACCCATCTGTCTTCTGCACAGGCCAAATAGGAGAGTTAAAGGGAGATACGGTGGGAATCACCATCCCTGCAGCTTTCAAATCCTTGATGGTAGCACTAATTTCTGCAATCCCTCCAGAGATGTGATACTGTTTCTGGTTCACTATTTTCCCTGGCAGAGGCAATTCTAGTAGTTACCTTTTGGCCTTTCAAAGCATAATAGCCCTCACTCCACAGGTCAGGGAGCCAATGTGGGGATTCTGCCAATTCCTAAGTATCTCCATTCCAATTATACATTCTGGTACTGGTGAAATAACCACAGGATGAGTTTAGGGACCCACTGGACCCACTGTCATTCGGACTTAAGCCAAAACTCCATTTATCACCTGACTTCCATAAACCTCTACTTTAACTGGAGGGCCACAGTGCTTTTTAGGGTCTCCCCCAGAATCAGTGTCAACTCAGAACCAGTATCTAATAGGCCTCAGAAAGTCTGATTATTTCCTTTCACCCAATGTACAGTCACTCTAATAAAAGGCCACAGGTCTCTCTGGGGAAGGATGGGAGAAAGGCGAACAGCATAACTCTTGGGTACTGTGACAAAATCCTTCCTCAAGAGCACCTGGCCTTCCCTTCATTCAAGGGGTTCTGGGTCTGTAAATTGTCTCAAGTCTTGAAATTGGTTGACTGAGTGGGATTCTCTATTGCTACGATCCAATACTTACTTCCTGTCATTTGTCCCAGAGCTATTCTGCTTATACAGATAAAATAAAAACTTATTAGGCTTCTTATGTATTTGGTCCCTGGGAACACCGTGATTGTTTAGCCAGCACTACAGGTCCAGGTATTGTTTTGCCTTTGCCACCCATTACAATAAGTATGTTCACCTTATCTTTGGTAATTCAATACTGCCACCTGACCCCTACTCTGAGATCCTGTTACACCTATTATATTTACATTTAGCTTATATAATTGAGCAGAAGCATCTTCAACTGTAAGACCTGGCTTAAGGAAAAGAGGAAAAACAGCTCTTCAAATGTTCTGGTGTCTCTTTCAGTACTTTCCATCTTATAAAATCAGTAAAAGGCATGTCCTCTGGGCCCTCCCATTGTGGAGGATTTGGATTGCACTGGGAATCCACTTGAGCATGCCAATTTGCTCAAGCCTTACAATCCCTTCATCAACACTAAGCCAAAGGATATCAGGTATCTCCAGCTCTCTGTCAGTAGGCCATCTTTTGAAGACTACCTCGGCCAACCAATCAAATAAACTTCTAGCACCTTTTATAACTGCACAAGGTTCCATATTAAACCTAGGCTGTCCAGTCAGGGGGCCCACGTCAATAAACTCAACCTGATCCAATTTTATGTTCCTTCCACCACTATCCCATACCCTTAGAATCCATTCCCAGACAAATTCATTAGACTTCTGCTTGAATAAATTAGAAAATTCACTAAGTTCTTTAGTGATGTAGTGCACCTCCTCATGGACCACACTTTCTACATCTTCTTTAGGAGCCTGCTTAGCTTTGATTCTGGTTATAGGTCTAGAGGCAACAATAACTGGGTCTTTCTGAATGGGATTAATTTCCTCAGGCAAGGGTGGGGAGAGTGGGTCTGTAGGGTGTGGGAATACATTCTCTGCTGAGGGTGGGGAGATAAATTCCTCAGAGTCGGAGGATTCAAAATCCTCAGCTTCACCCGTTACTATCTCATACTCTGTGGTTTACTTTTAATTTTTGTGCCTGTTGTTTCTGTTATAATTCAAAGTATATCACTTCAGCAGTGAAGTAATATTTTTGAGACACTGAAAAGGTCACCGTCACAGTAGAATACATAAGCAGCATGTCAAAAACTTGGAGAACAAATTTCTTTTAGGAGATACAAAATTTCTCATTTTAAACAATTATTGGTTCTTCTAAAAGTCTTCAGAAGAGACACGTTTTAAATTAACTGTTGTGCTAGGGAAATGGCTCAGTCACTAAAGTACTTTCTAATCTTGAGAATCTGAGTTCTGGTCCCCAGAACCTAAATAAAAGCCTGGTGTGTCAGTGCATGTCTATAACCCTAGCTCTGGAGGAAAGGGGATATCTCAATGGCAGGTGGGCTCCTCAAACTATATGGCCAGTCAGTGCAGCCAATATCTGAGTTTTGAGTTCAGTAAAAGGCCTGTCTCAAAAACTAAGATGGATAGAGGAATGTACCTTACATTGATCTATGGTCTCTAAATGCGTGGACACATATGTGCATGCACATCTATACTCATAGATGAACACATGCACAAAACACACACACACACAAAGAGACACACACGTACAGCATATATGCACAAAATAACTGTTGTATCAACTTTCAAAAGACTTATGGGTATTTTTAGCTCACTAAGATGAAGATGGTAATTGTTTCAGATATCTTATCAATTAGAGCAGCCCTTACCATGACATTCAGAGACTAGCCATAATTGTAAAGAATATTAAATAAAATGTAATTCTATTTAATAGTATGTGGGATTGGGTGACCCAAGGAAAGTCTACTAAAATGTAGTTTTGTCTGCACATTCATTCAGTGATTGAAATTATGCCAAGGTCATATGTGTTTGAGAGCTATCTGATGATTATCACTACTCTCTAGGAAAAATTAATTGAGGGTGACAATTGTATTCTGAGTAAAAAGCAGAGGTGGTATCAATTTCTAGGAGGAGTCAAGGAAATATTTTCTGAAATAGAAAATTTTGTTACCGTATTAGAGGATTGCTGTTTGCAACAAGCTAGCATGGCTTTTGTACATTGACTTGTTTTTCAAAAAAATGTGCTTTCAAGACAAAAATATTCATGCAGTACTTTTTTACATCAAATTGTTATTTTCTTTAGAAATCCTTTAATTTGGAATGTTTTCCCATATATTAGCATAACTAAGCATTTTCCTTTATGACCTTTGACATCTTGTTACAAAGTCACATAAGCAAAATTTCTATACTGTTACATAAGAAGTTAATTTTTCATTCTTTAGCGTAGAAAACTGTATACCTTTTCAAAAATCCCCGAAGTTTTATTAGTACCAAAATATTAATTTAAGTAGTAAGAATGTAATAGCTATAGAAAAAAATCATGCTTTTAAAAATTTTAACTATAAGCACAGAAATGTGAGTGTGAGTTACACAAATGCACACATACACACACACACACACACACACACACACACACACATGAGTATTAACCATTCAATGTAAAACATTACTTATCAACAATGGGTTATCTTCTGACATTGCACTGGGATAGAACTATACAGTAAATAATGAATTGTGGGATGCAGCCAGGCTTGCAGAAAATAACTATTTGAGGGATGGTGCATGAACAGAAAGCTGTAATTTTGACAGGTGGCAAGGTGTCGTGTCACCAAGCCTTTCTAAAGCCTCATATCTCATACCTATTGATTAATGACTCTAATTAAGGAATGAAATCAACCATGTGAAGACAGGGGATCGCTGTAGGTCCTTGTTTGGTAGTTTTCTCTTCCTGGCACACGACTCATCCATCTAAATATCACCGCACTTTCATTCATTACTGCTGTATGGTATCACAAAAACAGGAAAAGGGTTACATTCTGATCTTGGTTTTGCAAAAATGTGTTTTGGCAAGGGCTGAAGGAGCGGAGGATACTGGAACACTGAATGTGCTCCTCTGTAAAAGAATGCTTGCCTTTCAAAGGTTTTGATGAGGATTTCATACGTGTTCAATTGCCTCTGAAAACAAGCAACAGTATTAGTTCACATTCTTAGAGTTGATCATATAAAATTCTTACTATTAGAGCTAAAAACATTTACTTAATTAAAATTTGTTTACCTAAGATGGGAAGGAAACTCCCTTACGTGTAGCCATTTCTGAGAAGAAAAAAATACCTAATACAGGATAAAGGATATGAGAGGGGTATGCCCAGTATGTTCCCCCATATGGCTTACTAACAAGACCCCAAGTCTGACATTGTGCTCCATAGCTAAACAAGTCCCAGAGGAAATTCCTGATCCTTTGGCCCTGAATGAAAATATTGACTCCACAGCAAATATTCTACTAGGGCTATTTTATTTGGAGAGAGCCACCAGCCAGATCTTAAAGTATACAAGGCAAATGTTATTTCTCTTTCTAATTCATAAGCTAATCCTCTGTTCTAATAATATGTTATAAACCCCCCTATTTTTTTTTTTGCTGGTTTTAAAGAAGTTTCATTCAATATCAGTGGCAATGAAAGTACTATTTTATATGATTTTAAAAATAAATTCATAGCTTCAAGAGGTGTTTTTTTGGCTATGCTTTTAATCATGAGTTCTTTGGATTCCTATGGTAGAGACAACTAAGCTTGTTTTGTTTCAAAATGCATTCCTTTACCTTCGCCATTAGAGAGGGCATACTGCTATAGTAGGGCAAACACAATTTTTATTTGTTTCCAATATATGTTAACAACTTGAAGTATAATTCAGAGTACATTACAAAACTCTGAAAGCATAATAACATATCAACTGTCAGCTTTCTACAAATGATATTAAATCTTCCTTATAATTAAAGAACAATTTATTTAAGTTGCATAAAAAATTAGTAAAACTCTTCCATATAAATCTTGCTAAAGCAACAGGGATGTCTCACGTGTTTGTATTTCCTTCACTTGGAATTTGAAAGTTGGAAAGGAGTACAAAATTTCAAGTTTCACTTTCTCTCATGAAATGTTAATTTCTAAAGTCATATGTGATAAATGATTAGATGCAAAGTTTATATTTGCAGTGGTATAGATAGACAGGAACACAGAAAACTATGCAACATGTTAAGAAACAAAATATTTCTTCCTAATTAACTTGCTTATATTACTTTAACTCGCTTGCTTATTCTACTTTTCGTATATTAATTTATATGTCATCTCGTTTCTTTATTTTAAGAATTTTAATGGTAGAGGCAGTGACAAAATCACTGCTTACTGAAGCAAGCAGACATTGAATACAGCTATGCACATTAGAAAGATGTTACACACTGCATACTTTTAATAATGATCATTTAGAAGATAATTTTAGCACCCACACAAGGGAAAAATGGATTTTTGATGAGTTCTTATATGGCCATATGTGGTATTAGTCAGTGTGAGGTATTGCTAGCAAGCTCATTGCTTTCAAAAATCAAAGTTAAATGGTTCATCTATCATCAGAATTTGTGTCTGGGCGACTTGTCTGAACATCAGTATGATTTATGGTTTGAATTGGAGGAGTCAACCATGCATGTTTCTTAGTTTATCGTTTTATGCTGTCTTCAATTAAATGTCTATAAACACAGTGATGGCTTTATGACATTGTCCATCAATAAAGACTATCAGATTTTGCATGAGAATATGTAATTTTCACAAAATAATGACCTTTGACTTCTATGTGCCCTGCTGTTACTGTTGTATACACACACACACACACACACACACACACACACACACAGACACACACATTTAGTATTTCTTCATAGAAAAAAAATACCTGGTTTGTCATATGGATCAATGGCTTCTTTGGTCAAATAATCTTAATTATTGTTTAAGATTTTTAAAAT
This sequence comes from Nannospalax galili, assembly GCF_000622305.1. Classification (NCBI taxonomy): domain Eukaryota; kingdom Metazoa; phylum Chordata; class Mammalia; order Rodentia; family Spalacidae; genus Nannospalax; species Nannospalax galili. The sequence continues at coordinate 113,351 of NW_008360329.1, forward strand.
ATAAAACTAACAATTTTTAATAATAATTGGAGCTGAACCTGCAGTTCCCTGCTTTGGACACCATACCATAAATGTTCTTTATAGGAATGGAAGAAGAAGTGTGTGCTACAGTATTTTCTTGCATTCTGATTCAAAATCTGATTGTTTTATGGATTCAAAGAATTTAAACAGGTCGTTGCTGGGGGAAAAGTAATGTATATGATAAAATTAAATTAAATTATTCCACATAAAGGATGAATCCTGGAAAATCTTGTGTTTTCATTTTCTCCAGGACATTGAATAATGATACTTTCAGGCTTCATATTTATGAGTGTGGTGGATGGTATTCACACTGGCAGCTTGTAGAGGCTGAATCATTTTCTCTGTAGCTCTACTCTGATATTACTGCTGACAGGAATGCATTGTAAAAAAGAATTAGTATTCTAGGGTCTTAAAGCTACATTGAATGTCTTCAGAATATTCTAAAATAAAAAAACAAAATATGAAGGTTTCTATATAACAAATCATCCCCATGTAATTTAAGCATAGGAAAACAGAAATGAGGCAATTATATAGGCTTAGATATAAATTTAAATGAATACATTTTTGTGTGTCCATAATTATTGCATATATATGATGTTTTGTGCTATTGAAAAAAATCTTTCTGCTATTTATGAAAAATATGCATATGTGGCAGGTATGCTTGAGGCCCCACGCCAATCATGACCAAGGCTCACCTCATCATGGGGAAGACTCTAAGTTCCATGGACAGCCACAGATTGAATCTCAAATGTCATTACACATTTTGAAAAACACCCGTTATTTCTCTACTATAAATTAACACAGGTTGAATCCATGCATAAATTGGACATTGAAACACCAAATGACCTTTGACTTCAATTATCTACGTAATTCACAGAAGTGAAAATCACGCAGTGGAATGGAAGTCTGAGGTATCATTCCGCACAATGACAGGCATCTGACCATTTATGAGACATATTTTGCATGTTCTAAAGTCTGCAGTATTGAAAAATATACATTGTTATGAGGACCTGAGAGAGATATAGATATGAGTACTTTCAGATCGTTTTAATATGATTACAATGAGACTGTCTTATTACCGCATTGTTGAAGCAATTAATTTTAGCAGACACTCTAAAACAGTCTGAAGAAATATTCTGGAAATCAAACATCTAGACTATTTCCAAAATCTTAAATTCTCATTTTGACTCTAGCTTTCAAAAATAAAGTATCGATATAAAAAAAAACCCTAAAAAGGATAATTTGTAATTGAAAGTATTTCCTTTAGCTTTATGGTTTAGGTCAATATTGTCCAAAAGTAAGTGTGGTGGATATATATATAACTTTAAGCCTAATTTCTCAGTGAATCATTTATTTTTGTATTTTAATAGCAAGTTGACATCAGAAGAGTGGTCAATATAAAATCAATTTTATTTTTGGAAATTCTAAGGGATTAATTCAAACAATTTACTTTCTTATTCATGATTATTCAAACTTGATTGTTTATAATTATTCTTTGGGAGGGAATATTTTCCTCTTTAGTTGACAAACTTCAGTCTTTGATATGAAAATCATTGGATTAAAAATGAATCTCTTTTTTAAAATTATTTATTTGAAAACCACATACTTAGAAGAGGCATTTCATTACAACAGCATTGACATATTCAATAAAAATTTCCTGAGAAGAGATGCATCTCTTTCAAAATTGGCTGTAAATTTTTAGGTTTACAGTTGAATTGTTACAGTTATACAATCTTGTTCAGTATAAACCCTCTGACATAAAATTAAAGGAAGTTTTAACCTTTAAAAAAGATCTCCATTTCATTATTAAAATCCACAGTTTCATACATAAAAATTCATTTTTAATGCAATTGGCATTAAGATGTTTGCACACGCATTTCCAATCTCTATATATCTGATTATTACTAGTCACAGTTGGTTACTTTCTGAGCTCCTTGGGATCTGAGTATGGATATATAGTCATCAGGTAGATTTCAATGGTAATGTTTTTCACATCTACTAATTATTAAGGAGCAAATTGTTATGCTTTGAAGAATTATTATTATTTTTTAATCTTTTTTAAAAAATTAATAACTACATGATTAGAAGAAGCATTTCACTACAGCTTTATCATATTCAGTAACACACTCCAGAGCAAGAGTACATCTCTTTCACAAGTGGGTGCCACTTTCTAAGTTCACAGTTGAATTAACACAGTTATACAATATTGAACTCAGTATAAGCCCTGTAAGACATTAAATTGAATGAATTTTTAACCTTTAAAAACACTCTCCATTTTACTTTAGAATATTTTGTTCATTGTAGAAAGACTCATTGTTTTTGCTACTAACACTGAGATGTTGGTGCATACATCTCTAATCTGTATGTGTCTGATTAGATTTATCTGAGAACAATTGATCTTTGCCCAAGATTTACCTATGTGACACACAGTAATTAAAAATAGCAGACTAGTGTAACTAACCTTGTTGGATGCTTAACAGATATACCTTGATGTCTATAATAATTTGGTCAGAGGGACATAAAGGACACTTTTTGTTCCTAGCTCTCCTAGGTCAACTAGTTCCACGAGACTATGAGCATCTCTCAAAATATCCTGTAATTGTGGTGGGTCACATGTCCTCTTGATCAAGGAGGCTGAGGAGACCCCACCAGATGGAACTGAACCAGTGCCCAGTCTACAAAGGGGAGGGTCAACACAGAGGAATCATTTCCTCCATGCTTCCAAGCGAAGCCAGCCATGGTGGAGCAGGACCTTTGACTTATCTTCACATAGGTGGACCTGGTAAAAGAAAGGAGCCAGGGGCTCCTCCCAAGCCCATGTGACCCCTGAGAAACAGATCCTCAAATAACTTTAAGGTTAAAAATAAATTGGTTTATCTGGGCCAATCGTATGGCCTTAAACACCCAAAAGGAAAGTATAACCAAAGCTTAAAGGGGCCAATATAATTTCTTAAGAGTCCATATGCATAGCTAAAGGCTACATAACTAACAACAATGCCAGATAGGAGATACCTTCTTTTGAGTTGTTGGCCAGGGTGGCCAAAGGGTCTCCCAGATAGTAACCCAGCATAGAACTTGGAAAATGAACAGCAGTCCCTAATCTTATGTCAAGGAATATTGACAACAGATTGCTGCTAGAAGAGGAACAGCTGACCCTCCTAAAACAAAGACCTCTCGATAGGCTGACTAGATCCAGAAGGGCAAGTAGTGGGGATTGACTGGGGTGTCGACAACACAACAGACAGTAAGAGGGATATCAGTGTATAAGGGCTCTAGTCGGGGGAGAGAGGCTATGGGAGGGTGCAATCTGGGAAGTGGGTGTATAGTTGAATAAGATGGTTTGGGATGTTCTGTGTGATGAACACACACACACACACACACAAAAATCAACAAATTAAAAAAATGTATTATATTTGAGGAAGAAGCATGGAAATTTACATCATGCTAATTAGTAGAGGTGATAAACATTACCATTGAAATCTACCTGTTGACTTTATAGACATACACAGGCACCAAGGATCACAGTGCAACCAAAAATGAATCTCTTTTTAAATATTATTTTGGATTATGCACAACTTAAGGAAGAATAGCTGGAGGCAGAACATTCACCTTAGTCCTACTGTTATTAGAAACAAAGCTCCATTAGATATAATTTGAAATAAATTTCTTTTGTAGGTATGACAAATAAGCTTTGGTCACTGAAGACCACGAAATCAGATGTTACTTTTTGTTTATAAAAAAGAATGTTTCAATCAAAGGATTTCCAAGAATATAAAATAAAAATTTAAGTTACTGGAACTGCCTGTGTGTCTGACTGTGATAAGAGCTGAGTCATTTTTGATCATGACGTTTGCTTGGTATTTCTTTTTTCTTCTGCTCTTGGTATACTCAAGATCAAACTTAGGGCTTTCTGTGCCCTGGACAAGCACTGTCATGCTGTGCTACACCCTCATCTCAAACCTAATAGTGTTTCCTTAATATTGTGTCTCATAATGTTTGTATCATTAAAACTTCTTCATGGAGAAAATTTTAAGGATTATTTTATATGTAATTTATAATATAACCATGGAGTACTTTACTAATTTATTGTTATGCTCATATATGTTGCTTTGATGTTTTAACCTTTTAATGGATGTGGCAGACATTATTGTAAATAACTATTTTGATATTTTATGTTTATTTATTGAAAATAATGCATACCAAATATAGATTACATTCTAAAATATGATCAAATAGATAGTAGTGCCTCCTATGTTGAAGTCTTTTGTTTAAAATATCACTGGTTTTTAATGAATATTTTGAATTTTACAAAATTCAGGACAATTCTTTATAGATATTTAAAATTGATGCCAAAAAATTCTATCTCTGATTTTCATTAACCTTCATGTATAACCATCAACTAGCTGTTAGCTATTTTTGTATAATTTAAAATTATCAGAAAAATTACTTTGATGTCTCTATCTTCCCCTTGCCTAGCCTTGCGGGATGCTTAGTTTTTGCTCATCCAAATCACTATATATAGATGGTGTTATGGCACCATCCAGATTAGCCTCATTCTGGGGAAGTGGGCATGAGAAAAATGGGAATAGGGTAACTTGGGGTTAATGGCAAAACATAAGCTCACAGCAGTTCATCAAAGTCCTGAAGAAAGAAAATCCATTTTACCTTTTTTAATATTTAAACCTATTACATTCATAAATAAGTGAAATGAAATATTCCCTCCATATATATATGTGATACATATATATGTTAAGATAAATATATAAATAAATGTGCTAAGCTAAAAATACCTGTTCTAATGAGAAATCATTTTCCTAAAATTACCTGATTGATAGAGGCAGAAGGCAGAGCCATAAGTTGGACCTATTCTTGTTTTTGAAAGAAGGTTTCATACAATAAGTTCATGTATAATTTCAAATAAAGAGGTAACTTTTTATAGGTAAGTATATTTAGATACGAGTATAATTAATGCCCTTGAAAACTACTCTAAAACCTCATTTTTCCAAATATAATTTATTTGGAAATAATAATTTATTCATTTTATTTATTAGAAAATTATGTAAATGCATAGATCAATGATAAAAATGGTCAGGTATTTATTTACCTACAGTACACTGCCACCTACGAAAACAGGTGACCTGGATTAAAGTTATTTTTAAAATACATAAATGTAGCTGAGCATGGTGGCACGTGCCTTTATCTCAGCACTCGTAAGGCAAAGGCAGACAGATATCTACAAAACAGAGGCCATTCTGGTCTACATATCAAGTTCCAGGCTACCTGTGGTTATAGAGAGATCCTGTCTCTTGTCTCCAAAATAAACAAACAAACAAATAAATAAAATAATAAATAAAAATAACAAATAAATAAAAATAGATGGATACTAAAAGTAATTACATTTTTACTGCTTCATAAGGAGGTCTACTTCAAACTAAAAGCACTCAAATAAATGAGTTCTTTCCTGCGTGTGTGTGTGTGTCTCTCTCTCTCTCGTTCTCTCTATCTGTGTGTGTGTGTGTGTATCTGTGTGTGAAACCTCTGAGAAAAGGGCTGCAATATTTCTGCTCAGCTATATCGATCTCTTTATTAAACTCAGTTGTTTCTTCAACTTGCCTCCAGTCTCTTCCTGACTTTTATATTAAGTACAGAATTTAAATGTGAATTTCCGTGTTGAAATTTTAATATGTAATGATATTGTAGTTGATTCAGCCATAGGGAGCTCAAAAAGCAACATGAAAATTATAAGCTCCCAGAGGCAGAACTAAACCCTTAGGAGAGACAATTGTTTTAGAAAGGTTAGATCTATGCTTTCATTTCAGCTTCAGATTCATAACATGAACAATTTTCTTACTGTTTCTTAAGAAAAACAAAAGAACTTTTTTGAAATAGTATTGACATTCTTCTTAAGTTTAAAAATGTATCTGTTCTCTGATGGTGGCTCTGATCTTAGCTGGGCTTGTTGAATGAGGAGTAACTCATTTCACTACAGTGTTGTTTCCTCTGTTTTGCAGATTAGAATTTTGTCATTTATTTGCTCCCATTTTTTCATTTATTTTCAAGGAACAGATATTGCTATAGTTAATTTTTGTTGTTTTCTCACCTGGATTTAGAATTACTTGTGAGACACATATCTGTGCTTGTTTGTGGTATTATCCAAGGGATTATCTAAAGAGGGAAGATTCACTTTGAATATTGGTAGTACCATCCCATTGGGAAGGGTGGTCCCAAACTGCAAAAAAAAAAAAAAAAATTCAGGAGGAGAAGGTAAATTGAACACAGGCAGTCCTCTTTCTCTTACTCTAGATCCACTGAGATTCAAGCAAGCAGTGTCTTACCCTCAGAGACAGGAGCTGGCCTGGGGGGCATGCTTTGTCCACCTTGATGGACTGTATTGCTTGACCCATGCACTACAATCAGCCTTTGCTCTTGTAAGTTACTTTCTGACAATATTTTCACAGGCTTGAGAAAGGAGCTAAAATATTGTATGTAGTCTTCTAAATCATGATGTCCTGAAAGAAAAGAGAGCAAAAAGGAACTCGGGTTGTTTCTGAGCAGTGTGTCTTCTGAAGTTCTGGAATCATGATATCAGCGCGAATTATACTTACTAGTGGCTTCCATTGGTTGGCCAAATTAAGTTATAGATGTGGGAATAACTGATTCACTGAAGATGAAAGAAGTGATGGACAGGACAATGAAATCAAGAGCTCTGAAGAAGTCTGATTTCATGGAACTGAACTCTGCTTTCTTGAAAAAGAAAAGTAATGGAAGAAGTAATAAATACAATAGAATGCTAAGAAGTAATAAGCCAAATAATCAATACTAAATAATGGGTAACGGGGTGATGCTCTTTGACTACCTTATTTTGAATTTTCAGAGAATAAAGTGTACAAAGATGGACAAAAGCTGTAGGAAATACAAATAAGTTCCTATATATTAAACTGTTGTCTTTTACAAGACCCATACTCACAATGTGAGAAGTCTAGTGTTTACAGTTGAAATAGTGTGAGAATAGTTGTACTGGGTACACTCACACTTGTGTATTCATAAGATGCAGGCCCTGTGTGGGCATAAGAATTAGCAGTGGTTGATTTTAATTTTGTAATAATTAATCAAGAATTGGAAGTTTTTACTAGTGTATTCATGGAGACTAAATTAGGAAATAATCTCAGAAACTTTAAAGCTCAGAATATGTGTCTGTAAAACTCATGAAAATGAGGGTTTCCATATTGGAACAAAATATTGTGTACCTTGAAACATAGGAATTAACCTTTCCACAGGATGGACTTCTAAAATTGATGCCAGTGGGTAGTGGAAAAAAAGTCTTAAAGTTAAACAGCTGGTGACTGACAGATCAGTCATGGTTCCTACACTGTTAGAAACCTCCCAAAGACAGCTGCATCTTTTTTTCCCCCGTCCCAAGCAGAGACAGTTATTCATTTATAACAAATTATAAAGTCAAAGTGAGATGATATCTTTCTAGTCACTGCATTTTGTTGTGTTTATTGCAATATATCTAAACCATTCACAAACAACCTACTTCTGAGTCAAGGTTTATACATAGCAGAGCAACCAGCTCCCTCTCATTTAAAATGCTTTAATATACCAGTAAGTTTCTTATTTTAACTCTTTGAGAAAAAGACTTAGCTTTAATCAAGACAGAAAATACGTTATCTCTTGTATTTAAACCACTGCAGGATTAATTACTAGAAAACAAATGGGTTAACAGTTGGCATTCGAGTCGAGTTTATTGCTCTCCCCATTGTACATGCCTGCCAATTTCTTCCATGTGCAAAATTAATTTTCAGAGAAAACCTGAATGTAAAGAAACCCCTTAATTTTCAAGCTTTTTGACATATAGAAAAGTTTATTAACATGAATGAGAACCTTAAACAGCTTTCACCCTATGTATTATTTAGGTGACGTAAACTTACTTTCACAGTTTCAGATTTCCTTAAATTGCACTTTTGCATTAGAATGCCTTTGTGTTCTCCACTGCAATTATTTGAAATGCTTTCCTTGCAATCCAAGCAGAGTTCTGGGTGCTAGAATTACTGCAGAGAACAAACAGAAAAACCCTCATGTAACCCACATAGTGAGAGCAACGAGTCAAGAACAAAGTCATTATGTACAGTGTATTATGTGTTGAAAAGTGATGTTTATAGAGAAAAATTAAAACCGTCTCCTTAAAATTATAGTAATTGGTTTTAGCCAAGTGACCTTTGATAACTGGGAGATACTTCTAGTCATTTATTTAAATTATAACTTAAAATAGCATGCTGCATGCCTCTCATTTGTTGCTATAGAACAATTTTCACTTTTACTCTTCATCAGAGTAGGGATAAGGATGGGTAATACCCTACACTCCTCTTCAGCTTCTTGGTGATCCTCAGCCAATGAGAAGCATCTGCAGGGTTCCTGGGGAAGGGTGATGAAGCTGAGGTATTATTCTTCAGGCTCCCTATTCTCAATTTTTATATAAAATTAGAGCTTAATTTTCTTTCTCAATATGTAGAGATCAGTATCTTCAAAATTGTGAAGTTGATTGTTTTAATTTGAAAAATTTGTTGAATTTTTGAGAACTTCATACAATATATTTTGGTCATATTTAGACACTCTCCCTTATCAGCACTTCTATTATAGCCCCTGCACTCTGCCATGCACATTAAGGCCTATCCTGTTTGTTTTCCCAAATGTCCTTTGACTGGATTCTCATTAACCTATCAAGCCTCAAGCCCTCAATGAAAATCCATTGACTCTCCCTCTCCCAGAAGCTATCATTTGGAAACAGTTCCTCAGCTAAAGTTGAGGCTTTGTACCTACTTCCCCATGTCTATGCTTATGGTCTGGCTTAAATTTGTGTGGGTCTTGTGCATGCTGTTACCATTGCTGTGAGTTCATGTGAGTAACTTCCCAGCTATCTGGAGAACTATTTCCTTGTGGCCATGAACCACCTCTTACTCATAAAGTTTCTACCCCCTCTTCTGCAACTGTCTCTCAGCCTTGTGTAGCAGAGATTTGATATAGGTGTCCTATTTAGCGATAAGGACTCTGCAGGCACTTATTCTCTGCACTTTGTGGGTTTCTGGGTTCTTTACCATCAGGTGCATGAGGAAGCTATGTTGGTGAGAGTTGAGAAATGCATTAATATTCCCTTTGCTCCCTATTCTGCTATGTTCCCTGAGCCTTAGGTATAGAAGTTGCACTGTAAGTTTGTTACTTAGAACTGGGGATCTCATAGACACTTATTCTCTGCATTTGACTAGTTGTGGAACTTTGTAATAGTCTCCATATGTTGCAAAAAGAAACTTCTTTGATGAGTAGTGAGAGGTACACTTGTCTGTAAATATAAGCGTATGTATTTAGAATACTGCAAGAAATTATGTTGTTCTAGAGATTTGACAGAAGTAGATTTTTTCTCTAGGATCTATTACTTCTCCAGCATGTTTTGGCTATGTTTATGGTACCATACATGACTTCTCTCCCACTGAGCAGGTCTTAACTTCAATTAGATAGCTGTTGATTGTCCCCAAGATAAAAATGTCACTATTGCACCATAGAGGTCATTATGGTTCATAGACAGCTAGGTTGGACCACTAATTGATTTTCTCCCCTAGCAGATTGCATGGCATTTTCTGGTACAATGGGATGGGCTTCCAGATCAGTTCCAGCTCAAATGCTTCGAGCCCTGTGTCCAATGTATGTCCTGTGTTCAGCAGTAAGGTCTTACCTTCAATTTATGGGAAGCAATCAAGGGCTGGGTAAAAGACTATGTTATTTTAGGCCGTATGAGTGTTTTTTCCTTTTTGTTTCCTTTTTTTTTTTTAACTTTCTACTAAACAATATACTCCTGGATATAAAAGTGATGATATTGGTTTTGTTATATTTGTAATATCTGTCCATAACACCATAATTAATTTATTTTTAACACAAAGTAGAAGTATCACTATTTTCTTCTTGTATATTGTAAA
>NW_008360329.1:123384-127953 GCF_000622305.1 Nannospalax galili
AATTTTATGAGACTTTATTTTCTTATTTAATTCTTTGGGCACATTCTGAACATCTATTGACTAGAACTGTGGTGTACAGAATTATGAAAATATAGACATAAGAATTAGGTTATTAAGGCTCCAATCAGGTGACTTATGAGAAAGACAAAAATGGCAAGGTTAGGCAAAAATTAATTTTTGGAGTATAGGATTTTCTGTCTAAAGGGTTGGTTGAGCTTGGTGGTACAAGCCTGTATTTCAGCTACTCTAGAGACTGAAGCAGGAGAATCAGGAATTCAAGGCTTAATGAGGCTTCAGAGTGAGTTCAAGGGTAGCCTGATACTAGGTGAGATTATTTCTCAAAAGAATAAAAAGATCTTAACAGCAGGGTTCCCCAACAGACTATGAATGTAGCTCAGTGGCAGTGCATTCATTTAGTGCAGCAGAGACATGAAATTGAATCTCCAGTGCCAGAAAAGAAAAATATCCAAAGGGTTGGCATTCAGAACAATAGAAAAATAATCAAATAACCAAACTAAAAATGAACAAATGATCTTAATCAACATTTCCCAAAGGAAAATAAGTAAATCACCCACAGATTTATGATAAAATTAGTATCATTAATAGCTGAAATAAAAAATAAACCTGAATTGAAATCTCATTTCATTTCAGAATGAGTATTATAAAAAAGACAAAAATAATAAATATGAATGACAGAGAAGGTGGAAATTTCACACAGTGGTGGTAGAAAGGTAATATTGTGTAGTTATTGTGGAAAATACTATAGAGATACTGCCCCACAGTAGAAATAGAGCTGTCAGATCACCCAGCAATCCTATTCCTGGGTTTGCATTACAAAGTTCATGAAATCAGAACAGTGAAGAGATATCTGCACAATCATGTTCTCTGGTAGTATTCGTAACAGCCAAGAAATGGAATCAACTTTGGTGTTGACCAATGAATGAAGAAAATGTGGTATACATAATGGAATATTATTATTCTGCCCCAAAAGTAGTGCAATCCTGTTATTTGTGGCAAATTTGGTGGAATTAGAGGAAATTTTAAGTGAAATAAAGAGGTACAGAAAGGCAAATTTTGTGTGTTCTTAACTTTATGTGGAAGCTAAAATGTCCATTTCATGTAAATAGAGAGAATAATAATTCTTATGGGAAGTGGGATTAGTGTCAAGGGTCTGGAAAAATAGTTAATATGAACATGGGTCCAAAAATAGGAGAGAGAACTTTATTAATGCAGAGTAACAGAATTGGGTAAATGTGATTAACAAAAAGTAATCGAATATTTCAAAATAGTAGAGAAAATTTTTGAGAAACTCAGCAGGAAGGAACCCCAATAGGTTTATGAGGTATCTTTCTCCTGAATTGGATATGACCATCCCAGACTTGAAACAGAGTAGTAGTGGAAAAGCTTCAGGTGACCATCAGATAAGGTCTATTAACAAGCATAGGGGAGAAAGGAGTCAGAAGACTCCTCAGGTTACTGAGACTTACAGATCCCTCCCCTCCCTGAGATTCTACTCACCACTCAGTAAGAGATAGGCACTAGACTAGGGTGGTACTTCCTTCTGATGTAGCCATGCTCCTATAAATACATCTGATGAAATCATTGCCTTATTAAGCTAGGCTGGTATGCAATTCTTTCTTCAGTCAGTTGGTGATTTCTCTGTGTTTCTTCTCACCAGGAAGCATCACAGAACAAGGCTTCTATAGACCATTGTCCCATTTACTGTGATCAAATTGTATTACACATTACATCCATATGATGAAATATGTCATACCTCATAGATACGTGCAGTCTTTAAGTAGCAATTAAACATTCAAATATTTTTTAAATGAACTACTACTAGAGAAAAATGATAGAGTTAAGAAAAAATCATTCTGAAGTAGTGTGAAATCTATGATTAGTGTTTTCCAATAAAATAATGATATGGATTAGTCCATAAAATGTAATATAACTAAAAAAATATATATTGGTGACTATACTAATATCAAGTTAGACACTTATTTTACGTTACTTGTTAAACTGAACGGAAAGTATATACATAATATCACTAAAATTATCCATTTATTTATTTTGAGAACAGGTGTCATTATAGCCCCAGCTGGGCTGGCACTCACTATGTAAACCATGCTAGCCTGGATCTCACAGAGATCCAACTGTCTCTGCCTCCCAAGTGCTGAGATTAAAGGTGTGTGTAACCTTGCTGGCCTCTAGCCACTGCTTTTATAAAAGTTAAATGCCTAATGCAGAGAAATGATTCAAAATATTTCTCTAGGTGATGGAATTATTGAACATAATTTCAAAACTATCATGTTCGAAGAAAACATTTTATATCTTAATTTTTAAAAAAGATATATTTTTATTTTTAATTATGTGTGTCTTTAATTGTGTATGTCTTTCTGAAGTGGAGGTATGTGTATGTGCATGCAGTTGTTTGCTGTGGTGAGAAGAGGGCGATGCCCTTGAGCTGGAGTTACAGGCCATTGAGAGCCACCCAGCATTGATGTTTGGAATTGAACTCTGTTCTTCAGCAAAAGCAGTGCATGCTCTTAACTACTTAGCAGAAAAGGGCATTGAACCCCCTGTCACTGGAGTTAGTTATGGTTGTTAGCCTCCATGTGGGTGGTCCTATGCCAAAGCAGCTGGTGCTCTTAATCTCTGAGCCATCTCTCCAACCCCTTACTACTGTTTGTTTGTTTGTTTGTTTGTTTGAGAAAGAATCTCCCTGTAGCTCCAGCTGGCCTGGAACTTGCTGCACAGACCAGTGTGGTATCTCACACAGAGAGAACTATCTGCTTCTGCCTTCTGAGTACTGGGACTAAAGGCAGGTGCCACCATGTCTGACTCCTTAATGTGAATTTCTGAGTGATTCTTAAGGTTTTGAGAATCTACTGATGAGAATCACAATATGTTTATCATTACAACTAACTTTTTAATCACATTATTAATCATTATTTGGTGTTAATTCTAATAGAGGTTTTACAAAAATTAATAGCATTTCTCATGTGATAGCTGTCAAGGCTTGTGACTTTGTTGTATCATTTCTCTTATTTTAGTAGAGTGTGAATGTAGGTGGGTAATGTTAAAAGTGTGTGTGTGGGAGGGATATCTCTGGGCACACACCAGTGCTATGCAAAAACTGAAACAATATTTGCTAGTGTTTATGTTTATAATATTTAAATGTGTGCTTTAATGATGTATAATACAATTATGCATATATAGTTTTTTTTTGTTTTTTTTTTACTTGAGAGTCATATTGCCTACCTAGCAGGAAGCTTGACTAACTAGAGTGATACTCGTTTAGACAAAATAAAACTAAATTTATCTGAAAATGGATTTTCATAATGTAAATGAATGGATTCTAGTAAACTGAAACCATGTTCTTCCAATATGATAAATGAATGCCATGGAATGCTATTCAAACTTCCAAAACAAGGAAATCCCGTGTGCAACAGCAGGTGAAATGCTCGGGACATTTTTTAGGTAAAGTAAGGCCACTGTAAGGCACGAGAGAAAAGTAAAAAGATGTCATCAGGGACTATGAGAAAGGGAAGATTGTTATAAAGCTTCAGAAATTGCTGTACGTGGCAAACAAACAAACAAACAAAATAACAAAAGTCTCCCAAAACCAAATAAATCAAAGTAAACCTAAGTAGGACCCATTGCAGATTTGTACTATAACTTGGGTGTAGGTAACAAAGATTCTAAGATGAGTGAGAGAGACTGAGAAAAGCGTTATGCTGACTTTAAAGCTAAGAATTCCATTCCAAATCATGACGTGACAACTGAACTCTCCCCCCACTCCCCGAGTGTCTCCCTGTAGCTCCAGCTGGCCTCCAAGAATTCACTATGTAGAGCAGGCTGACCTCTGTCTCAGATGATCTGCCTGCCTCTGCATTCAGAATGTTGATATAAAAGGTGTGGAGCATCACACCTTGCTTCCAAGATTCTCTTTTCAATAATTATACCTGGAAGGTAGTTGACACACCCTGTCTGATAAGAACACAACCTTAGTGAACCAACACATGCTGTTGGCAAATATTTTATGTGTAGTTTTATCTTATTTAACACAAAGAACTTTCTATAGCACCCTAGGAAGTATTTAGTACAAATACTGAAAATCATAAGAATGTGCAGCTACATTTTAGAATCATTATTCAGAGCTCACTGAAAGGATAACAATTTTTTCCTCTACAGAAAACATTTAAAATGGTGCTTTGAATGATACTACTTCTGATAGGTAGAGAGCGGGTGGGAGCGAGCGGCACAGATGGAGGAAGGCACCTAGGCACAGATGGAATTCTCAGCAGGATACAGATATATTTTGCGTGGGGCACCTTTCCCTCGGGGAAGGGAAAGATGTCAGGGAAGGGAAGGGAAGGGAAGGGAAGGGAAGGGAAAGATGTCAGGGAAGGGAAAGATGTCAGGGAAACATGTCCGGGAAAGATGTCCGCCCACGGGTTGTGAGCTGGGACTTTATATATGGGGGCTTTAAGGTGTGGAAGGGGGGAATGTTTGGGGGAGAAATCAGGGAGGGGGAAGCAGGTAGGATTAGGGTGTGGAAGTGTTTTC
>NW_008360329.1:128002-128441 GCF_000622305.1 Nannospalax galili
TTGCTTCTCAACAGAGTTTGTTTCCCTTGACTCCAAAGGTCAAGGTGACGTCCCTGTTGGGGAGGGGGGAAACTGCTGCTGTTTGGAACCCTAACATTCCAGCCTTTTGTGTTATAGGATAGGGTGTGCCGTTGTCATCTTGCTACTTCCTGCGGGACAGGATCGACGTGGGGGGTAGGCTGGTTTAGGGGTCCACTAGGCAGCAGGGGTTGTCTCTCCATGCATCTGAACAGGGTCCTCGATGGTTGACAGGCGTTCGTATACATGTGAAGGGAAGGAAAGTAACAACTGATTAAAATTAGTATGCGTTAGTTTTCAGATCTGGTTCTGAAAATATCTGACAAGGCAGGGAGCAATAGTTAGCACCAAAGTGATAGAAAGCAGAGGGCCCAATAAAGGCAGAAGCCAAGGAGTTAGTCCTGTAAAAATGTCCCATTGA
>NW_008360329.1:128703-129548 GCF_000622305.1 Nannospalax galili
TTGTCTGAGGTCCTCTATTTCTTGAGAAAGATGTTGGGTTGAGATCAGCGTGTGTCCCATGCCTCTGGCTGCGAGTCCTGTGGCTGCCACTAATGCCACCAGGCTAACTCCTACCAGGACTGCCAAGGTGGATGACCTCTTTGTTCTGGTTCCTTCTGTCCCTGTGGATAAGACATCATACACCTCTCTTGGTGTGTAAAGGGTTAGTTTGGGGATGAGAATGACTGGAGCACAGGTGTCCTCAATCTGTGGAGAGATGCAGGAGTATATTTTGGAAGAACAGAGAAAGAGCAGTCCCGAGGTTAGAGCAGTATCTTCCTTAATTGTGACATTTCGGCTTGATGAGTGTGGGCATTTAGAGGTTTGTGGAGTCCAATTCTCTGTTTTGTTAAGAAAAAGGGGAGGGTAAAGGAGAAAGAGTATGGAGAATGGAGGAGAAATAGAAAGGGAGAGCTTTTGCATGAGATCTCTGCCAAGTAGGGGGGTTGGGCAGGTGGGCATAACCAGGAAGGAGTGAGTTAAAGGCATCCTCCAGAATACACAGGCTAAGGGTCCTCTTGATTTGGGGTTGTGAGGTTTCCCATCAACCCCCACCACAGAGATCTGTGAGGGAAAAACTTTACCAGAGTAGGAAGGGAGAACTGACCATGACGCGCCAGTGTCAATAATGAAATTAATAATCTTACCCGCCACCATGGCTGAAACCCTGGGCTCCTCCATTGTGATAGTCATAGAAGCGGTGGGGGCCGAGAAGCCAGGGCGTCATCAGTCTTCAGCCACCAGGCCTAGAAGGTCATTTACTGAACCCTGTAAATGAGGCTGGGTCTGGGAGGTGAGTGGCCTTC
>NW_008360329.1:130304-161048 GCF_000622305.1 Nannospalax galili
AAGAGATCATGCCAGGTTAGATCATAGCTGCGAGTAATATATTTAAACTCTTGTATGAAATGAGTAGGATTAGTGGAAAAGGAACCGATTTTACGCTCTAGCTGAGAAAGATCTCCAAGAGAGAAAGGCACATGGACTTTGACAATCCCTTCCATGCCTGCCACTTCCCTGAGGGGAAAAATGCCATGGGAAGGGGGCTGAGACTGGGTGTGGGAATGGGTATGGGTTGACACGGGAGAAGGGTTAGGAGGAGGCAGAAGAGAAAGAGAAGGGGAGACCTGGGAGGAAGCTGAAGTGGGAGAGATGGGAGGAGTGTCCTGTCCATGAGAGGATGTAGGGGCAGGGGTGTCTGAGGCAGGGGCTAGAATTGAAGTAGAAGCAGATACAGGAGGGGTAAATGGGTTGTTTAAGGTAGAAGTCAGAAAGAGGTGTTTAAGATTTTGGATTTCCTTGAATAAAGGGGAATTAAGAGAGTGAGTGTCAGACTCAGAATGCTGATGAAGGGAGGGGGAAGATAGCGGAGAGGGAGTTTGAGGTAGAGAAGGGAGGGGAGTTGGGCTGGCCCCTGGACTGGAAGGAAAGGGAGGGTATAGTGATGGGAGGGCAGGGGGAGGACTTGGTTGTGCCTCAGGTTCGGGAGCAGGGGGGTCTTGGGGCTGGGTTCTGATAGGGGGCAAGTTTTCAGCTATGGAAGGATCAAAAGCAGAGTCAGGGGGATAGGGAGGAGGGAGAATGGCAGAGGCCCCTGGAGTTTCAGGACCTGGTGAGACTGCCTTAGCCAGGAGGACCTGGTAGGAAGAACATTTGACACAGAGGGAGGGATTAGCACAGAGGTCAAGAAAGGAGTGGATGTAGGGTAGTTCAGACTGCTTGCCATTACACTGGCAGAAGTTTTCCAAATCTTTTAAAATATTGAAGTCTAAGGTTCCAGTGTTTGGCCAAACAGAGTTATTATCTAGTTTGTACTGAGGCCAGGAAGTGATGCACAAGAATTTTAGGCATTTTGATCTGATAATGTGAGAGAATCCTAGCTTTTTTAAGGATTTAAGCAGGCAGGCAAAAGGCATGAGACCCTGAGGTTTTGAGTGTTTGGTTCCCATAGTAACAGATTAGGCAGAAAGCGAAAGAAGAGTTAAAGACCTCAGCTGGTGGTTAGGGGAACAAAGAGAATCTTTTTGCCCTGAGGGGACAGAGGTGGAGTCAGAGAGAGAGAGAGAGAGAGAGAGAGAGAGAGAGAGCAGGAAGAGAAAGGTTTGGCTTAGGTCACGTAAAAACAAGAACGAGAAGAATCAGGCAACAAAAGAAAAGCATCCTTTTTTTATTCGAGTGAAATTCCCGAACCCCAGGGCCCAGGGCAGCAATCGCTGGGGGGGGATATGAGTTGTGTGTGTCCCCACCAGTGATCACAGCGTCCTGTAGTCAAAGGCAGGGCAGAACCTCCCACACACTGGTGTGATTTCGAGCGAGTAAAAATGAGTTAGGAGAGGTTCTGTAATGTGGTGCATGGCCAGCCAGTAGGAGAGTGGGCCCAGAGGCCGAGATGGACCAGGAGTGGAGAAGAATGGAGAGGCCTAGATGAAGCTCAGAGTAGCCAGTGAACGGAGGGAGAGGAGAGAGAGAGAGGGAGAGAGAGAGAGAGAGAGAGCAAGAGAGAGAGAGAGAGAGAAGATGAGATGTTAGGGGAAGGCAAAAGATGGCAGGAGCGAGGAAGGGAAGGGAGCTGAGGTAGGGAAAAGGATTTGAGTGCGACGGGGAAGCAGGTCTGACTCCCAGGTGGGCGTGGGCAGACACAGTAACTGTGCCGGGCAGTTCAATGGTCGCAGAAACCAGTGCTGTCCAGCGGCCTTGAGTGAGGTCCAGGAGTGACTGAATTCGATTGGAAAGGAAATGAAAAGAAAACTGGCAGAGAGTAGTGAAGGGGAAAGGGGAGAGAGAGAGAGAGGGAGAGAGAACTGAAAGGAATGGGAGAGGGGAGAGAGATAGAGGGTGGAAGTGTACCTTAATGCCAAATCAGTGTTATTCGCAGCAGCCAATAACAACATGTGAGTCCGAAAGTTTTACGTGCGAGGTCCCTTGAAGTAAGAGCCGGTTTCGGCACCATCTGATAGGTAAAGAGCGGGTGGGAGTGAGCGGCGCGGATGGAGGAAGGCACCAAGGCACAGATGGAATTTTCAGCGGGATACAGATTTATTTCGCATGGGGCACTTTCCCTTGGGGAAGGGAAAGATGTCAGGGAAGGGAAGGGAAGGGAAGGGATGGGGCACCTTTCCCTCGGGGAAGGGAAAGATGTCAGGGAAGGGAAAGATGTCAGGGAAAGATGTCCGGGAAAGATGTCGGGGAAAATTGTCTGCCCATGGGTTGTGAGCTGGGACTTTATATATGGGGGCTTTAGGGTGTGGAAGGGGGGAATGTTTGGGGGAGAAATCAGGGAAGGGGAAGCAGGAAAAGCAGGTAGGATTAGGGTCTGGAAGTGTTTACTTTTTCTTTCTTAAGATAAGAGAAAAGCTTGTTGTGATAAACAGCTTCTAAAATCTCTGATTAACAGGTAGAATCTGCTTATCTTATCTTTGGAGATCAGAGGAGAGGCAGGCTGCTTCTCAACAGAGTTTGTTTCCCTTGACTCCAAAGATCAAGGTGAGGTCCCTGTTGGGGAGGGGGGAAACTGCTGCTGTTTGGAACCCTAACAACTTCTGAGTTTGATGTACAGCTAGTAATGCTTTTCATTGTTTACATTCAATTGAAATGAAAATTGTATATGTTTATGTACACAACATAATATTTTGAAACATGCATATGTACTGTAATGGATAAAACAAATCTATTATTTTGTTACCTGTGATCATGTTATTTTGTTTGGTAAGAAACAAAAATCTAACTTCTAAGCAATTTTCAATATTAATATATTAATAACTATAGTTATTGTGAAGAACATGAGATATGTAGAACTTATCTTTCTATCCAAGGAAATTTTAAATCATTTGAACAGCTGTTCTCCAGTTTCCATATCCTCTAGCCTTCGGTAACCATCATTTTGATCTTTTTTTTTATGAGCTTATGGTTTTCAGAAGAGATGTATCATTTTTATAGTATTGTTAAGTGGCTGTTTAGCCCTTTTAATTTTAAGTCATATAACTAGCTTGTGTAGGATAGCTCTGGTTGTCAACTTGACACATCTGGGTAGAAGGAGCCTCAATTGGAGAATTTCCTCCATTGGACTGGTCTGTGGTCCTGTCTGTGGGGCATTTTCTTGATTGTTGAGTGATGTGGGAAGTACCACCCCTAGGCAGGTGGTCCTGTATTGTATATACAGTAAGCAGTGTTCCTCCATGGCCTGTGCTTCAGTTTTTGCTTCTGAGTTCATGCCCTGAGTTCTGACCTTGGGCTTCCTCAGTGATGAACTGTGACCCAAATAAACCCTTTCCTCCCCATTTTGGTATTGGTCAGAGTGTTCACAGAAATTGAAAGCAAACTGGGACATAGCCCTATAACCAGATACCCAGGTTGGAAATGAGGATTTGAAAATAAGGATTCTGAGTCCTCATTTTCTGTTGGCAGAACCATACAGGTAAAGTAGCTCATAATGTAGGGTGCATTGTAGGTGACTTAATGTTTTTTACATGACATCATAGAAACAGAAGATAATGTTGCAGACAGGGAGATCTGGATGTACTAAAAGTAGCTCAACCATGCTTAAGAATCAGGGATTTGTATGGGGCTGGACAGATGGCTAAGCAGTTAACAGCATTGGTAAATCTTGAAGAAAAGCTGGGGTTGAATTCCCAGCACCCATATGGTGTCTAACAACCATCTGTAACTCCACTTCCAGGAGAATCCAACACCCTCTTCTGACTTCCACAGGCATTACATGACATGGGTGAACTAGATACATACAGGCAATACACTCAGACATAAAAAAATAAAATATTAAAAGAAGAAACAGTTTGGTGACAATAAGATGAGTTAATGGTAGACAGGCAAAAGGAACAATAGAATTAATATTTTTATTAATTATTATTTTGCTGATTCATAATCAATATATGACTGCTTTCATGAACTTTAATGCACAATGTCAAAGCTAAAAAAAGGAATGAGCAACATCTATGTAGGCTATTACAGATCAAACTCCAGAATACACAGATTTGCAAAAAAAAAAAAAAAAAAAAAATGTACTCCTTAAAAAAAAATTGTATCAGAGAGCTCAGGATATTTGTAGGTGCGTGTGACATTTGAAAATGTACAGAATGAAGAGCTGTGGCGATGACTCAGTGTAGGTATCTATGATATATTGACTTACAAGCCTTTGGGTATATTCCCAAGAGTGTTAGAATAGGTTATACCATAGAACTGTCCTTAGTTTTTGAGAACTTTCTAAACTGATTTTCACAGTGGATGCACCAGTTTACATTCTCAACAACAGGATACAAGATTCCTCTTCCACCACGTTTTAGCTAACTTTTGAAGAGGGAAAGGCATCTTTAATCAATTCGTATTTTTTATTGCAAATAATTTAGTCAAAATGATTGATTACATTAGAATTAGATTTGCAAAAATAAATAGAAGTGACAAATCATAAAGAAAAACATATCTTGAAAGTGAAATCTCAGAAATAAACTAAATCTCAGGTGTATCTTGACTTGGGTTTCCCTGTAGGGTCCCGGGAACTGAGTTTCTCTCTTTCGAAAGGTTTGTTTCATAAATCCATGGTATTTTTCTATAATTTGTAACACTATCTGGTTGAAAGTAGCTAAAATATTTCTAATCTCCACATATACCCAACCAAATTAAGGTAAAGTTGGTCTTCCAACACTCTTCTGACCATCCTAGAATACAGGATGATTTCTTTAATCCAGAGACCACACCATTCATTTCCCAGTAACCTGTGGTTCTGATTATTTTTTCTACATATGCCTTTCACCATGCTCACCTGTACAACCCTATAGTTAATTAAGTTCAATCCATTTCAAGTTTTATAACAGAAAATGAAAAGCAGAGAGTTCCTCAAAGCAATACCCAGCTACTATTATTTAAATAAAAGGAAAAGAATTATTAGGAAAGATATGTATGTTTATAATGGCCCCTTTCTTTAATGACTCAATACCAACACATATTTTCTTCTTACATAAACATAAAAATTCCCTTTAATTGGGCCAAACACACTGACATCCTATCTGTTGCAATATGATCTTTAAAAAAACCCCTACTTTATGGGTTTCATGAATTCATCTGCATTGGGGTTTCCAAGAGATTGTGCATTCCTTCCAGTTCTAAACAGATGTAGCTCATTATTGTCCAACACTTGATGTGTAGATGATGAATCATATTATTACATATGCTCAATACTCAAGACTATATTGGGCCAGAGTCCCTTAGTAATAATATATTCTAATTCAAAATAATAATATAAGACCTGGTTCATCACAGATGTCATCATAATCTTGCAGTCCACTAGTGGAGCAAGCTTTTTCTGTTCAACCATCTACGGTCTGTGGAGTTGCTGATCCCTTTTGGCTTTTCTTCTCTGACAATATCCTAGATAGTTAGGTGGGGATGGAGGAGGGGACACTGTGAATTTAATCATCCTGTGCTTATCTTGGGTATCATCCTCTACAGAACTTTAAATGTTTTGAAGTTTTAAACAGTTAAAATGGTAAGTGAAAATGCTACTATCATTTTGTGGGCTGGGACCAGGAATCTACTATTAATGAAACCATTGTGTTCTATTTAACAGACTTAAATTTTTTTCTCAATTTATTTATTTTTATTTTATGTATATGAGTATCTTGCCTGCATGTATGTAAGTGCACCATGTACATACAGTATCTGTGGAGGTCAGAGGGAGGCATTTGATCCACTAGAAGTGGAATTAAGGATGGTTGTTAGCTGTTGTATTGTGTGCTGGGAATGAAACCCAGGTCCTCTGCAAGAATGCTCTTAACTGCTGAGCCATTTCTTAAACCCATATTTAACAGATTTTTAATTATTTATAATATTATACATAAGTGTTGAAACAATTTTCCTATAATTTATTAATAAGTGAATTTGGATATACTTCATTTATTACTATTCCACCTATTTTTGATTAGTGAATATTCTTTTGTTTTTTTCTGTAATATAATTTGAGATCTGGTATGGAGATCACTCCAGTGTTGCTCTTTTTGCTCAAGATAGCTTGGCTATCTGGGGTCTTTGTGATTCCATATAAATTTGGGGATTGCTTTTTCTATTTCTGTGAAGAATGCCATGGGGCTTTTGATTGGGATTGCACTGAAATTATAGATTGCTTTTGGTAGGATGGTCATTTTCACAATACTAATTCTACCGATCCATGAAGAGGGGAAGTTTTTCCATCTCCTGCTGTCTTTTTTTTATCTCATTCTTCAAAGATTTAACATTTTCTTTGTAGAAATATTTAATATCTTTGGGAAGTTTTATTCCAAGATATTCTATGTTTTCAAGGCTAATGTGACTATGAAGCATTTTATGAACTTTTCTTCTGATTGCTTGTTATTGGTGTACAGAGAGGCTACTGATTTTTGTAAAATGATTTTGTAACCTTATACATTGCTGAAAATATTGACCATTTCTAGCAGTTTCCTGGTGGGATTTTTGGAATCTATTACATATAATATCATATCATCTGCAAATAGTGGTAATTTGATGTCTTCTTTTATAATTAGTATTCATTTAATTTCTTTCTCTTGTCTTATTACTCTAGCAAGAGTTTCAAGTACTATATTGAAAAGGAGTGGAGTTAGTAGACAGCCTTGTCTGTTTCCTGATTTTAAAGGGAATGTTTTGAGGTTTTCCTCCATTTAGAATGTGGTTGGCTGTAGATTTGTCGTAAATAGTTTTAATTATGTTGAGGTATGTACCTTCTAGTCTAATTCCTTTTAGGACTTTTAACATAAATGCATTTTGGATCTTTTCAAGGGCCTTTTTTGTATCCACTAGATTTCCATGTGATTTTTGTCCATTTATATGATTTGTTACATTTATATTGAACCACCCCTATGAAATAAAGCTGACTTGGTCATGGTGGATGATCTTTTTGATATGTGTCTGTATGCAGTTTGCAAGTATTTTGTTGAGAAATTTTGCATACATGTTCATTAAGGATATGGGGCTATACTTTTCTTTTTTGTTATGTCTTTACTTGTTTTTGGTATTAGAGTCTGACTTCATAGAATGAATTTGGGAGTTCTTCCTCTGTTTCCGTCTTTGATTAAACTGTTGAGCTCTTCTTGGTTTAACTTTGGTAGTTTCAAATAAAAAAAAAAAGGTTTTTAAAATATTCCCTTATAATGATTTGAATTTGTTTTTGTATCTGTTGTGATGGTTCCATGTTTCCCTTTTCATCTCTGATTTTGCTAATTTGGATTCTCTCTCTCTCTCTCTCTCTCTCTCTCTCTCTCTCTCTCTCCTCTCTCTCTCTCTCTCTCTCTCTCTTTCTGGTTAACTGTCTGACTTTCTTGTTTATCTTTTCAAAGAACCAGCTCTGAGATTCACTGATTCTTTGAATTGTTTTCTTTGTTTTTTTAATGTTTTATTTATGATTTTTATTTTATATGCCTAAATGTAATGTCTGCAGAGGTCAGAAGAGGGTGTTGGATCCCCCTGGAACTGGAGTTACAGATGATCTTTAGCTACCACGAGGGTGCAGAGGTCCTCTGCAGGAGCAGCCAGTGCTCTTTACCACTGAGCCATCTCTCCAGCTTTGTTTTCCTTGTTTCTATGTCATCAATTTCTGATCTGATATTTGTTATCTCTTCTCATATGCTCTGTTTGGATTTGGTTTGTTCTTGCCTTTTCAGAGTATTGAGTCATACTCTTAAGTCATTTGTATATGCTCCTTCTGAATGCTTAAGGTAAACTGGATATGCAACTGTTTTCTGGCCTTACTCCTTTCTCTTTGAACCACATCACAAAGGATTTTTTTTAAAAAAATTTAAACAATATCTTTATTTATTCTGTGAAAATTTCACACATGTGTACAATGTATCTTGACCACAGTCACATGCCCCCATTCCCTTTCTTCAAATCCTCCCAGTGCCCACCGACCCAACTCTCTCCTACTTCATGTTTTCATTTGCAAAATTATTGCTATTAATAACCTCTTGAGTCCAGTTAGTTCTAACCATATGTTCATGGGTCTGGGAATATAAATTGTTGCAAAAGCAATGTACCAACAGCCAGATTCCCAAGAAGAGTGACTCTCCCTCCATCAGCAGCCATCCCTGCCAGTAATTCTTCTATTAGGGATGGGACCTTGGGAGCATTTCCCTTACCAAACTGGAAGTTTGACCGACTTGTTTTTTTAAACTTGTTTTTATTGAATTTTTGTGTATTTTATACAGAATGCCTCAATAAATCTTCATCATCTTTATACCCCCATCCCCACTACAACCTCAATCCCCCCACCCACTGGAATTCATGCATTCTGTTACTTGTCTTAAGGTCTATTGTGTCAAGTTAGTGTCCCCAGACTTCCCTCAGTGGAAGTTCATCTACTGAGTTCTCCTCAGCCTATCTAGAGTCTCTCACTTTAGGAAGATTAACTCTTCCTCACCCAGAAGTAATCAGTTGCCAATATTTCCCCAGCTAAGATTGGGGACAGCTGTCCATTTCCACAGTTTTATGCTGGGTTTTAGTCTGTTGAGTTCATATGGGTGCTGTGCATGCTGACACCGTTCATGTAGGCTCATATGTGCAGGGTCCTGAGATTTTGTAGGACTCAATTTCCATATGGTCATGTACCTCCTCCCTGGCTCTTACAATCTTTTCAGCCCCTGTTACACAATGGTCCCTGAGTGGGATCATTTGGGTGGGTGTAGTTTAATATAGGAGTCCTGACCAGTATTCTACAGACTCTTTTTATCTACACTTTGGCCATTTATGACCTTTTTGTGTTCCTGAACCTCTGTTGCATGAGAGAGCTTCATTAATGAGAGTTGAGATATTAATTGCTATCTTCTTTACCCTTTGTTCTATGTTCTGTGACCCTTAGGTTGCATTATAGATATGCCACTTATTCTTGGGCAATTCACAGACAATGTTTGTGCATGACCAGTTGTGGCATTCTTCAGTAGTCCCCATCTGGTGCAAAATAAGCTTCCCTGATGAGTGGTGACTGGGATATTTGCCTGTAAATATAAGGATACTTATTTTTCACATACTAAGAAATTATACTAGTCTAGGGATACAAGAGACTTGGTGTTTTCTCTATGATCTATGACCTCTCAGGTCATGTGTATTTGTTTATGTTTTCAATACCACAGTTGAGTGCGTTTCCTCCCACTGAGTGGGTTTTTAGTCCAATTAGGTAGTTGTTGATTGCCCCTAAAATAAAAGAGCCACTACTGCACCAATGCCATATGCTGTGCCAGTCATTAATGTGGTTATTTGGCCTTGAAGCTGGGGATGGATCATCGACTGATGTTTTCCCTTGGCGTCCTCATATTTCTCTCCAAAGGTATGAGGGTTGCCTTCAGGGGAAGTAGCTTAGGTCAGTTCCAGTTCCATTGCTCCAAATCCTCTGTCCAAAGTACATTCTACCTTCAGCTGTACGGTCTGACCTTCAAGTTCTTGGAGGCAATCAAGGTCTACGGCAATAGCCTGTATAATTTGGGGAGTCCCTTGGACCACCCTGGCCAACATCTCAAAGGAAGGTTTTGCCTGTCTGTCACTGTTTCTTGTTATGCTGCCTTTAGCCGTACACATGGACTCATGTAGAGATAAGGTATGTGTGCTGTCATTAGGTTGTTGGACTAATATGATTCCCTGTGGTTTTTTAAAACAAGATAGCTCTCTCTCTCTCTCTCTTTCTCTCTCACTCGCTCTCCCCTGTCTAACTCTTCTATCATAGCTTCCCCTTTTAAAGTGTCCCTATTTTCCCCAATTCTCCCTTGATAATACCAGTCTTCTATGGTCCCACCTCTCTTAAGCTCCTCTTTCCCTTTACCCATAAGTTTCTTTGTATAACCCTCCCTCCTCCTTCCCATCTAAATACTCTCATTTTATCCATTTCTCCCTTAGTAGCACCCCTCTCCTACTATACTTCTCTCTTGGGTACCTTCTTTCCTTTTACCTCCCTTGTTCATTTTCATTTCATTATCCTGGTTCCTGCAGTTACATCAGGATACATCCTTACATATAAAGGATTTGGTGCTAGAATCCACATATGAGGGAGAACATACATTGTTTTTCTGAGTCTATGTTACTTCTTAATATAACAGTTAGTTCTATCCACTTACCTAGTATAACAGTTTCTAGTTCTATCCATTTACCTGCAAATTTCATGATTTCATCTTTCTTTACTGCTGACTAGAACTCCATTGTGTAAATATACCACATTTTCATTACCCACTGACTAGTTCAGAGACACTTCCATCTCTTAACTATTGTGAAAAGAGCAGCAACAAACATCAAACATGGATGTACAAGTGTCTTTGCAATAGGATGAGTCCTTTGGGTATATGCAAAGGAGTGGTATAAGCGGGTCAAATGGTAGGTTTATTTTTAGTTTTTTAAGGGTTCTCCACACTGTTTTACATAGGGGTTGAACAAGTTTGCAGCCCCACCAGCAGTGGGTAAGCGTTCCTCTTTCCCCACATTCTCTCCAGAATTTGATATCATTTGTTCTCTTGATCTTAGCCAGTCTGACTTGGGTAAAATGAAATCTCAAAGTGCTTTTAGTTTGCATTTCCCAATTACTAATGATGCTGAGTACTTTTTAAGATGTTTCTTAGCCATCATTATTTCTTCTTTTGAGAACTCTCTGTTCAGGAGATTGGAGTTTCTCAGGTTGTAGGGGAGTCAATATAGTGGGTGGGATCAGACTTACCAGGGAAGAATGCTGGTCTAGGGAATTCAAGGCAAGTTGGGGTTGCAGACAGCCAGGAGAGAAGGCTGGTCCTAGGAGTACAAAGGGTAGGTGGGGGTTGGGGAAACCTGTGAAGACTCTAAGAAACTATACTAAAGGATTGACCTGGTCTGATTGCAGAGGATCATGATGCAGTGGGCGGGTCTAGACTAAGAGTGTAGTCTAGAGATCTGGAGTGACTAGACTAAAAGCAGGCTTTTGCCCAAGGCTAGAAGGAGAACAGGATGTGGAGTCCAGGAGGTTGGATTTTCTTAGGTTGTGGGGGAGTTAAGGCACAGTGGGTGGGATCAGACTTACCAAGGTGAATTCACTTTTCACATCCTAAATTGTTTTGTCATTTCATTCAGCTGTATATTTGCATTTTCTTATGCTTCAGTCAGGAGTTTACTGCTATCCTTTTTGAGTTCTTTGAGTTGTCTGTGTGTTCTTTAAGTTCTGTGATCATATTTATAATTGTTTTTTTAAATTCTGCACCCTGGAGTACCTTTGGGTGGTTCTCATTGTAGTACATTTCAGTAGGACTAGTAGGTTTTGATGGGGACATAGTCTCTTGGTTTTTCATATTTTTTGTATTTTGTGTTGTTGTTTTGGACGTATGGTTTTCTTTTTCTAGTTATGGTTCTGATATGAAATTCTAGAGTGTCTTTCTTTGTTCAGTTGAAGTTTAGTTCTATTCATATTGTTGATGTAGCTTGGTTGCTCTTTGCTCAGTTACGGATAATTAATGTGTGTGACAGGTTCTTGCTTTTTATTTTTTATTGGTTGTATAGGATGTGTCCAAGCTATTTAGTTAAGAGCTCTCCAGCAAGAGGAAGGGAATTCAAGGTTATGGAGGTCAAGTTGCTGGGTTCTAGCTGGCTGGTGAGAAGGTCTCAGGCAGACATCAGTAGAAGTTCATAGAAGTAAGGCTGTTGTGAGTCACAGTGGGTGGGGTCTGGGTTACAAAGTGAGTCCAGAGTTCTGGAGCAGGAGGAACAGGAGCAGGAGGAACCCTGGATCCTGCCTAGGCCCAAGTCTGAAAGTGAGACAGTGCAGGGAGAGAGAATGGAGCTTCTCAGGGTGCTGGGGAATCAAGCTGCAGTGGGCTGAATATGGGTTACCAGGGTAGTATGCAGGTTTCTGCCAGGGCAGACTGGAGTGGGAATAGCCTAGGGAGGATCTAAAAACTAGGCAGAGTAGGTATGGGCCCTGAAACTGGAGAATGAAGGTAGTCTGGGTGAAGGGGATCTGGACACAGTGGGTAGGGTTTGGATTGGGAGGCTAGCTCAGAAATCTGAGGCATGAAGAGTAGGAGAGAGCTGAATCCTAAGGCTGGAATGAAAGCATGTGGATAGAGAATAGGAATCAGGGTGCAGTGGTCGAATGGGATGACGGGACATCTGACTAACCAGGTTACTAGGCCGACGACAAGGGCAAGGTCTGGGGTGTTCACAGCCTCAGGAGGGTCAACCAAACTAGGTAGTTGGGTGTGTGCCTGAAGCTGCTGTTGAATATTCTTTTCATACCTAAAAATCAGCCCTTCTGGAAAATGAAACTAACACAGACAAAGTTGAATGGATCAAATATAACTTAAACCATATTTTTAAATTATTAGTAATGAAAGCAATCAGTTGAAGCAGAGAGAATGCGTTGTCTAAAAAGGAAATTTAAAAATTTTTAACAAAGTAGACATATGCCTGTAAATATATTTCTCTTAGTCTTTTTTCACTATCTTAGGGAAAGTGTATAGATTCTGAAACTTTCTGATCCTTCTCAACTCATCTGTATACATGGATGGTCACGTGGTACTAGGTTCTCGCAATGATTGTGATGGTGAGGAATCTTAGTAGAGTCTGGAAAAATAGCTAAGTAGGTAAAGGACCCGAATTCTATCTCGTGAACCCATGTAGAAAGTCCAGCATGGTGGTGCATGCTTGAAATCTCACTGTTGAAGAGGACGTGTTCCTGGTTTCACTAGCATGGGAAGGCTGGGAAGTTCCAGACCAGTGGAAGATATACATTAAGAAAAACAAACAAACTAAAACAAAGAAAGAAAAAGAAATAAGAAAAATGTGTGCAGTGCCTGAAGAAAGACAAGGTTGGTAGCTTCTGGCTTCACATACACAGACACAAGCACACACGTACATGAACACACACAGATACACACAGGAGGGGGGGGAGAGAAAGAGAGAGAGAGAGAGAGAGAGAGAGAGAGAGAGAGAGAGAGAGACTTTGGCTTTTCAAATGGTAATCCCTTATTCCCTATCGCCACAGTATCCCCCCGACGACATATGCTCACCAGTCTCCCTGACACTCCAGCATTGAGACTTTACCAACAGTTATTAAATTCTTGAAAGTGCTTCAGGACAAGTTAAGCCATATTTTACTCTGTTCTCACTTCGTGCTTTGCTCATTTACTGTTTCGCATTTGGTAATACATGGAAATAGAAATCATATTTTGTGCTGTCTTCCAAGGACATTCCTGCCTCTAAAGATTTTCTTAATCATATTAACTCCTTTCTTCCAACCAGCATTCTTTATGATATAAGTCAGGCTATAGATAAAATATGAAACTACATAAAGAAATGTATTTAAAGGTATTTGCATGCAATTAAGTATGATCTCAAAATATATTGAAATAATTATAAAAACTAGATTGTATTCAAAATGTAACAATCATAGAAATGTGCTTGACAATTTCTCTTGGCTTGTAAACATTGAAGCTATGCTTTTCAGATTGGTTTCATTTGAATGATTTAAAAAAATAGGATCATGCTGTTTTCAACACTAAAATATAGTTATTGACTTCTTTTAAAAGTTAGCAGGTTACCATTAAAGTTTGCAAATAGAAAATAAAGAAAAAGAATAGAATTAATTTTATGACATCAATACCAAGAAATGGAGGCGAAAAGAAATATAGCCCATTTTAAGCTAGAACTGAGCACTTTGTTACAACCTCTCAGAGTGAACAAGATGTACTTTCAAATGAGGCGGATGCTACTTCACTTCCTGACATTTTCTGAGTCATGATTTATTACCTTAAGGCTTTTGTGGTAAAATTTCTGAGCTGATTTCACAGAAGTAGACTTTTATCTTTTCATTTTGTGGCCTTTCAGATCACTTATACAAAGAACATAATTTATTGGGTAAAACATAGAAGAAACTAATAATGAAAACTGGACCTGGCAATAAACAGATTCACAGGCTTACATACTTTTTTCCTTGTTCCACTTCTATTTTCAATTTAAACATTTTAATTATTTTTGCTAATTATGTTTACCTAGTCATACAGTAATATGGTGAAATTTAACTAGACCATTCATGGGAGGTATTTGTCTCTATCTATCTATCTATCTATCTATCTATCTATCTATCTATCATCTATCTAGCATCTATCTAGCATCTATCTGTCTATCTATCTATCTGCTATCTATCTACAATCTATCTATCTATCTATCTATCTCTCTCTCTCTCTCTATCTATCTATCGTCTATCTATCATCTATCTATCATCATCATCTAGCATCTATCTATCATCTATCTATCTATCTATCATCATCATCATCCATTTATGTATCATGTAGGCATCTGACCTTGATCTAACTATTTATCAAATCTATGACCTATGTTCTATACATCCATCCATTCATCCATCCATCCATTATCTAGCATCTACCATCTAGCATCTATCCATCTATCTATCTATCTATCATCTATCATCTATCTACAATCTATCTACTATCTATCTATCTATCATCATCTATCTATCATCTATCATTTATCTATCTATCTCTATCATCTATCTATCATCTATCATCTATCTATCAATCTATCTATCTATCATCTATCTATCTATCTATCTATCATCTATCTATCTATCATCTATCAATCTGTCTAGGTAGCTATCTACTATCTAGTTATCTATCTCGCATCTATGAAATTGTGCTGAGAAAAACATTTTCATTTACATTCATTATATAAAGATGGTTGTGCATAGTACTTTTTAAATCTTATGGAGAAGTCCATTTGTTCTTGTGTTTTTCTTAAACTGCAAATAACGTGATAAATGCATGTGTGTCCTAAGAGAGTTTCCTGATAAGGACTATACTTGTGGTATGGACACACCTGACACTGGAGAGCGTTCCAATGTTTGGAATGAAGGTGAATACAGAAGCCTTTCATTTGAAGGGAGCCTAATGAAGTCAGACACATATATGGCTGCGAGGGTAAAATTTTCCTGCTACCTTGCTATCTTTGTTGAAATTGAATAGTTGCTCATGTCCAATTAGTCCCTAAACCACTTTTCAGTATTATTCATGACTAATTAGAGCTGCTTTAGTAAGGGGCATTTACAAAATTCTTCAGGTTAACTTTTTTTAAAAAACTGAAGGTAAATATAATGAAAAGTATATGGAAACTTCAAAGAGTATTAAAATTGTAACTTATTACCATTAAGTCACTTCTAGTTGCTCTTGAATCAGTCTAGAACACTGGGCAATTTTGTCATCCAGGATTTATTTTGTAGTATCTGAAGAATGTTATAACGGAGTGTATGTGTGGGGAGGAAAGGTGTTGTGGATGACTTAGTACTGGCACTTAGTGGTTGGAAGCCAAGGATTCTGAAACATCTTATGAGTCACTGGATAGTCAACATAAGCACAAGCTATTGAATCTGGATGTCAGTCATATAGGATTGAGAAACTGCGACCTACAGAAAAAAAAGGATACTCCAAAGACAAAAATATGCAAGCACCTAAAATTATTAATTTTATACCTGAGCTCAAATTTTTAGTACAATTAGAAAAAAATTGGGGGGGTCTTTTTGAGATAGGTTCTCCCTGTAACCCCAGATGGCCTAGAACTCACTATGTAGACCAGATTGGCCTTGAACTCACAGAGATCAGCCTGCCTCCTGAGTGCTGGGATTAAAGGTGTGTGCCACCACATCCTACAAGTAGAAATATTGTTATCACATTTGGCAAAGGTGTTCTCCTTGTGAAATTTGCAGACAGATGATTGATCTCTACAGGTGCAGATTTCCTTTGTATCTTAGGAGTTGTGTAATAGTTTGGAGGCTTTTGTCTGAAAGTAACAGAATTCCCCCCTAAAAATGACATAAGATCGGAATCTCACAAATCCCATTGTCTGTATAGGTTCAGTATTAGTTGGTTTAGTCACAAGAAGCACCTGCATTCCACAGTGTTTAAGCGTTCTCAGCCTGATTCCTTATCAATAATGAACAATATGACTTTATTTACAGATAGAACTGCATATAATTCTCATATACAGCTTAATGTTCTGAAATATCCAGAGAGAGAGAGAGAGAGAGAGAGAGAGAGAGAGAGAGAGAATTAGTTAATTCTGGAATGTTAGACTACATATTATCATACACAGCTCTGGATTATATAGTGAGAGCAGTCAATATTCATTTTCTTTGTACTCTTTACTATTGTCATTAATTATAGTCACCATGCTATGCATAGACATTCTGAATGTATGCATTCTATCTAATTGTCACTATTTATTCTTTTACAAATATTATCTCTTTCCTTTGGAGTGCCAATCTCTGTTTATGGTAACCATAATTCTAGACTCTTTCTATGAGATCAAAGTTTTATATTTTATATATAAATGAGAACGTGTAATTAATATTTGTCTTTTCTGTACCTGCCTTATTTCAATCAGCATGTCCCAAATTAGACTTTATTTTTAAAAATGATCAAAAAATCCCTTTCTACACTCAGGAAAAGGCACAGAGATTCCTGATGAGCAATAATCAAATCTGCTGTCAAGTATTGTATTCTTTAATGCTGAAACCTGTGCTCTACTTTCTTTTGTTTTAAATGATTTTACTTATAGGTTTATCATTGCTCATGAGTTCTTAATGTTTGTCATACAACAATCTTGGGCAATTGTTAATCCATTCCAGCTTTTGGAACAATGGCTAAACCTTTCAGTATTTTATATAGATTATTATTCTTATAAGTCATACATCCAGATTTAGAATACAATTATTGGTTACATATTAATAAGCAATGTTTTCCAACATTTAATTTAAGATTACCATTGTTTTTCATTGCTATGAAAATATGGTAGGTAGAATATATAAATTATTGGTATCTTTCAAATTATTCTTGAAAGTACATGTGAATCAGGTGATCAGATGTTCCAGAACATAGTAATCTTCTTTCCTGGTCGTGATTTCAAATGAAAGGGTTTCAAAGTCTGGTTCTCAGAAATATCTTTTATAAGGTAAAACTCATATTGATTTTCTGTGTATTTTGGGATGCCATTATCTAGCCAAATCTGTTCACAACTGTTTTATTTGTTCTTTCTTGTGGTTCTCATCATCTGACTCACTGGCTCTGTAAAAGCAGATTTAGAAAGGTTTATTCACCCAAGCTCAACATTCTTGATATCCTTTTGCTTCCTGGAGAGATATGAACAAAAAGTTTTCATTGTACAGACAAGACTCTTGAGCCAGGTTTCATTCATGACAGATAGACTGGAGCAAGTTAGGTCAGAGCCAGAGGGTTTCAAACCTGCTTACAGTGGTCATGCCTGATTTATGGTTACATATGCTAAATGAAAACCCCAAACAAGTCTGGTTCTATGACTTTGAAGTGGATTGATTGCATCAGTCTGAATTGAGATATTAAAATAAAAAGCATGAAATTATAATTAGTAGGCTTCTAGGTTCCAAACCTCTATGAGAAATAAACATCATGATATACTCTGATTGTGTTTACTTCTTTCCTTATGCTGACTATTCTTTTGCTTAAACTATAAAATTGTGTAAAGTTTTCAAATTCCTCTAAACATACTCCCTGTTATTTAAGTGAGTTTGGTAAATGATGCCCCACAGGCTGACCTGGCTCATTGCCTGTCTTAGACATGGAACATACTCAGAATGGATTGTCAGTGGCCATTTCCTCACTACAGTATTAAAGATGAGTAAATGCAGAAACAAACTCCATGGTTGACAGAGTCTTAGATATTCAATTTATTCAATATTCATCTATTCCATTTTTGAAAGATCATGATATACTAGGAGCTAATTTCTCATTTATTCATTGACCATGATTCCTATATTTCCTCAAAAGTCATTAGATCTTAATTCATATGCTGCCTCCTCCTTAATTCAAAATTTTTCTAGTAATTGCAATCAGTAAAAATGAGGTGAAGTGCCAGTAAAAAATAATAAAAAAAAGTTAACACAACAGTTTCACAACCCTTGCTTTTTTGGATATTTACAGTCAATTAAAATTGTATTTAAGATTGCTTACTAAAATTTAATTATCGTATAATTAATATGGAAAATTCTCGGTAAACAAAACAATAGAATTTTTTGACATGTTCATACTACTCTGAATAAAAGATTAAATTTTTACCTACTATTTCCATTTATGAAGTCTAAGGTATTCATTGGCTATACAAATGTAGATTTTCAGAAACAGCATTAGTATTTAATGTATTATATAAATTATCTTTTAATTGCATTTCAAGTTTTCCAAAATATGCATTTATAAAATTTTACTTAGTATTAGAAGAGTATTATAGATTTTGTGCATAAAATTTTATATATAGAAATATTTACTGAAAGGTCAAATGGAATAATTTATAGTTTTCTACATACACTAATATTAATTGCTTGTTGAAATTTATTGATTTGGGGTTAATAAGTATTAAAAAAATTGTAATTCACTCATTTAGTGGTATTAGAGGTAACAAAATAATCCTTTCAGTGTCTCACTTTTCATATTCTGAGTTAGATTATTTCATAGTTTTCTAAATTTCTTTTATTTTACATTATTTGACATAAAATTATTTTCTCTCTCATATAGATATAGGTAAGTATAGATATATATCTTGCTTGCTTGCTTTCATGACAAATGTAGATCCAGCTAGCCTAAACTTCTTATGTAGAACAAGCTAGACTAAAACTCACAGAGGACTTCATGCCTCTGCCTTCTCATTGCTGAGATTAAAAGCCTGTGCCTCCAGGAATGACTGAAATCATATTTTTCAATTAAGAACACAATGAGCTGAGCTAGATAATGTTCTTAAAATTGTTTATGTGTAATTGCAAAATTCGTTAAAATAGTGCCATCGAGATGTGTTATTTGCATTATATGAAGCACAATTTTTTTTTCTTTTTTTAGTCTTTTTGAGACAGGGTTTAACTGTAGCCCCAGCTGGCCTAGAACTTGCTTTGTAGATCAGGCTGGCCTTGAATTCACAGAGAGCCCCCAGCCTCCGACTCCCAACTGCTGGGACTAAAGGCGTGCTCCACCATGCCTAGCTATGAAGTGCAAATTCTTTTTCCTTAACAACTCAAATTTTCTCCAGTTTATTCTTTTAGTAACTTGAAATGTTTTAAAAATTACATTTCAATTCTCTTACATTTCATGTTTCTCATAATTAATGTTGATTATAATATATTATTGTTTCCTTCCTTTGTTGCAAAATATGTCATCAATATGCATTTTTTTGGTGGCTTGCATGGCATCACTTTCCCTGTCACATCTCATTCCCAAAGCTGAAGTATGTATTGAGAATTTTACTTGATAATCTAAATTCAAATTTCATCACAAGCTTTACCTTTTTTATATATATATAGAAAAAAAGAAGAGTTGCATACTGTTCTCCCAATTGGCTAGTTCCTCCAATGAGTGGGGCCTGACGTAGAGCATGGACTATGAAGGGGCTGCTGGGCACCATCTTGGGACTGGTAGCTGGGGAGTGGTGTGGGGAACACTCAGCCAGCCCCAGCAGCTCAAAGACAGAATGGCTTGACTCTTTTGGACTTGGGGCAAGATCACTGGCCCCTGAGGCATGAGTGAATGCTAGAGGGCACCATGGTAGTTGTGGCGTGGTCTGATGTGGCGGGCTCAGAGCCACCCACTGCTGGAGGTGCGGGGCTAGGCGCTGGGTACTCATTCCTTTGTAAATTAATAAATGCACATAAAATATATTATATGGTTTGCCTGATTGTGCAGGAGACCCAGAAGGAATTTGGGTGACACATACAAACAGAAAATATATTTGTTCTTATTTCACGATTATAAGAATAAGTTGTAAATAAACATACTAATTCATGTTGTGTTCATAATACTGATGCAATCTCTGAAATGAGTGTTACTGTACATTATATTATTATTTGCTTATCTTATAGAGGTCTGTTATGTTAATATTCACAAAATGGAGGTTTATGGAATAGATGAGTCTGTTCTTAAATCCTATGAGGAACAATGATCCTTGGGTTGCTTTTTCTGTGTTCTTAACAAGAAGTGAAATGGACAGACCCTCCCTCAGCAACAGGCACAATGCCTGCATAGGCTCCCCGACACTGGCACTGTTGGCCATTGTGCTGGTCAGGACTAAGCAGAAGAAAGACTGTTTTCCTGTGAGAATTATAGAAATGATTTAGGGAGTACTGTGTTCTCAATATCTATCCACATTTCAAACCTGATCTAGAGTGCAAAAGCATGAAGAAATGAGATGTTCGTGATATGATTAACTCATTTACATTCTGATGATTGCTAATAGTGTCCCTGTAAGAAGATCAAGGTGTGAAGTTTTCCCCTTTTGCTATGTAAGAGGGCACTTTGTGGGACTGGAGAGAGCACCAGCTGCTCTTCCAGATGGACCCAGATCTGGTTCCCAGCACTCACATGGCACCCAACAACCATTGCTAACTCCAGTTCCAGGGGATGCAATACTCTCTCCTGGCTTCTGTGGACATTGAACATATACATAAACTCACATACATGCAGGCAAAACATTCATACACATAAAGTAAAAATAATGAAAAAGCACCCTCTGTGAAGCCCAGAGATCTCATCAGACCTAACCTGCCTGTGTCTTGATCTGGGGATTGCTAGCTTTCAGCGCAATGAGAAATACTATTCTGATATTTATGTTACTACTGTATTTTGTGTAGCAGTCTAAATTGCGTATGACAAGAATGAAGTGATGAGGAAATTATTTTAACCACTATCCCCTTTTGGCACATTTGTCTATGAAGAACTTTGAAGAATATTGGAAAAATATTTGTGAATTGTTGCAGTCTTAATTAGGAGATGCTTCCAGGGACAATGAAGTTCCTGAATGGATATATTTAATGGACCAAAACACTATAATTCTAGGTTCTTCATGTGCAGCTATTAATATGACAGTAGTTAATTTTTTTCTATGCATGCTTGTAAAGATTATCAAAAGTAAATTGATTTTACTTAACATGGATAACAGTATACTATTATGATATTAACTCAGGGTAGTTTCTACTTTCCTATTCTGTACCACAATGTGGTCTGAAGATGTCTTAATTGCATTCTACAACTTCATATTTTTCCAAAATATTACTGAAATCATGACTAGGCCTGTAGAACATGAAGCATTTTGAATGCCTATATAAGATACATATAGGTTGGAATAAGCCGCTTGAAAACACAAAACAGTTAGAAGCATCTTTCTTTAGAGCATATCCTCATTAGCATAAATGACTAATGTGAATTAGATTTCTTAATTTGAAATATATTGCATAATATCTAAATAGTCTTTGAAAAGTGAGAATAATCCCCACTGTTGAAGTGGTACAGACTAACTCTTAGGCTGCCAGAGAATTAGATTTACCACTGGATCTTTGGACCCTGAAACTCCACCAATGTTAACCAAATGTGTGGTGAATAAAGATATTTGAAAGTTTAAAATAGAGAATAATTTTACCTACTCAGAAATTTGGAGTAAAACTATTCAATTTTGGGTAGGACAGAAACATTTTGTCTCTTTTTGTAATAAAGTGGTTTGTCTTTGGCCTCATACTGTAGTATATCAAACAATAACCCAATTTTAAGCCTTGTGTCATGAATGTTGTATTATTGGATCTCTCACATGTATTTATTTCTGTGCTTCATATAAACGTGCATCTTTTAGAATGACTCAAGATGAATTTCTTATTTACTCTTTCTTGTGGTTATATGGTTCCTGTACAATATGCATGTACACACACTTGCTACATACACAAGATTTGTGTTTTGAGCAATTCTGAAAGACAAGCAGTTTTCATGAGCATATATTTTCCCTCTATTCATACTTTCTTCCTCATTAGAAGTTTATCCTCATTTTCTGCTTTCATAATTAATCAATGCAAGTTGATTGGAACTTCTGTACTGCTGATGGAACTTAGGGCTTCATGCTTGCTCTACCAGCTTGGAGTTTTTCCTGGATACTAAAGAATTGACTTTGAACTGTGATTATAACAGTTCTAAGTTACTTTATTTTATTTTTTTCCATCATTAAAAGGATTTTTAATAGAAAAGTTTTGTTTCATGACATGGTATTATTCAGTAAACCTTTCAAACATTCCAAAAGTCATAAAAAATAGTTTTTGCTGATAAGAAGCACTGGGCGAGGAAAAATTGGTCTTCTTTAAGGCAGTGACACCAGAGAGGCTGACCAGGCTCCAGTGCATGAACTCAATCCAAGGGCCATCTGGGGACCTAAACTTGACTCCAGAAGCCTTAAAATATATGATGGAATGCATGAAATCCAGCTCAGGAGACTATAAGGGATGCAGATAAAAGAGTGGAGTCTGAATATCTTTAAAATATATTGTATTAGATGCACAAAAATTCAATTTAGAAAGTAGTTGGGGCTGGAGAGATGGCTCAGCAGTTAAGAACACTGGTTGTTCTTGCCGAAGACCCCTTTGAATCCCAGCACCCACATGGCAGCTAAAATCTGTCTGTAACTCCAACCCCAGGGAAGCCAACAGCCTCTTCTGACCTCTATGAGCATTGCATGACACGGGTGCACTTACCTACATGCAGGCAATACATGCACATAAAATAAAAATAATAAATGAAAATTTTAAAAAGGTAGTTAAAAAAAAGAAGCAAATTAAAAACAGTAGTTAGTGGCCTTTTAGGTCACATTTGGAACTTGGTTTCTCATTCCATGAAATAATCTCTTCTTTGTTCTGGTGAATATGCTCCCACATATTCTCCCTCAAACGTCCTCCATGAAATGTCCTTGAATTTGTCATTGTACCATCAGAATTTTCCAAAAGAATCCCAGATGCTTGTTTTAATGAGTTTAGTTGGGCTTCTACTTTGTGCTTTGGGCAAGAAGCCTGGCCTCCTAAATTATTTGCCTTAGAAAACAGTTAAATACAATTTTTAAAAATAAGGGGTTAACTGAAACACTTATGAATCAATAGTTCTTCTATGTAGTACCCATTTCTTGTATCTAATTTTATTTCATTGGCAGTGGCTCTTGTTTATGAGTTCTGTGGATTATTTCCTTTCCTTGAGTTGATCTTTTGCTACATTCCAGTTGCTATTCTAAGCACTATACAACATTAGGCATTTAATAAAGATGCTACTTATAGAATAGTGAGTCCTACATTTTCTAGATTAGGCAACTGAAGTTCAAAGCCATTGCATGATATTAAAGTTGCTAAATAAAAGTAAATGCCAGCCAGGAAGGGTAAAGCTGATATCTGAGTCCAAACCCATCAGCTCTAAAGTTTATTGTTTAACTTTCCATTTTATATTTTGACAGGGATACAGGGAACTAAAATTGGTTATGCTTTACTTAATTTAATTAATTTTCTTTCTAGTAATATTTTATTATTAGAGTTTTATAAAGTACATTTATACATATAAACAAGCATTTACACACATATAAATTTATATACATACTTATAATGAATTTTTCTATACTTTCATTAAACTTAGGGAAATTTCAGATGAATTTCTTTAAAACACAGATGGAAATTTGCTATTTGCAATGATTATTATAGAGTAATAAATCATAATTCATTCAGCTTGAATTGCTCTGATAATTATAAGTTTGCTATTGAAATTCTCTTGCATTTACTTAAAGTTCACAAGGAAGTGGTGAACACTGTCATGCTTTTGCCTTACTTCATTTCATTGGTTAATTTTTAACCAGGCAGCAACTTATCAATTAAATTCATTTACATCATTGAAGATTTGTTACTGCATTCTTCTGTGATAAGATGCTTTTGCCAGGAAAAAAAAAATGTATCTTGAGCAACTAAAGAGTAAAAGTACTGAAAACTTCAATTCATTGCATGAGCCACATTGAGGTATGGCCTGAAACACTCAACTGAGCTGGGGTTTGATTTTTCATATACTTAATAACGTTAGTAGTGACAGAAGCTGTGGAACTCATTCTCTGTTTCCAGCAGTATTCCCAGAGCTTCTTCTTAGATGAACTCATGTGCACAGCAAGTAAACAAAGGTAATTGTCTATTCGCACCAACAGAT
This sequence comes from Nannospalax galili, assembly GCF_000622305.1. Classification (NCBI taxonomy): domain Eukaryota; kingdom Metazoa; phylum Chordata; class Mammalia; order Rodentia; family Spalacidae; genus Nannospalax; species Nannospalax galili. The sequence continues at coordinate 154,457 of NW_008360329.1, forward strand.
TCGCTAAAATTAGTGTATTGTTAACATTTAATTAAAAAGCCTATTATTGTGATATCATTTAGTTTCGTTTATTCTATTTACCCATTTCCTATATAAATATTGTGTGCTAAATATCAGAATACTAAATAATAAGGAAAGAACAAATAATGAAAATCCTCTTTCTCTTAAATATAGTAGTCTGAAGTTGGAAATAAACATCAAATAAATAAATAAAAAATATGTATATAATGATACTATCTGTATATTAAAAATTATATATATAAAGCTTGTTTTCTACTGAAATTTGGAGTATTATAAGTATCTTTTCTAACATGGTGACACTGGATCAGGGAAATGAAGAAGGTAAAGAGGAATCTGAGTAGGTATAGAGTGGAAGTAATCCAAGATAAGAAAAACATGGCCAACCCTGACATTTCATAAAGTCTGACATGGTGGAAGGTCTGGAAAGAAGTTGTTAGAAGACAACACACGTCATCATTATTCAGAACTTGTTGCTCTGTAATCTAAAGCCCCCCAAAATATAAAATATTTTGTGTATTACTCTGACAGGTGAGACACAAGAACATTTTGGCTGGATGAATGCTTTCATTTTAAGTGAATTACTCTGATCTGTGGAGAATAGGATCTAAAGGCATCAGTGGGAAAGTAGGGGCTTATGTTAGGCTAACATAATAGTCCAGGCAAGCCATCATGGTGGTCATTGTGCAAAACAGTATTAACAGGAGATTATATTATACAGGTTTGGTTAATCTTGATAGGCCCAAAAACATTTGTTCATGAATAGGAACAGGAAGAAGAATTTACAGGTAACACAATAGTCCCAATCTTGAGCAAATGAATAAATTTAAATGCTACTTATCAAGACAAGGAACAGTTACAGTACAATAAAGTTTAAAAGAGTTCATTATTTAGGACATGTTAATTTTAAGTCATATTAAATATGTAATTACAGATGTCAAATAAATACTAGCTATATTATCAAAACTGAGCTGCAAGTTGTGACTTTTGAGTCATCATGTAGATAGATAGGTGGTATGTAAAGCCACAAAACCTAATTATATGCCATGGTAATTTTCTGGTCTGGTTCTGTCTAATTGATGTTCTATGTGATTCTGGAATCTGTATAGGTATGTTTCTCCTTAATTTAGGGAAGTTTCTTCTGTATTCATGTTGAAGATCTAATCAATGCCATTGGTCTGAGATTCTTCTTCCTGCATGCCTATGATGCATAGATTGTGTTTTTTAAATGGTGTCCCACATTTCCTGCATATTTCATTCCTGTGGGTTTTTTTTTAAAAAAAATTTAACAGACTTTTCCTAAAGAGTCCAGTTTCAACTTTGTCATCCAGTCTTTTTTAAAAAATATTTTATTTATTATTTTTATTTTTATGTGTATGAGTGGATTGCCTGTACGTATGTGAGTGCACCCATGTTGTGCAATGCCACAGAGGTCTGAAGAGGGCTTCAGATTCCCTTGGAACTGGAGTTAAGGACGGTTCATACCTGCCATGTAGTTGCTGGGATTCAAGCCTGGGTCCTCCGCAAGAGCAGTCAGTGCTCTTAACTGCTGAGCTATCTCTCCAGACCCTGTCATCTAGCCTTGATATTCTGTCTTTCATTTCATTCATACTACTTGTGAGGCTTTCTCCTGTTGTTTCAAATTAACTTACTGAGTTTTTGAATTCCATCTTCATTTCAGCTTAGGGTTTCTTCAACATTTCTCCCTCTTTTGTGAACTCACTACTGAAGCCCTGAATTCCTTTTGTTATTTCATTCAGCTGCATATTTGTATTTTCTTGAGTTTCTGTCACAAATTTATGCCTATCTTATTTGAGTTGAGTTGTTTGCGTTCTCTTTATATTCTTTGATCATGTTTATGGTTATTCTTTTAAATTCTGCATCATGGGTTCCTTGGGGTGGTTCTCATTGTAGTACACTTCTGTAGGAGTGGTAGATTTTGTTGGGGACATGTTCTCTTGATTTTTCATATTATTTGTGTTTCTTCATTGTTGTTTGGGCAAATGGATGTCTTTGCTGGTGGTATATCTGATAGGAAATTCTGTTCTTTGTTTATTACAATTTTGGTTCTGTTTACATTGTTGATATAGTTTTTTTTTTTTTTTTTTTTTTTTTTTTTTTCAGAAAGGTTAATTGGTATGTGTTTCAGGTTCTTGTAGGATATTAGGCTGGTCTGGGTAGTAGGTGGGTCAGAGTAATAGGCGGACTTGTCTGTGTCCATGAGAACAGGAGATCAGGGGAAAGTGGGGGTGGGGGCAGCCTGTGGAGAGTCTAACAAACTACCCTAGAAGATTAAGATAGTCTGGGTTTGGAAGCTAATCCAGGAATCTGAGGTGGATGAGTAGGAACAGGCCTGGGCCCAAGGGTAGAAGGGGACAGAGTGTTGGGGAGGGAGACACTAGAGTTGCTCAGGTTGCAGGGAAATCAAGATGAAGTGGATGGGACTGACTTAACAGGGTAGTTGGTAAAAAAGTTTATGTTAGGCAGATCAGGAGGCCAGAGTAAAGTGAGGGTGGGAAAAGCCTACTAAGCTAGTCTGGATTAGGAAGCTAGTCCAGGGATCTGAGGCAGAATAGTTGGACTGGGCCTGGGCCAGAAGGGAGGTAGGATGTGGGGGTAGGAGAGCTTAGAGTTGCTCAGGTAGGAGAAGAAATCAAGGCACAATGGGTGGGATCAATCTATTTAATTAATTTGTGCTCTGATTCTTTAAATTATTATTTCTTCTTGTCTGTTAGATTTGAGTTTGATTTTTGCTTGCTTTTCCAAATTCTTGAGTTCTACAATTAAATCATTTATTTGTGCTATTTTTGATTTTTTAAATTTAGGTGCTTAGAGCTATACATTTCCCTTTCAGACTGTTTTTTATTGTGTCACAGATGTTTTGTTGTGTTTTGTTACCATGTTCATATAGTTCCAGGGATACTTTTATTTTTTCTTGATTTCTTTTTTTAACCCTTCATCATTTAAGAGTGTGTTGCTTAATCTCTGAGTTCATGTAGTTACCAGAATTTCTTTTGCTTATGATTTTATATTTTATTGTATTGTGATTCAATAGAACACATGAAATTACATCAATATTTTGTATTTGTTATTTTTTTTATGCCACAGTATGTGGTCTATTTTAGAGACACTTCCAGGGGCAGCTAAGTAGAATGTACATTCTTTGATGCTTGTATGGATTATTTTGTAGATATCTGTTAAATCCAATTGATTATGATTTTTAATTCATATTTTTCTCTGTTTATTCTTTGTCTAGACGGCCTGACTATTGCAGAAAGTGGGATAAAGTTACATACTGTTACTGGGTTGTGGTTAATCTGTGTCTTGATGTCTAGTAATACTGTTTTCATTAAACTGGATGCACTAGAGTATGTTGCGTATATGTTCGTGATTGTGATGTCTTCTTGGTCGGTTGTGTAATAAACTACTTTTTCTCTTCTGATTAATTTTATCTTGCAGTCTATTTCACAACATATTAGAATAGCAATTGCTTCTTGTTTCTTAGGGCCATTTGCTTAGGATGTTTTTCAGGCGTTTTTTTTAGGATTTTTTTTTTTTTTTTTTTTTTTTTTTTTTTTCCCCCGTAATTCCACCATGAGGTAGTATTTATCCTTGGAGGTGTCTACGCAAAAGCACAACTTTCATCAAGAAGGGGTTAAGAAATAGTTTATTCTCCCACATCCTGTTCTCCTTCCATCACTGGGCACAAGCCCACTTTTGCTCTCAGCAACCCAGATCTGTGAACTACCCCCTTAGTCCAGATCGGTCCATTGTCTCCTGATCCCCTGCATCAGCTTAATTCTTCAGTCTAGTTTCTTAGAACCTTTACAGTGTTTCCCCACCCCCCACCTTGCCTTTGCCCTCCTGAGACCAACTTTCTACCTTGGCTGGCCCCACCCAAACTTGCCATGAATTTACTGAAGCAGTCTTCTTCCCCGGTGTGTCTGATCCTGCCCACTGGGCCTCAACTTCCCTACAGCCTGAGAAACTCCAATCCTCCCCTCTGTCCTGTTCTCCTAGCCTTGGACAGAGGCACACTTTTATTCTCAGCACCCCACATCTCTGGACTACCCTCTTAGTCCTGACCCACCCATTTCATCCTGATCCTTTGCACTCAGATCAGCTTATTTAATTCAGTCTACTTCTTAAGAGCCTATAGAGCTTATCCCCACCCCCAACTTGCCTTGAATTTCCCAAAACAGCCTTCTTCCCTGGTAAGTCTGATCCCACCAACTGTGCCTTGACTTCTCTACAGGCAGAGGAATTTAATTTCTCAGACCCCACATCCTGTTCTTCTTCTATCCTTGGGCACAGGCACCTTTTACTCTTAGCACCTCAGATCTCTGGACTACCCTCTCTTGGCTCCATTGCCCAAATTGGGCCTTGCCCATCCTCCTACATTGGAACCATTTGCAGCTCCTCCTACTGCTGAAGGGCTAGGCTTCCCTGCCCTTTAGTACCAGGCCAGACTTTGGAAAGCCACCAGAGATTGCCTAAATCCAGCCTCTGCCTAACAAGCTTCCCAAATTTTGTTGTGCCTGCTGGCAGACCTTAGGAGGAAGCCTGAGAGAATCTGATTCTCACCTAACTTGGGCCTCCCCTGGAATTCCTGAGTAGCTGGACTACAGCCATCTGGTCCCTCTAATATAAAATCAAAAGGGAGATCCTGAAGTCTAGGCCAGCAAACTTTACATACCAAATAAGAAAACAACCAAGACACATGAAGTATACAAACAGCAACAAACCAACAAAGGAAGACTTGAGCCTCACATGAGAGTCACAAACAACAAAAGAAAGCCACATTCCAAAATCACAGTGAAAAAATAATATGAAAAACCAAAATAATATGTCTTCATCAAACACCAACAGTCCTATAGGAGAGTTTTCAATGTGAAACCCCTAGAGATAACCCAGAACATAGAATTTAGAAGAAAAATCATAAACATGATCAAAGAATTCAACGAATTTAAAGAACACACAAACAAACAAATGAAAGAACTAGAAGAAGATAGAGATAAACTTCTGAGTGAATTCACAAAAGTGTTAGAAATATTGAAGAAAACTCAGGCTGAAAAGAAACACTTAATAAGCCAATTGGAAATGACAGAAGATAGCCTCACCAATAGAATGAATAAAATGGAAAAGGGATTATCAAGACCAGATAATAAAGTTGGGGAACTGGACAGCTCAAGTAAAGATTATGAAACAATTTTTAAAACACAGGAATGTGATATGCAGTAATGTAGGATGCTATGAAGAGACCAAATTTACACATCATAGGCATAGAAGAAGGAGAAGAATCTCAGGATAATGGTATGGAGCAGGATTGTAGGAGAAAATTTTCCCAAATTAAAGAAAGACATGCCCATACAAATACAAGAAACACATAGAACACCGAATAGAAAGAACCAGAAAAGAAACTACCCACAATATATCATAGTGAAAACATTAAATGTACAGAACAAAGAGAATACTGAAAACTGCAAAAGAAAAACAGCAAGTAGCATATACAAGGAAATCCATCAGAATTATAGTTGACTTCTCAGTGCAAAATGTGAGTCAGAAGAGCCACACCAAAGCATTCCCAGTTCTAAATGACCATAGATGCCAACCCAGAATACTCTAACTAGAAAAAAATCATGTCCATTATACTTGAAGGAGAAAGAAATATCTTCCAGGACATACATAGTCTGAAAGAATTCATGTCCACAAAACCAGCCTTTCAGAGAATTCTTGAAGCAATACAAAGAGCTGAAGACAGGCACAACTATACCTAAGGGGCAACAGAAGAAATTTAAATGAAGTTATAACTATGGAAACAAAGTTAGACTAAGGATACACACAGAAAATAAAAGCATGGCATCTTTCAATAATAACTTTAAATATTAATGGACTGATCTCCCTAGTCAAAATGCACAAGCTAGTTGAATTAATTAAGAAACAAAATCTAGGTGTCAGGATGGCTAGTGGTCTAAGGTGCCAGACTCAAGTCTAATCATGTAGTTATTAAATAATTTTTAAAAAATTAACAGGCGATACCTTCAGTCGAGTTGTTGGCTAGGATAGATAAAGGCTCATCCAGACAGTAACCCAACATACTACTGGAAAAATGAACAGCAGACCCCAATTCTATCCAAAGGAATACTGACAATGGATTGCCGTAGATGAGGAACAGCTGACCCTCCTGGAACAGGGACCTCTGGCTGACTAGATTTACCAGAAGGGCAGACAGGGGGAATGGATGAGGGTGCTGACAACACAATGGACAGTGACAGGGATGGCAGAGTATGGAGCCTCTAGTGGGAGAGGAAGGCTGTCTATCTGACGAGTTAGTATTCATGCTCAGATGCCGAGGAGCTCAGAAGGTGGGAGAATGTGACCAGTGATAGTCATGCATATAGAGATTAGAAATGCATGTGAAAACGTCTCAATGTCAATTGCTTTGGAATGAATTCTTCTGTATGAAAAAAAAAAAAGTTGTGCTGTAAAGTATTCCTTGAGAAATGTTTATAATTCTATGAGAATGTAAATAGTTTCACAGTAATTGTTTTCCAGTTAGAATATTCTAACTTAA
>NW_008360329.1:161234-168971 GCF_000622305.1 Nannospalax galili
AACTGTAAACCTAAAAATTTACAGCCAATTTTGAAAGAGATGCATCCTACCTCAGGAAAACGTTATTGAATATGTCAATTGTGTTGTAATGATATGCTTCTTCTAAGTATGTTGTTATTAAATAAATCATTTTTAAAAATTAAAAAAAAATTAACATAATAAAATATTGTTCTATGGTTAAGAACTGGGATGTATTACTATACAGTATCTTTTGTAAATGTTTCAATCTTTTGATTTTAGTAAATGTTTGCATATATAATATCTAAAAAAAAGAAACAAAATCCATCTTTTCACTATCTTCAAGAAACCCATCTCACCTTCAAGGACAGGCAATACCTTAAGGTGAAAGGGTGGAAAATAATATTCCAAGCAAATGAAACTAAGAAACAAACTGGAGTTGGAATTCTAATATCTGCCAAAATAGACTTCAAACTGAAATTAATAAGAAGAGATAAAGAGGGTCACTGCATTCTGGTAAAAGGAACAAATTAACAAGAAGATATTACAATCATGAACATACATGCACCAAACTCTGGTGTTCCCAACATCATAAAAACATTACTACAGGACTCTAAGACACAGATTAATCACAACTCACTAATCGTAGGGGACTTCAATACCCCAGTGTCTCCATTAGACAGGTCAGCCAGACAAAGACTAAACAGAGAAACATCTGAAATAAATAATACAATACATCAAATGGGCCTAAGTGACACTTAGCAAGATTCCACCCAAGCATTAAAGAACATACTTTCTATTCAGCACCCCTCAGAACTTTCTCCAAAATCAACCACATACTGGGCCACAAAACAAACCTCAACAAATTAAAAAAAAATTAATTCCATGAATTCTAACAGACCACAATGCAATAAAGTTTAAAAACAACACCAGAAGAAGCCCAAGTAACTACACAAACTCATGGATATTAAGCAACATACACCTGAATGACGAATGGGTCAAAGGAGAAGTTAAGAAAGATAAAATAGTATTCCTGGAATTCCACAAAAAAGACAATACAACACAACAAAACCTCTGGGGACATTTTAAAAGCAATCCTAAGAGAGAAGTTTATAGCCCTATGTGCTGACATTTAAAAAATCAGAAATAAATGACTTACCATTGCAACTCAAGACTCTTGAAAGGCAACAAAAAATGAAATCCAAACCCAGCAGACAAGAAGAAATAACAAAAATCAGAGAAGAAATTAATGAAATAGAAACAAAGAAAGCAATACAAAGAATCAAGGAATCCAAAATCTGGTTCTTTGAAAATCTCAACAAGATAGGCAGGCCATTAGCTCAGTTAAAAAAAGAAAGGAAGAACAAAACCAAATAAACAAAAGCAGAGATGAGTGGGGAAAAAAATCAAAACAGACAACAAAATGGTACAGAATATTACAATGGAATACTTTAAAAACCTATACACTATTAAATTTCAAAACCTAAAAGTATCTAAAATCATGGGAACCACCAAAGTTAAACCAAGAAGAGGTCAACAGTTTAAACAGAACCATAACATATAAGAAAATCAAAACAACACAAACAACAACAACAACAACAAAAACTCCCAACCAAAAAAGCCCAGACCCAGATGGATTTACAGCAGAATTCTACCCCAGGTTTAAAGAATACCTCCAACAAATATTACTTATATTATTCAAAATAATAGAAACAGAGGGAAAATTCCCAATATCATTCTATGAAGCCAGCATCACTCTAATACCCAAACCAGGTAAAGATACAATCAAAAAAGAAAATTATAGACCCATATCCTTAATGAACATGGATGTAAAAATTCTCAACAAAATACTTGCAAACCACATACAGAGGCTCATCAAAATATCATCCACCATGATCTATTTGGCTTTATTCTAGAGATGCAGGGGTGGTTCAATATACATCAGTCAGTAATTGTCATAAATCATATAAATGGACTCAAAGACAAAAACTACATGATCTTCCCAATGGATGCACAGAGAGCCTTGACAAAATTCAACATGCACTTATGTTAAAAGTCTTAGAGGGGATTGGGCTGGAAGGAACATACTTCCACATAATTAAAGCTATATAAAACAAACCCACAGTCAACATGATTCTAAATGGAGAAAACCTAGAAGAATTCCCATTGAAATCAGGAGTCAGACAAGGATGCCCACTATATCCATTCCTTTTTAATATAGTGCTTGAAACTTTATCAAGAGCAACAAGACAAGAGAAGGAAATTAAAGGAGTACTAATTGGAGAGGAAGAGGTCAAAATATCACTTTTTGCAGATGATATACATGAAAGATACCAAAAATTCTCCCAGAAAACCCTAGAAATGAATAACACTTTCAGTAAATGGCAGGTTATAAAATTAATCTACAAAAAATCAGTAGCCTTTCTATATACCAATAGAAAGTAATTGGAGAAAGAGTACATGGAAGCCCTCCCATCCACAATGCCCTCAAAAAAATAAAATAAAATAAAATAAAAATAAAAAATCTCAGATTACACCTGACCTCAACAATTGAAAATTTAAATATTTAAAAGTGATTGAGGAAAACACCAGAAAATGGAAGGACCCATCGTCATGGGTTGGAAGAATTAATATTGTAAAAATGACCATCCTACCAAAAGCAACTTAGAGATTCAATACAATGCCTATCACAATCCCCATAATGCTCTGCTTCCCAGGGCTGCACAACTCACCAGCTTCTCTCCTGGGTAAGTCCAGCAGCACCCACCCTGCCTTGACTCCCCCACCTTCATTCACACTCCCCGTCCCCTCTCTCCTCCTAGTCTGGGTACTGGCCCATTTCTTGTTTTGGCACCACAGAGACTGGGGCTGACCTCTCAGCAGGGAACCACCATTGCTCCCTGATCCTTTGCATCCAGACCAACCCAGTTCCTCCTCCTGATCCCCAAGAGACCTCTGGGCTTGGTCCCGACCTCACCTCCCTCTGCTTCCGTGGGCTGCACAACCTGCCACCCTCTCTCCTGGGTAAGTCCAGTGGACACTCACCACTCCTTGACTCTCCCAGTCTCTTTCACCCTCCCCCCCCACCCTTGCTCTCCTCCTAGCCTGGGTACTGACCCATTTCTTGTCTTGGCACCAGAGACATTGGGGTTGAGTGCTTGGCTCAGAGCCACCACTGCTTCCTGATCCTTTGAATCCAGACCAATCCAATTCCTACTCGAGGTCCCCAGAAGTCCTCTGTGCCTGGTCCCACCCTTACCTCACTCTGCTTCCTTGGGTGGCACTGCCACCAGCTGCCCAAGAACAGTATTTTCCTGGGCCCTGCTCCCAGGGCAGTCCAGGCCCCAAATTTCTGAAGACAATATTTTTCTTGGAGGGATATAGACCTTAGGAGAAAGCCTGAGAGCATCTGATCCTCATCTGACTTGGGGTTCTGTGGGAACTCCTGAAAATGAAAGCAATTTGGCCACTCCAATATAAAATCAAAAGATAGATCAAGAAGCCTAGACCAACCAGCTTTTCATGCCCAACGAGTAAACCACAAAGTCACAGAAAGTTTACAAAAAGAAGCAGTCTGAAAGTTGAAGGCTTGAGTCTCACAAAAGAATCAGAAACTACAAAAGAAATTCACATGTCAAAGTCACAGAGAAAAATAATAACATGAAAAACCAAAATAACATAGCCCCACCAAATACCATTAGACCTCTAGAGGAGTACAATGAGTAGCCCCTTGAGATAACACAGGACACGGAACTCTAAAGAACAATTATAAACATGATAAAATAATTCAGTGAATATAAAGAACACACAAACAAATCAAAGAACTAAAGGAAGACAGGGATAAACTTCTGAATGAATTCAGAAAAGAAAAATATTGAAGACTACTCAGGCTGAAATGAAGAAGGAAGTGAAACAATCAGTAAGCCAATTAGAAATGACAGGAGAAAGCCTCACTAATGTGATAAATGAAATGGAAAACAGAATATCAAGACTAGAAGACAAAGTGGATGAACTAGACCACTCAAGCAAAGATTATGAAAAATATAAGAAAACACAAGAAAGGAATATGCAGGAAATGTATGACACCATAAAAAGAAGAAACAACGTATCACATGCATAGAGGAAAAAGAATCACAAGATAATGGTATAGATGAGATTTTCAACAGAACTGTAGAAGAAAATTTCCCCAAATTAAAGAAAGATATGCCCATACAAAAACAAGAAGTATATAGAACACCAAATAGACAGGACCAGAAAAGAAACTCTCAACAGCGCATCATAGTTAAGACACTTAGCGTGGAGAACAAAGAGACAATATTGAAAGCTCCTAACGAAAAACAACAAGTCACATATAAAGGAAAACTCATCAGAATTATAGCTGACTTTTTAGTGCAAACTATGAAAGCCAGAAAAGCCTGGACCAAAGTATTCCCACAGATACCAATCCAGATTACTATACCCAGCCAAAATGTCTATTATATTCGAAGGGGAAAGAAAAATCTTCCATGACATAAATAGGCTGAAAGAATTCATGTCCATAAAAACAGCCCTTCAGAGAGTTCTTGAAGCAATACACGGAGCTGAAGAAGGGACTGACTACACCCAAGGGGTTGCAGAAAGAAATTCAATGAAGGTATAACTGTGGAAAAGCACAGGTATATCAAGAATGTGAACAGAAATAAAAATGACAGGACTCAATACACATCTTTCATTGGTAACTTTAAATAGCAACAGATTGAACTTCCCAGTCAAAAGACAGGGACTAGTTGAATGGAATAAGAAACAAAACCCATCTTTTTGTTGTCTGCAAGAAACTCATCTCACTTTCAAGAACAGGCACTACCTTAAGGTGAAAGGATGGAAAAAAATATACCAATCAAATGGTACTAAGAAAAAAGCAGGCATAGCAATTATAATATCTGACAAAATAGACTCTAAACTAAAATGAATCAGAAGAGATAAAGAGGGCCACTTCATTCTGACCAAAGGAACAACAAACCAAGAAGATATTACAATTATGAACAAATATTCACCAAACTCTGGTGCACCAAACTTCATAAACAATACTACAGGACTTTAAGATCCAGATTAATCCCAACTCATTAATAGTAGGGGACTTCAATACCCCACTCTCTCCATTAGATAGGTCAACAGAACAGAGAGTTGACAGAGAGACATCTGAAATAAACAATACCATACATCAAATGGACCTAATAGACATTAACCAAGTATTCTATCCAAGCACCAAAGGATATACTTTCTACTCAGCACACCATGGAACCTTCTCCAAATTCAATGATATGCTAGGGCACAAAACCTCAACAAATACAAAAAGATTGAAATAATTCCCATGTATTCTATCGACCACCATGCAATAAAGCTTACAATCAACACCAGAAGATGCCCTAATCACCACATGAACACAGAGAGATTAAATAACATACTCCTGAATGATGAATGGGTTAAAAGAGAAATTAAGAAAGAAATAAAAGTATTCCTGGAACTAAATGAAAAGGACAATACAATACGACAAAACCTCTGAGACATGCTGAAAGCTGTCCTTAGAGGGAAGTTTATAGCTCTAAGTGCCTACATTAAATAATCAGAAAGAACACAAATAAATGACTTAACATTGCAAATCAAGACACTTGAAAAGGAAAAGTAAATAAAACCCAAAACCAGCAGATAAGAACAAAAAACAAAAATCAGAGCAGAAATTAATGAAATAGAAACAAAGAAAACAATACAAAGAATCAACAATTCCAAAAGCTGGTTCTTTGAAAAGATAAACAAGATTGACAGACCGCCAGCCCAGTTAACCAAAAGAAAGAAAGAGCACCTCCAAATCAACAAAATCATAGATGAAAGGGGAAACATGACAATAATCACCAAAAAGATCCAGAACATTATAAGGGAATACTTTAAAAACCTATATACTACTAAATTTGAAAACCTGAAAGAAATGGATGTGTATCTAAAGGCATGGGAACCAACAAATCTAATCCAAGAAGAGATTAACAGCTTAAACAGACCCATAACACATAAGGAAATTGAAACAGTAATACAAAACCTCCTGACTAAAAAATGCTGAAGATCAGTTGGATTTACAGCTGAATTCTACCAGACATTTAAAGAAGGTCTACATCCAATACACTTAATTTCTTCAAAAAGACAGAAATGGAAGGGGAACTTCCAAATTCCTTCTATGAAGCCAGTATCACTCTATTAGCAAAGCCAGGTAAAGATACAACCAAAAAAGAAAACTATAGACCCATATCCTTAATGAATATAGATGCAAAAATTCTCAACAAGGTACTTGCAAACTGCATAAAAACACACATCAAAAAGATCATCCACCATGATCAAGTCAGCTTTATTCCAGAGATGCAGGGATGGTTCAATATATGTAAGTCAATAAATATCATAAATCATATAAATGGGTTCAAAGACAAGAACCACATGGTCATCTTAATAGATGCAGGAAGGATCTTTGACAAAATTCAACATGCATTTAAGGAGTAATAATCGGAAAAGAAGAATTCAAATTATCCCTTTTTGGAGATGATATTATATTATATCTAAGAGATGCCAAAAATTTCACCAGAAAACTCTTGGAAATTACTAACACATTCAGTCAAGTGGCAGGTACAAAATTAATCTACAAAAGTCTGTAGCCTTTCTATAAACCAATAACAAGCAATCGGAGAAAAAGCATATGGAAACACTCCCCTTCACAATAACTGCAAAAAAAAATAAATAAAGCTCAGAATAAACCTGACCAAAGACATTGAATAACTCTACAATGAAAATTTTAAATCTTTAAAGAAAGAGATTGAGGAAGGCATCAGAAGATGGAAGGACCTCCCATGCTCATGGATTGGAAGAACTAATATTGTGAAAATGACCATCCTACCAAAAGCCATTTATGGATTCAGTGCAATGCCAATCAAAATCCCCATGATATTTTTCACAGAATTGGAAAAAAAAATCATACTAAGATTCATATGTAAACACAAAAAACCTTGGATAGCCAAAGCAACCCTGAGCACTAAAAGCAATACTGGAGGGATTACTATAACAGATTTTAAACTGTATCACAGAGCTATATCATAAAAACAACTTGGTACTGGAACAAAAATAGACCCATAGATCAATGAAATAAAATTTAAGACCCAAATATGAGTATACGCAATTTCAGCCACCTGATATTTGACTAGAGGAAAGACAGCATGTTCAGCAAATGGTGCTGGCAAAACTGGATCTCCACCTGTAGAAGAATGAAATTAAACCCCTATCTTTCACCTTTCACAAAAGTCAATTTCAAATGGATCAAAGACATCAAAGTAAATACTGAAACTCTGAAACTTTTAGAAGAAAACAGTGGCAAAAACCTACAAGATATAGGTATAGGAAAGGATTTTCTAAACCAGACATCAATTGCTCAGGAAACAAGGGCTAGAATTAGCAAATGGGACCTCATTAAATGAAAAAGCTTCTGTACATCAAAGGGGGTAACCAGGGAAATGAATAGAAAACCGACAGAATGGGAGAAAATCTTCACCAGCGACAGAACTGACAGAGGTTTTATATCCAGAATATATAACGAACTCAAAAAACAGAGAACCAAGACAAGAAGCAGCCCAAATAAAAGATGGGCTAAGGAGCTAAACAGAGAGTTCTCAAAAGAAGTAAAGATGGGTATAAAGCATCTTAAAGGATGTTCAACATCACTAATAATTAGAGAAATGCAAATTAAAACCACTTTAAGATTTCATCTTA
>NW_008360329.1:169392-211099 GCF_000622305.1 Nannospalax galili
AAAAAAAAAAAACCCTCTAAGGACAGTTTTTGGATCCTAGCACCAAATCCTGATAAGTGAGTATGTATCCAGACATAACTACAAGAACCAGGATAATGGAAAGCAACCAGGGAGGTAAAGGAAAAGAAAGAATATGAAAGCAAAGAACAGTAGGAAACAGGCATTAATAAGGGAGATATGGATAAAAATTGGGACATTTAAAGGGAGTAGGGAGGGAAGGGTATACAAGGAACTTAGGGTATAAAGGGAAAGAAGGAGCTCAAGAAAGGTAGGGCCATAGGAAAAGCATATTATTGAGAAACGGGAAAAATAGAGACACCTTAATTGGGGAAACAATGATATAAGGGTTAGATAATGCAAGAGATAAATAATGCCTAGCTAGGTTTAAAAACCAGAGGGAACCATATTAGTCCAACAACCTACTGACAAATTATACATACCAGATCAAGAAATATATGTCTAGGTAAGGTTTATCTGAGAACAACTGGTCTTTGCCCAAGCTTTATCAACATGGCACATGGTAAATATAAGTACCAGACTGGTGGAACTAACCTTCTTGGATGTTTAACATACTTTGATACCTATACTAATTTGGTCAGAGGGACATAAAGGACAGTTTTTGCTCCTTGTCCTCCTAGGTCGACTGGTTCCCAGGGACTATAAGCATCTCTCAAATTATCCTGTAGCTGTGGTGAGTCATCTGCCCTCCAAGAAGGCCATGGAGACCCCGCAAGATGGACTTGAACCAGTGTCCAGTTTGCAAAAAGGAGGGTCAACACAGAGGAAACATTTCCTCCGTGTTTCCAAGGGAAGCCGGCTAGCCATGCTCAAGCAGGACCTTTGACTTATCTTCACATAGATGGAGCTGGTAAAAGAAAGGAGCCAGGGGCTCCTCCCAGACCATGTGACCCCTGAGGAACAGATCCTCAAACAGCCTTAAAAGTAAAAATAAATTGGTTTATCTGGGCCAACTCTATGGCCTTAAACACCCAAAAGGAAAGTACAACCAAAGACAAAGGGGCCAATATAATTTTTTCAGAATCTATATGTATAGCTAAAGGATACGTAACAAGCAACAATGTCAGATATGCAAAACCTTCTTTTGAGTTGTTGGCCAGGGTGGTCAAAGGGACTTCCAGATAGTAACCCAGCATAGAACTGGGAGAATGAACAGCAGATCCCAATCTTATCTAAAGGAATATTGACAACTGATTGCTGCTAGATGAGGAGCAGCTGACCTTCCTACAACAAAGACCTCTAGATAGGCTGACTAGATTCACCAAATGAACAAGTAGTGGGGAATGGCTGGGGTGTCAGCAACACAGCAGACAGTAGCAGGGAAAAAGGGCTCTGGGGATGGGGCTAAGGGATGGTCTCATCTGGGAAGTGGGTATATAGATGAATAAGTTTGTTTGGGCTGTTCTGTGTGATATACACACACAAAAAATCAACAAATTAAAAAAGTTATATTTGAAAAGGAATCATACAAATTTATGTCATGTTAATTAGTAAAGGTGATAAACATTATGATTGACATCTACCTGATGCGTTTATATCCATGCTCTGGTGCCAAGGATATGAGTGCAACCAACCATGACTAATAATAATCAGATACATACAGATTAGAGACACATGCACCAACATCTATGTGTTATTAGCAAAAACAATGAGTCTTTCTGAAAGAAACAGTATACTTTAAAATGAAGTGTGTATCTTTTTTAAAGGTTAATAACTCATTCATTTTTTATGTCTTACAGGGTTTATACTGAGTTCAATATGGTGTAACTGTATTAATTCAACTGTGAACCTAAAAATTTTACAGCCACTGTTGGAAGAGATGTATCTTTGCTCTGGAAATTGTTATTGAGTATTTTAAAACTGTAATGATATGCTGCTTCTTTTAAAAAATCCCCATGACATTCTTCACAGAATTAAGAAATGTCACTCTAAAATTCATATGGAAGCACAAAAGACCCCAGATAGCCAGGGCAAACTTAAGCACAAAAAGCAATGTTGGGAGGATTAATATACCATATTTCAATCTGTATTACAGAGCCAAATTTATTAAAACAACCTGGTGCTTGCACAAAAACAGAAGCGTAGATCAATGGAACATAATTGAAGACCCAAACATGAGAACATGCAATTTCTACTGCCTGATATTTGACAAAGGGGCCAAGAACACTCACTGAAGGAAAGACAGCATCTTTAGCAAATCATGCTGACAAAACTGGATCTACACCTATAGGAGAATGATACTAGATCCTTACCTTTCACCTTGCACAAAAGTAAATTTCAAATGGATCAAAGACCTCAATGTAAAATCTGAAACTCTGCAACTGTTAGAAGAAAACATTGGCAACAACCTCCAAGAAATAGGTGTATGCAAGGACTTTCTAAATCAGACATCAATTGCTCAGGAATTAAGGTCAAGAATCAACAAGTGGGACCTCATTAAGCTAAAAAGCTTCTGTACAGCCAAAGAAACAACCAAGGAAGTGAAGAGAAAACCCACAGAGTGGGAAAAAATCTCCCCCAGTGACTATCTGACAGAGGTTTAACATCCAGAATATATAAAGAACTAAAAAAAAAAATAGTCAAGAAAGCAAGCAACTCAATTAAAAGATGGACTAAGGATCTAAACAGAGAGCTCTCAAAAGAAGAAATAATGATGGCTAAGAAGCACCTTAAAAAGTGTTCAACATCGTTAGTATTCAGGGAAATACAAATTAAAACCACTTTAATATTTCATCTTACCCCAGTCAAACTGGCTACGTACAAGAAAACAAATGACATCAGTGCTGAAAACGATGTGGAGAAAGGGGAACGTTCTATCGCTGATAGTGAGACTGAAAACCTGTGCAACACCTATGGAAAACAGTAAGGAGAACTCTTAAAAATCTAAAAATGAACCTGTCATTTGACCTGATTATACCACTCCTTGGCGTATACCTGAAAGATTCATTCTATTGCATAGAAAATTGTGCATACATGTTTGCTGCTCTTTTCACAGTACCTAAGAGATGGAAGCAAGCTAAATATCTTCAACCGATGAATGGATAATGAAAATGTGGTACATTTACACAATGGAGTTCTACTTAGTAGTAAAGATGAAATCATGAAATATGCAGGTAAATAGATGAAACTAGAAACTGTTATACTAAGTGAAAATACATGGACTCAAAAAAAAAATGACATATGTTCTCCCTCATACATGGATCCTCTCACCAAATCCTTATATGTGAGTATGTATCCAGATAAAATGGCAGGAACCAGGATAATGAAAAGGAGCCAGGGAAGTAAAGGGAAAGAAGGAACCTGAGACAGAAAACAGTAGGAGACCAGTGCTACTAAGGGAGAAATGGATAAAACGGGGATATTTAAATATGAAAGAGAGGGAGGTTATACAAGGATCTGTTGGGATAAAAGGAAAGAAGGAGCTCGAGAGGTAGAACTGTAGGAGACATGTATTATCAAAAGACAGATGGAGAAAAAGGGGACACTTGAATGGGGAAGTCGTTGTGGAAGGGTTAGAAGGGAGAGAGGAGTGACAAGTAATGCTTAGCTAGTGTAAAAGATTTGAGGGAATCATATTTGTCCAACACCTAATGATAAATTACACAAAACAAATCTCTTAATGGGCCCTTGTTTATAGCTAAAGACTACATAAACAGAAACAGTGCCAGCCAGGAGAAACCTTCCTTTGAATTGTTGGCCAAGGTGGTCCAAGAGACTCCCAAAACTACACAGACTATTTCCACAGCCATTGATTGCTTCCCAGAACGTGAAGATAACCCTGCTCCCGAAGATGGAACATACTTTGGACACAGGATTTGGAGCAATGGAGCTGGGACTGACATTGAAGCCACCTCCCCTGAAGGCTAGCTATTATAGCTTTGGATATCACTGTGCAAGCTGCTAGGGGTGAACATCAATCGATGGTCCAACATCAGCTTCAATACCAAATAACCACATAAGGACCTGTACAAAATATGACATTGGTGCAGTAGTGGCACTTTCATCTTGGGGGAAATCGACAGCTAACTGATTGGACTAAAAGCCCACTCAATGGGAGGAAACACGCGTGTGGTGCTGTAATCATAGCCCAAAACACATGGCTAGAGATATCATAGATCCTAGAGAAAATGCCAAATGGTCACATCCCTAGACTAATATAATTACTTACTATGTGCAAAATATGTGTTCTTATATTTACAGTCATCACTCATCAAAGATGTTTCTTTTGTACCAGATCAAAACTATTACATAGCATCACAACTGGTCACATACAGTCATTGTCTGTGAATCGCCCAAGTCTAAGTGGCACATCTACAGTGTAATCTCTACACATAAAGTTCATGGAACATAGGACAATGGGTAAAGAAGACAATAATAAATATCTCAGTTCAGTTCTATTAATAAAGCCCCCTCATGCTACAGAGGGCCAGTACACCAAAGGTTACAAATGGCCAGTGCAGAGACTAAGAATCTGTAGAATGCCTGTCCTTGGACAGGAATCCTATAATAAACTACACACATCCATGGCTCAGGGAACATTTTTGAAGAAGAGACAGAAAGATTGTAGGAGCCAGGGTGGAGGTGCATGACCATATGGAAATAGAGCTTCTGGGACCCCGCTCATATGAACCTACAGCAATGGTGTCAGCATACACAGGACTCATGCAAACTCAAGCAGACAAAAACCCAGCATAGAACAGGAAAATAGACAGCTAACCCCAGTTTTAGCTGAAGAAATATTGGCAAATAATTACTGCTAGATAAAGAATAGCTGAACTTCTTAAAGCAAGAGACTCTAGATAGGCTGACTAGACCTCAGTAGATGAACTTGTACTGAGTGATGTCTGGAGACACTAACTTCACAATAGGCCTTAGGACAAATTACAGACTAGATGAATTACAGTGTGTGTGGGGTATGCTATGGGAATGTGCAAGTGAGGAAGGAGATATAAAGATGATTAAGATTAATTGGAATGTTCTGTATGAAATACACAAAAATTCATTAAAAAAGGAATAGTTAATTCTGTAACCAAATATGAATGACCATTGACCAGGTTCACAATCATGTTACCCCAAATTTTATAGTCCATGAAGTTTTATAGTAACAATAAAGAAAAGTCATAAATCAAGATGCTTTTCAAATACATTGGTGGAAACTTTAAGTACGTGGTTACAGCAAAAGGGAAATCTCACCTTAAGCCTTGATTGCTATCTGATGGCACTCAGCCCCTTGGCTGGTTGAAGTTGATGATCTGCTTAGCTAATATTTGCCAAAATGTTGGGATCTATTTGTCACAAGATGCTAAGTCAGAAACAGAAGCCAGCAAGGAGTGGCTATTAAGGGGTTGAAATGGTCCAAGATGAATTACGTATAAAATTTGAATCTAAAATGTTCCAAATTCTCCACAATCCTACAATAACGGATTTTCTGAGCAGTTGTTCAGTCTTTCGGAGTGTTCCGTTTCAAGATGAAGTTTTTACTAGGGACTTTTATTCACAGAGGTAAAACGAGTTTCTTGTAGATACAAATAAATGTATTTTGTTTCTTAATTCATTCAACTAGTCTGTGTCTTTTGACCTGGAGTTGAGGTCATTGATACTTAGAATTTTTTTTTTAAATTTTTATTTACTATTTTTTATATATATGAGTGTATTGCCTGCATGTTGGTAGGTGCACCTGTGTTGAACAATGTCCTCAGAGGTAAGAAAAGGGCTTTAGATTCCTGGGAACGGGAATTACGGAGAGTTGTTAGCTGTCATGTGGGTACTGGAAATTCTCTGCAAAACCATCCGGTGCTCTTAATTTCTCAGCCATCTCTCCAGCCCCAATACCTAGAATTATTATTGGAAGACATATATTGAGTAATGTCATTCTGTTTTCTGTTGATGTTCTCATCTTATTTTGTGTTTCTGTACTTTATGCCTTCATTTCTTTTCTTTCTGTGGCATCTTGAGCATTGTCATTTCTTTCTTCAGTCCTTTGTATTGTTTTGAGTATTCATTCTCTGTAAAGCTGGTTTGGTGGAAATGAATTCTTTCCCCTTCAACTATGCTAGACCATTTTGCTAAAATGTTTTGGGTTGGCATCTATGGTCATTCAGAACTTGGAATACTTTGCTCTAGGCTCTTTCAGCTTTTATAGTTTGCACTGGGAAGTCTCAAAAAGACCAAAAAAAAAGTCACTTGTAATTCTGATAGGTCTGGTTACTGCCAACGACCTGGCTTCTTCTCCTCCCTGTATGAGGCATAAAATTGTCTTTTCATGTCATCCTACATTTCCTTCATATTCCATCCTTGTGATTATATTTTTACATTTTTTCATATCCTTTGCTTGAGTCAAATTCTTCAAAGTTGCTGTACAGTCTTTATATTCTGTTCTCCATTTAATTCATTCTGCTTATGAGAATTTCTCCTGTCATTTCAGTTGGCTTACTGAGCTTTCCCATTCCATCTTCATTTCTGCATGAGTATTCTTCAATATTTATCCTTTTCATGCATTTGCTTTTCAAGTCCTGAGTCATTTTGTTATTTCATTCAGCTGTACATTTGTATTTTCTCGAGCTTTGGTTCAGAGTTGATTCCTATCCTCTTGGAGTTTTTTGAGTTGTTTTCGTGTTCTTTAAATTCCCAGAATTCTTTAATCATGTTTATGATTGTTCCTTCAAATTGTGCATCCTGGGGTTCCTATGGGAATTTCTCATTGTAGTACAATTCTGTGGGACTGGTGGGTTTTGGTAGGGACATATTCATTATATTATTATTTATTTTTGCATTGTGGTATAGTTATATGTATTTCTTTTGTTAGTTGTGCATCTCATATGAAATTGTAGCCTGCCTTTGTTTACTTGAAATTTGGTTCTGTTTATAAAGTTAAAGTTGTTTGGTTGCTTTCTGATAAGGTTATCAATAGTTAGTTGATATGTCCTTCAGGGTCTCTCTTTTGTTTTTTATTGACAGGAAAGGATGATTCTAGGCTGGCTAGCCATGAGCTCTCCAGTAGAGCGCGGGACCCTGGGACCAATGTCAGACTATGGGGGTCTATTCCTTAGGTCTTAGGTGGGAGGAGTAAGATCGGGCCTAGGCCTAAAGCCAGTGATAGGGGCAGAGTGGGGAGGGTCTAGTGAGCAAAGCAGAGTAGATGCGAACCTTGGAGTAGCAAGAACTTAGCTGCTTCCAGAGAAGGGGGGGTCAAGATACAGTGGGCAGAATCTGTTTTACCAGACTAGTCTGGAGGTATCAGGCAAGATGAGCATGCAGAGACCTAGGACCAAGTCTGGAATGAGGGCAGTGTGTGAAGAGTCCAGCTAGCTAAATAGATTAGATTAGATTAGATTAGATTAGATTAGATTAGATTAGATTAGCTAAATAGATTAGAACCAGCCAGAATGGAGCTGGTCCTGGTGCAGGCATATCACTGATCTGACTTTCGAAGATAATCTGGACATCCCAGCTTGGGAAAGCAGGAAGGGGCCTAGGCACAAGGCAGGGGTCAGCACAGTATGGGGAAGGTTTGACTATCTAAGCAGAGTCCATGTGAGCCCTAGACAAGTGAGAATGTTGGTGGCGATATTTTCTATTCGTGAAAAATGCTAAAAAGGGAAATTAAACATTCTTACAATTAAAACCAGTACTACCTGAAGTCATCATACTTTAATTAGCTAGATATAGCTCTTGCATAGTGTGTGTGTGTATACTTCCAACTTCAGAATATCAGATTTTATATGACGAATGTATATTGTTTAATCAACTTAAGATAATTTAGAAAAAAATTTAAAAATCGGATTCTGAGAATAACTCCTAAGGAAAAATTAACGTGATGTTCATGGAAAATAAGCTAAGTAAGTTTGAACGGATGTCCTAAGGCAAGGGGGAAGATATGCCAAGTGTGGAAGTCCATAACAGAAATACTGATGAGGTCAACAGTTCATAAAGGTCTCCTATAAATAGGAAAAAAAAAAAACATCACATGTTGGCTTTTGGCTCAACTTAAAAATATTCCTTTGGAGCCGGGGTGTGGTGGTGCATGGCTGTAGTCCCAGCACTTGGGAGGCAGAGGCAGGCAGATCTCTGTGAGTTCAAGGCCAGCCTGATCTACATAATGAGTTCCTGGACAGCTAGGGCTACAGGGAGACTCTGCTTCAAAAAGACAAAAAAAAATATTCCTTGGGTTTTCAATAGAATTAATTTCTCCTAATACCTGCTAATCAATTGATTTTAGTCATTGTTATTATGTGGAGATATTTATCTGATGCATAAATCCTGTTTTATTTGATTTAGGGTGAATATGACTATTTAGTTTACAAACATAGAATTATATTTTTTATTCCTTACAAAATAAGCATGATTTGGACAGACATATGGACATGGATCTTGTCATAATTATTTGCAATTGTGTTGAGTAACAACCTCAGACCTTATGCAGAAGAATCTTTTAGCTTGAATGAGTTAAAGCTTTTGGATTTCAAAACCTATCTGTTTCTTAATATAATCAGATATGTGAGTCTCTATAAACTTTCTTTGCTTTCAAAGGCAAACATAACTAATAATTTCTGTAAAGGTCTTGAATCGTTCCAACATCTGTTCTTGGTTTACTATAAAAACCCTGACTCTGATCTCATGTGTTGAACTACTGTATGTTTGCCACTGTCTATTTCCTGTAAAAAAAATACATAGAACAATAATAGCTTTTGTTCCTAACGTTCCAACCACTAAAACAGCTGAACAAATAATATCCATGCTTTCATTTGGAATAATTTATTCCATGTACATGTTTATGCAGAGTCGTTTGACTTATTGGATGTTTCATCATTTAAAAATCAAATCTTAGAATTTTAGACTACTGAAAACTCAGTGTAATAGTTTCCTCATGCTTACAGTAATTCTCTTAACAGCGTTTCCTTCCCAATTCATCATTTCGTTTTGTGTATGGTTTAGTAAATATGAGCAGAAATAGCTAAAATTTCTTTCATTAATAAAATTAGTAGAAACTACCATTTGAGGCCACACTTTTTGTAAATAACATTAAAAGATTAAATAATATTGCATTTAAACCATAAAAGTAACTATTTTTGATCTTTTGTTGCCTAAAAATTAGTAACTATAGATTAGTAATAGTATGAATCATACTATATTTGTCCTAGCTCAACACATTCCAGATGACCTCTCAGTAGGTTAGACCAGCATCCAGCAAGGCTAATTTGTATTTGCATTCTGAAAAGTACCTTGCAAAATAAACTTTTCTATTTCATTCATGCAATAAGTTATGTGCTGATTAAAAGACAAATAAAACACTTTTTAATAGTCACACAAAATGTTTCTTCTTAGCTTTTAGGTTTTTTTTGATTATTGTTGTTTTTATTTATTTATTTATTTATATTTATTTATTTATTTATTTATTCATTTATTATTTTTTGATATAAGGTTTACTTGTAGTTCCAGCTGGCCTTTAACTCACTAAGTCGACTAGGTTAGCCTTGAGTTCACAGAGATCTGTCTGCCTCTTCCTCTCTAGTAATGGGATTAAACGCTGTGCCGCTATGCTTGGATAAACAAGTTTCTTAAAAACAGTTTTAAAATCATTTGTGATGGCAAGTGTTTGGAATATATTTAACATACAAACTCTTCCTTTTCAGAAACATTTCAAAATTATAATTTAGAATGTATTCACTGCAATATCCCTTTATAAACAAACCGAAATCTGCATTCTGTCATTAAGCCAGTGTCCAAAAAATCCTAGAAAGTAAAAGGCTTTCAGTTTACATCCAGATCCTATAATCTATGGGTATGGTGACATGTCAGTTCTATGTTTGAGTTTGGAATATCACTGTGTCAAAGGTTAATACCTTACCCAAATTCTGCCACTTTAAGAGTAACTACCTTCTTGGTGGTTGTATATTTCAGTTCTAAAATTAATGAACAAGTGTCTGCTATTTTCTAGGCTACCTATAATTAAATAACACAAACTCGGTGGCCTAGAGTAATAGAATTTAGTGTCTTACAGTCCTAGGTGCTGAAATCAAGGTGTCAGCCAGGACATGTTGTGTCAGGGAAGAATTTGTTCCAGGTCTTTATAGACGCTTTTAATAGTTTTTTGGTTTCTAACAAAATAACCTCAGTTTCACCAGGTATTTTCCCAATGTGATGATCTCCTTCTGTCTAAATCCTCAGGTTTATGAGGATAGCACTCCTGTTAGATGAGGGCTTGTACTAAGGACCATACCTCAACTGAATTGCTTTGGTGGACCTTATTTCAGAGCATGAAGAACTTCAATAATATGGGAGCTTTGTGCTCTAATATACTTCTTAGGAAGACACAGTTAACCCATGACCATTTCTTTTGATTTTGTCAGCCAGTTTTCTCATAGATATGACAATAAGTATGCTTTAAAATTCAATTATTATTCTCAACTGCATTATAATTAAACTTCTATAAGCTATTTATTTGTGATGGGCAATATTTTGTTTAATCAATACCCTTATTTCATTATTATTACTTTTATTTTATGTGTATGACTATGTTGCCTGAATGTATATAAGTGCACCCATGTTATACAATGCCTGTGGAGGTCAGAAGAGGGAATAGGATTCCCCTGGAACTGGAGTTACAGATGGTTTTTAGCTACCATGTGATGCTAGGAACAGAACCCAGGTCTACTACAAGAACAGCCAGTGCTCTCAGCCACTGAGCCATCTCTCTAGGCCCTTATTCAATGCTTTTTATAATTACATAAAATATTATTCACAATTATGATGTTAAACTTAGGATGTTGTGAGTAGTACACAAATGTTGATCTATCTAGCTTGGTAGCTGTCATTAGCTGCCTCATTCTCGACACATTCCAGGAATGTGGATGGCATATTTCTTTCATATCCCCATGAATCTCTTCTTGAGTCTAGGTCTCAATTACAGTAGTGAATATAGTCCCAGTTATCTATGTCAGGAAAATACCAAAAGTTATTTTAGTTCTATACAGGCAGTCTTTAATGGTTTGTCTTTCAGCATGTATATAAATTCGTATTTTCTTTTTGATTTGATAGAAAGCCAAAGAAGACAGAACTTAAAATGTTAAACATAGCTTTGTGATATTATTTATTTCCTTTCTATTCTTTTTTTTTACCCACAAACAAAAGCTGATCTTAGGGCTGGGGATGGAGCTCAGCAGTTGAGTGTTTGCCTAGCATTTCTCAGGCGCTGGGTTCCATTCCCAGTTTGGAGGAAAATATAGACCTTAAAAATTCATTTTGCATTAAGTCACTAATAAGTTTCAGAGTAGAATTCCTCATACAAGTAAAATAAAGCCTGATAGGTTTTTTTATATTACCACAATTTATAATCTTGCTAATTCTTAACTTTGTTTAGATAAAGCTCATGGTTTCACAGTGACATATTTTACATGTGCCTTTAGAGAACATTTCCTTCTTTGGAAGAAAGATGTCATTTCCCAGCATTATTTAGGTATAATTGGCAAATTATAAAAAAATAAAAAACTGTGGTCACTGAATCACCATGATGTCATATGGGTACCGTTTTACTTTTATATATTTATTTTTTAGGGGAGAACAGTTAAGATCTATCAGACAGAAATTTCTAGTAAGTTGGAGTTTTATTATGTATAGGCAACATCCTGCATTATATCGCCAGTATTTATTCATATTGCATAGCTAAGCTTTGTATCCTTGACCACCATTTCTCTATATGGCACTCTCTGGAAACTACAAGTCAATTTTCTATAGCCATAAATTTTCCATTTTCATATTCCATGTGTGAGCTCCTATGTTTTCTTGGAGCTTGACCTATTTCATTTACCTTTATCTTCTATGGGTGTATCTCAAATGACAACGTTTCCTTAATTTAAAGCTGAATAGTATTATATTGTACAAATGCATTTACTGAATTTTCTTTATTAATTCACTCTCCATGAGTATTAAGCTTATCCCATTTCTGCCTTAGCTATGGTTAGTGATGCTGCAAGGCCTGTAAAAACACTGATGTCTCCTTGAAAACTGAATACATTTTTATTGAATGTATGTTCTCAGAAAAAGGATTGCATTCAACATTGTCTTTAATAGAAACTCTCAATTAACTTTGCGTAGAGAAGGAATACCCTCTAACTTATTAAAAGTATTTAATTTGTGCTCATATGAAACTTCATACTTAAGAGTAAAAAGCTTTTGGCTTTTTCTCTATGATCAGGAAAAAGGCAATTAATTTTATTTGATGTAGTGCTGGAAATCCTGGACACAGAAATTAGACAACAATAAACAGGGCCTTTGTGATGGTTGATCTTGAATGGCAATTTGACTGGATTAAGAAATGCCTGGAAACAGGTGAGGCATTTTCAGAGACAATTGGATCATAATGGCCCTGGGGCAATCAGCAGATTAATCCTGATACATTCACACTATGACAGCATTGGTAGAAGGTCATAGAAGATGGCAATGGGACTTAGGTAGAGGAAGTTGTTCACTGGTGGCATGTACTTGATGTCTATATCATACTAGACTACATCCTGACATATTCCTTTTGCATAATAATGTGAACTACGGTGTTCTGTTGTAGCCTCCATCACGGAATGAACACTCTTAATCCATTGAGTCCAAAATGAATATTCTTTTTCTTTAAGGTGTTTGTGTCAGATATTTATTCATAGTGATGTAGAATAAGTATTGTAGCCTCCAAATCAGGTGGCAGTAGAATTCTGTTTGTTGATGATGTGTTATTATGTAGAAGACCCTGAAAACTCCTTATTCAGGGAAAATGCATGGTTAAAGAAATACTACAAATACAGTGTGGCAGGGCATGGTGATACATACATACCTGTAATTCCAGCCCTGGGAAGGCTGAGGCAGGAGGACAGTAAGATTGAGGCCAATCTGGGCTACATAGTAATATCACTAGAAATAAAACATAAGGCCAGGATGTTCTATCCACTAGCAACAAGAAATCTAAAATAAAAATTGATGAAATACTTTCATTTAAAATACTATGAAAACATAAAATATTTTATCAGGGTGGTGAAAATATGTACATTAAACTCTAAAACATCAAAGACATAAATAGCAAAGTACCATGTGTTTATAGATTTCAATATTTAGTTTTGTTAATATGCCCATATAACCATAAGTGAGCAGTGAAATTCCTCAAAACTCTAATAATATTCACAGAAACAGAAATACAATACTAAGATTTATATCGTGTACAAAAAATATTGAATAGCTAAATAATCTTGAGAAGAAAAGATGATTTCACTAAACAAATGCAACATAATTCAGAAACTGTGTCTATCTGCAAGTGATATAAAATATTCCACAATATAAAGCAATGAGATTTTAAAATATTTTTCATTGCATTCTGATCATTTTCTTCTCTGTCCTGGTATAGATGTAACAGTCTCTTGTTACATTTGTTACATTGTTACATTGTTAATTTTCTCCTACTGTGATAAAACATCATGACCAAGGTAACTTACAGAAGAGTTTACTGAGCTTACTGTTCCAGAGGGATAAGAGCTCACCATGAGGAGAGGCATGCCAGGAGGAGGCCAAAACAGAAAGCTGAGGACCCACATGTTCAGACACTTTCAGAGACTGAGGGCAAACTAGAAGTGGAGCAAGGTTATGAGCTCTCAAAATCTACCCCAGTGATAATGCTTTCACCAGCAGGACCACACCTCCTAAACCTACCCCCACCCCCACAAACAAATGACCAACTAGGGCAAAGTGTTCAATTGCTTGAAGCACAGGGTGGACATTCTTCATTCAAACCACCATATCCTTCCTTCCCCAGGAGGATGCCTCATCTTTATATATACACACCTATTATAAGGAATAATTGTAAAATAAGTATAGTAAGGAATGAATAATAACCAAACAGAGCAACAATGGCAATATTTTATAATAAAATTGTGATTGTTGTCTCTCAAATTATCTTATACTACTTTTAGGTTTTCCCTTACAGAGAAACATTGCACAGCTTCTCTTTGACTAATCAGTGTTTCCAATGCCATTGTTTTTCTGTTGTGGGGAACTGTTCACATATAATGGGTATGTGAATACCAGTGCTCTGGTATTAATGCAGTTGCTCAGTTAACCCACACTGCATGAAGATGACAGGGCATGTGTATGTCTGTGCTAGACAAATGGAAGAATCACATCCTGGCTTGGATAGCACAGGATGATGTGAGATCTCACCAGAACACATAGAATTTAAAACTAAGGAAGAGTTTATAGTTTGAATTTTCTATCCACTATTTTCAAATAAGAGTTGACCATGGGTAATTGAAGTTCCAGAAAGCAAAGCCACAAATGAAGGAGAACTACCATGTTTTGCCTTTAAAAATATTATTCATAACTCATTAAAGATATCTTGTAAGTCACTACTGGGTAACCTACTCACTGTATAAAAATCATAGAATCAAATCGTATTTCTCTCTGAGAATGCTGCATTTAGTAAGATAGACATGTAAGCTTATATCCCTATACGGGAGACACTTCTGGACAACTGTCATCTACTGACTAGAGACTCACATTTGTTGTTGCACAACTCAACTTCTGTAATCTACTTCATCCTGATGAAAGATACGATTAGCTGCACTCTTGGCTTGAGGTTATGCTTTGTAGGCTATAGAGACTCTAACATCTTGCAGCATCTTTAGAAATATATGGGCATGGGGCAGAAATGCAGCTTCTCCAATTCTTGAGCTAACATTTTGTTCATTTAAGAAGCATTCACTGAGCATTTAGAATATGCTGAGTGCTAAGCTAAGTGCCCGCATTTCATCACCAAATCCATGAATATCTGAGCTCTCATTGAGATTATTTTGGTGAGGGGAACACACATATAGTATATACTATATACTATATACTATGTATAATATTCACATTAAATGTGGAAGAAAAATGTTACAGGATGCATCTCAGAGACTCCCTTGCTTTGGGCACTTCTTCCCACCTCTTTCTCTTCCTCTTCCTTTCTTTTTCCCTACTGAATATTGTTGTTGAAACAACCTTGAGTAGTTATAGCTGGTAAAGACACCAAAATCTTCTCTCCAGTGAAAAGAAAAGAAAGGAAAACATTATGATGTCATACAGAGAATATTGTATTGTCTTTAAGGGGAAAAATAAGCAAGGGGGGAAGAAGGAAAAGAAAGAAGAGAGAAAAGGTAGGAGGGGAAATCTGTCTTAAACTCTGAACACTGATTTACAAATACACATTGGAAATATAATTCATTTGATTTGAACTCTTCTTAAAATGTAGGCCCATATTCTTATCATATTAGATTTTTTCTTCAACATGAATTTTGTTACATAGGGCAGATATCTGCACCTTTCCTTTTGCTGGGACAAGTGGGGCCATGCAGATACACAAGACAAAACAGATTTGCTAGCCTTGTTCTTTTACTTGAACTGATTATTCCTTATTAAAATAGATTCTCCATACATTTCAGGCAGGCTACCAGTCAGGGCTGGTTTTCCTGAGTGATATTGGCAGGAGGCTCTGACTTTCATTGGGATTTTGAACTTCAATGTCAGGTTCAGTAAGGATTTGATTAAATTATCCTATTTCATTTCTAACATACCATTTTTAAATGTCAAATCATTGCTACATGTTAGACCCTTTGTTGTATTTTGAAAGTACATTTTAGCGTACTTTTAAAGAAAAAATACTCCATGAGACACTGAATCAATAGAACTTAAGTGATAGACATTTTTGTAGCTTTATCTAGTGTGACAAGGAGAACACAACACAGAGACCCGTTAGAGCTTTCTGCCTTGGTGTGCCAGACACTGCCACCTGTATATCGCTAGGAATTCTGACTTTCAGTGGTGACATCTTCAGAATAAGTTCTAATGGGTAAAGTGCATTTACTCTTAGATATGTTTTGTTAAACTAAGACTTATCCAAGAAATCATATTTAAACAGAACTCTGTGGAGAGCATCAATCCTAAAATGAAATTAAATTCAAAGAAAATTTTATATTGTATTCATATATTTCAAATCAGGTAACAATTTAGTCATAGAAGATCTCTCTTTCTCAATTTCTGTTTTATAAAATTTATTCAAACAGTGGAAAATGTAAAACTAAGGACTAAGCAAGATGTTTGAATATACATTTTTATATGTATAAATTAGAAGCAGTGATTAAAATCTGTAAAATATTATGCTTGTCTGTGTAACAGAGTGGTACTTGATGGTAAATCTTGCAGCAGATTGCTTCTTTCAGTATTAGTATTATATAAAGTAGATAGGATCAGGTAAGGTTTTAGGGCCATAGGCTTAGGCTTTTGGATAATTGTTTTCTGAAACAAGGTAGGTAGCCTTGGATAGATAATTTAGTTTTTGCAAGTCTAGTCCACTTCAGTTATAAAGTCTAGATAAAATGGGAGTGATTCATTTCAATAATTAAAGGTATCAAATTAAGTATTTTACTTAGCACACCTTATGCAGAACCAGTTTATCAAGAAAAATAAAATACAATAAAAAATAGTCTTTTTTTCCTTTCCCAAAGATTGTTCAATACTGAACTGAGTTTTACCCAAACATAGAAGTCCAGAGCAATCATATACAGTCCTAATTATCACTGCCATCTTCCAAGTTCTGCTGTATGTGAAAATATAATCTTTCCCATTTCCCCCTATGCTTACACTCAAGGGCTCTAAAAATCTAATATGTCTTTTATCCATGTAGCCACCTCAATCTCCCCAGGGCTAGTGTTACCCGGTGCCCTCTAGGAATGATGTATTGCTCGAAGTTATATTTCAGCAAGTTCTTATAACATTTCTGCTTCCTGTGACTTCAGCTTGCTCCCTAGAATCTTATTAGATATTCTTCTATCATCAGTTTTCTCTGTGAATCTAGCTCAGTGGATCTATTTTATATCAAGTAATGTTTAAACTCTACTGGACTGATTGCATTATAAAATTCATTAATCTTGCCTTTTGATATTAATAAATGCCTCTAAGGTATTATTTTCTGTTTAGCAGCATTTCTGGGTGAAAGAGTCAGCATCATTCTGGGTTTTCAGGTCTACAAGGATTAGCCTGAATATCCGGTGGTAGTGAAATGAGTTCTTAGAACTTAATGGTGTTGGTTTGGTGCACTCAATATTAAAACTTCCTTAAATACCCATTTGATATTTATGACAACTACCAACTTATTAAGAATTGAGAATTGATTACATAGATGTTTAGCAATCATTTGGAACAATCATTGACCTCCTCTAATTGACTAAAATGTGCTCCCCACTTCCATCAAATTCTTGCTGAAACCCTGTTTCCTAATGTGAATGCATTTGGAGGTAGAGGTTTCACAAGGTAGCAAAATTTAAATGCAGCCCTGTGAGGGAAGGTCTAGCCTGATAATATTAATGACTTTTTAAGAAGAGGTGAAGCAGGGTGATCTCAGTGAGAAGAAGGTTGGCTGCAGATTGAAAAGATCCCTCAGTTGAAACAGCAAGGCTGATAACTGATTCTGGACTGTGAGAAAATGAGTGTTTTTCAGGCTACTCTCCCTGCGGCATTTTGTTATGTCAGCCTAAGCCCTCTGATAGTATACCAACATTCCCATTTTCTGGCCTCTAAGGAATTGCTTGTCTTCTTGAGACTTCATTTATCAGTGCTTGTTTCAAGAAGCCCCTGCTCTAATTGCAAATTTTGTTGGCAATATATAGTATTTACTTTAAAAATCCCACATGTTGAAACACTTAATATACACTATTTTGAGGGTTAGGCTGGAGATTCCAATAGCTTTCACATACACCTATACTTCAATTGAAGCAAGGTAAACTGGCTTTAAATTTTAGAAGGGAGTAGCTCAATAATTGCTTAAAATGATAGACTTGAATAGTATAATACTATTTTAGATTATAGAAGTTTTTAAAATCCTTGTCTTGTCTCATTTTGAAATTTTTATTTCAAAGAAACAATAAAATATGTTCCATTGGGAAATCTATCGCAGCATTTCTTTTCACTGGCAGAAAATTGAAACCAAATAGGGTAATGCATATAAACAAGAACAAAATGGAGATAATCATACAAAAATGTAAAAAAGAGATTGGGTCTTCCTGTGTGATTGGATGGTAGTTGCTTCTATTTCTTTTATTCAATTTTAGCTGGTATTATCCTATTTGTTCAATAAAATTTATATATGTGTAGTATATGCATGTATTTGCTACATTTTAAAAAGTAATAAACAGTAATTTCCCAAATAATTCTGAGCGTGTCATTATTTTTTACATTGGTAAATATAATTTAACTACTAAAAATAAGTTGTTATATTTGGTTATTTTTGCCAAGTTTTATTTTAAAAATACCAGATATATTTGAAAAGACTGAAGGTTAGAAATGACTAAAATGATTTCAGAACTTCAAATTTATTTCCCTGATACAACTGGGCATTTTGAAAAATATCTAACTCATTTCAACAGGAATTCCAAAAAATTTGATTATAAATTTAAAATACGGACTAATAAAATGCAGTTTCTCTTTTCATCAAATATCCACCAATAATATCAAATGATTAATACCCATTTTCATGAAATACTACAAAAGTTTTATTTTCAATGACTACTATATTACAGACCACCACTGTTAATAGCATGCAAAGTCTTATGCAAACTAAAACCAGAAAAATATATAGCATAGGTACACGGAAGTGGATAAAAAGCTCCAATTTCACCTAAGGAAATTGTGCCAACAGATGGCTGGCTGATGGGAGGGGCAGACGCAGTCTCTTTCAAACATGGGACTCTTGGCAAGTAAACCAGGCTCCAGAGGATAGACTTGCAATGAAGGACATCTGAATACACAAATTAAACTTATGAACTTATTTTATAAAGTACATTAACTTGTGTGGACAATGAGAGGAGGTGCAGATGGAGAGGGGATCTAAACATCATGAAATTATATTGCATGAAAATCACAAAATTTCAATAAATAAAAGTAAATGAGGATGGCAAAATGGAAAGTCATGAACACAAAGACAAAATTCAAAATCTAAATTATTCTTTAAAAATGTTGAGTTAAAACTTGAAGTAAAGTTATAGAAATCTGAATAAATTTGCTATAATAAAAAGTTATTAAGTTTCCTAAGGTTAAAAAAACCACTGCTGTGATCCTGTTTAAAAATAAATATATTGGGGGGCTGGAGAGATGGTTTAGTTGATAAGAGGACGCCACTCTTACAGAGGCTGTGGGTTCAATCACCAGCACTGACAAGGTGGCTAAAAATATCCATAACTCCAATTCCAAGAGATCCAACTCCCTCTTGTTACCTCCACGGGGATTGCATGTCATACACAGGCAATACACTCAATCACCTAAAAATAAAAATAATAAATAAAATATTGAAAATAAAGAGTAATATATTTGATATATTTCACTACTCATTTGTAGAAATACATATGTGCATAGCTATACATTAGCAATTATCATGTTTCTATTAGATGATATTTGAGTCATAGGTTGAGAACTGGATTATAGTTTAAAAGGAAAGCCTCATCTAACCATACCTACCTTAAATGCTTCTGTAAACTCATATGGTAAAATTTTGAAAATGCCTCTGTAATGACCTATTCACATTAAATGAACTATTAAGTCAATAAATATGTAATTTTTGATAACTTGATATTTGCTGATTGCCTCATATAATCTTACCTAAATCTCTAAAAATTATAGAAAGTAGCTATAATTCTACTAGGATTTGAAGAAATAGAATATTGAACAAAACATACAGTTTATTCAAGATTATCCTATTAACAAGCTATAGTGCCAGGTTTGTATTCCAGTTTCTTGATGATCAATTTCATGCTTGATGTGAGTACTTTTCTTTGTAGCAGAATGTGTTTCAGGGCCTAAATATGCAAGACATTCTAGCAATAAAATGAAGCATGTATGCCTTTCTGTGCTTGGCACCCTCTGTTTTCTAGGAAGATATGGAGGAACATTTGTCAAGAAATGAAAATACCCAAAGAATTTTACCATTCATATAAGCTACATACTTGATATACCTAAACTATAACCTGATGTTCTACATTTACCTTTTATGTTTTATTGAAAATTTTAAATAATATTTTCTAATTTCAAATTCCCACTTTCCATTTCTCATATCTATGCATGCTTTTATCATACAAGGGAGTAATCCAAATTGGAGGAAACTCAGATACTCTGTTATTCCTTTCCTTTCCTTTTCTCTCTGTATCCTTGTTGGGAAAATGCCAACACATGCTTTCTCTAAATTATATTTTAAAATTTTACCATTCTCCCTTTCCCAACTTTTCATATCAATCTAGTTTCACATGACCTTTCCACACAGCTCTCTAGAATTTCATGTTTGAAGGCTCAAGAAGATTACACCATGAGAACATGAAAAAATATTTTCATCATACAACATGTATGGCTTACCACATATTGGGCAAGCATGGTTTGAGTAGCAAGACTTCTTACTAATGTAGGGCCTGTAGCTATTGCCTGATTATTTCCCCATGGATTTAACATAGAATAGGAATTATTTGCCCTGTCTGAGTCATGTCACCAATGCAGGATGCCTAGAGGAGGATGGAATGCCCCCTCAGCAGTAAAACACTGAAAAAAAGTTCTTGCTCACAATCTTAGTTATGTTTTAATAACATACCCTTTTCCCTCTACGTCTTCACAATGCCACAAACATAGTGTGGTCACATTTTGAGAGAAAGTATTTGAAAATTATAAAAAAACAATGGCATTTACATTTAAGGCATGATGAAGCCTTAATTATACCAAAATCTTCAGTAGTTTGTAAATAAGGACAGCCACTGGTCTAGTGTCATTTCTGTTGCTGTGATAAAATACTCTGACAAAAAAATAACTTAGGGGATAAAAGGTTTATTTTAGCTCACAATCCTTTCAGAGAAGTCAGGGGAACAATCCAAGACAACTCATTACATTCACAGCCAAGAGCAGGGAGACACGGAACACATGCTCAGTGCTGAGCTAGCTTCCTTTACTGTTAGTTTAGGGCCCCAAACCATGGAATGATATCTGCCACATTCAGGGTGAGTGCTTCCACCTCAATTACCCCAATTTGGAAAATCTCTTACAGGAATGCCCACAGGTCAACCCAATCCAAATAGTTCTTCATTGAAAGTCCCATTTCAGGTGATTTTAGCTTATGTCAAGCTGGCAATTAAAACGATCACACCTAATCATTTAAAATTTACAAATTCATCATTACTCAGAAAAGACAAATATATTCTCATTGTGATTATCAGAATCATGGCATTTCTGATGTTTTTGATAATTCAGAACTAAAGAATGTGAGCACTTAATAGCCAGTTGCTTTAAAGGTAATATTTTTTCAATTCTTAAACAATTAGGAATAATAGACAATTTATAAAGCATTGTCTTTAAGAATAATTTTTAAGTACTTCCATTTTTTCTTTCCATTGAAAAAGAGATGCATATGAGAAACTGATTAAATACATAACACAATAGCAGGTCTTAGAATTCTATGCTTGACAGCTTATAGCACTGTCTAAGGCTTTCTTGTAGTTTGTGGAACTTAGTGGTGATGTCATTCCCAGTGGCAAAGCTTAAACTGTTCTATAAATTAAAGCATTTGGCTATGGCTATGGGAAGTTGTACATGGTGAATGGGGCTTGGGTCAGTGGTGGGGTATAAACTCAATGATTTTAATCCAGAAAAAAAACTAATTCAGTGCGTGCTGAACTTGTGCTTGAATTTGTTTATTTCAGGGATTGCTCTTTCTAAACAATGTGGGAATTGCAGTAATTTTAAAGCTATTGCAGATAAATTTGCAAGTTAAATCAGAATGTTTATGAAAAAATATAGAGACCAGTCCACCTTCCTTATCCCAGATGCTGGCAATCTGGACAGTGGCCATCAATTAAATTAGACAGCCACTTGGCCATTCCTCATCTTTTCTCATTTTATTGCCAAATCCTTCTTTTTAAAAAGCTTTTTAAAAATAGCACCAGTCTCCTATTTCCTGTCATCATAAACATTTAGTAACTTTTCATTATCTTTCTTATGTCAAATGAATTATATTATTGGTAAAAACAAATATATTTTCCACCAATGGTCCATGTAATGTAAGCCAATAGAATTTTCTAAACTAAATGCATTTTTTTACATAAAGAAATAGTCAATCATATACTCAGTTTTATTATTATAATACAGAATTTCAGCTTTGGCATGTGTTTGTATGGCATTAAACACACACACACACACACACACACACACAAACACATACAAACAGAGTTAGTGTATCTTATTGTTTCAGTTAGGGTAGAAAAGATCAGTATTAGGAACATGCAATAAATTATTATCAGTACAAAATTAACAAGGGAAACAGCTGATAACTCATTAGTTAAACTTGTCAAATAATTACAGGATAATTGTTATTCTCACCAGTAACTGTTATACACTGATGAAATTTGATTCAATAGAACACGTATAAATTTGCACTTGTTCAAAACGGCTGTAAACTGTGCTAAACACTTATAGTGCACAACTAGCAACATTTTACATGAATTTGAAAATGTTAAAGTCAACATCCCCTTTTCCCTTGACAACCTGCAACCTTTTCCTTTGTATTTCTTTGTCTTTCTGTCTCCTTACAAGCCCAAACTTTATTAGAATTTTAAACATAGCACATATGGTTCATGTTAGTCTGTCAAACTTTGAACCTAAAGCTCTTATATCTTTGAGTGTAGTGTGCGTACACGCTCCTATTTTGCTATTCAGATTTTATACTAAATATTGTTAATATTTTGATTTATCTTTCAAATAATGAAACAATCACATATTTATCTCCTTGATTTCTGAAAACTAGCCTTTATACATTTCATGTCCTTACTTCTGTCACCAAAAAATACTTTTATATTTTAGTGCTTAGACATGGGCAATGAACCCCCTGAGACACCTATTCCCCTACTGTTAGGCCTTTTCTATATATTTCAAAGGTGAAAATTAATACAAATGAAAAGTGAGTCATTGTTTGGTGTTGGATTTCATTCAGGTATTGGGCTGTGTTTTCTGAATGTAGTTGTAGATTTGAGGAACATTTTCAATCTGTGTTATAGCTTCCAGTTTTTAAAGAACTTCAAGAACTTCTACTTACTACACTAGCACAGAACATGAAGAGAGCAATTTTGTCTACATTTCCACTAGTATACTGACATTTCTAGAGATGCTTTATGGTGTGGTTTTTTTAACACGAAGAATTTCATTTTATAGGGAATATTCTGACCCTTACTAGAATCAGTGATTTTTAAATAGATTTGTAACAATAAAATAATTAAACCAGGCCATTGAAAACCAACCCCAGCAGGTTGTCCACTGACTTCCACATAAGCTGAGTGGCATGTGACAAGCCTGTGTATGCTCCCACTCTCACAAAAAATAAACAAATGTACAACAAATAAAAATACACAATGAGTGGGTGGAGTGATGACTCAGAGGTTAAGAGCACTGGCTACTCTTACAGAGGACCCAGCTTCGGTTCCTAATGGCCACATGGCAGCTAACAACAGTCTGTAACTCCAGTTACAGGGGATCTGACACCCTCTTCTGGCCTCTGTGGGCATTGTATGACACAGGTGCACTTAAATACATGCAGGCTATGCATTCATGCACATAAAATAAAAATAAAAAAGTATTTTTAAAAAACACAATGAAACCAATGCATTAAGGATGAATGTAAAGTGCATTATGTGTGAAAGAGGCACAGAGGGAAAATGAATAGTTGATAGTTAGCTCCTCCCAAACAGGACTTGTTTGAAAGCTTCATTACTTGCGTTTGAAATGGTCTTAAAATGTATCTGTTCTAAATTTTCAGATTTCCAGATTACACAAGTAACTTCAGAAAGGTTAAGTTATGCTTACACTTAACTAGATAACTGTGATCCAAGTTATGCCTGCATTTGACGAGTTATCTGTGATTCATTCAATTAAATAGAAAGCCATTGTAAATGCCACCCTTAGGAAGATTTCCTGACTGCCAGACCAGTGGTTGACCTTGCACTGCAACATGCTGCTATGGGCACAAGTAGATACCGAATGGGCCTAATGGGGTGACTATAATTAAGGTCATCCCAATTGAGTAGAATAAGCAATAAATTTAGATAATCATAAGACCTGAAACCACATACTCTGACTCTTGTCATTTGCTAATTAGTCACTAGTAGTTCCAAGATCAGCTTACAAATGTATAAAATTCAAATTGTTTATCTTTTGAAATGTTAGGATAGAAACGATCATCAAGTAATATATTTTCTATGTAAAGGAACAGAATGTCTCAGAGTGTTTTGTAAATGGAATATATTTTAATCTTACATAGTATAAACATGAATCACCAAATCTAATTTGTGTGTATGTTCACATATGTTCTTATGTGTGCAGATGCATGGATGTGCATGTGGGAGGGTGTGGAGGCCAGAGGAGAACCTCAGCTGTTGTTTCTCTGTTGCTGTTCATTCTGTTTATTGACAAAGGGTTTCTTGCCTTCCTGGAGTTCCCTAGACAGAATAGGTTGGCTGCCCAGTGAGTGCCAGGGAACTGCCTGTTTCCACATCCCCTGTACAGGAATTACAAGTGTGTGCCACCAAACACAGCATTTCTATGTGGGTTCTGTAGGTTTGAAATTAGGTCCTCATACTTTTAAGGCACACACTTAATGGACTTAGGTAGTCCAGCCCCCCAATTCAATTATTTAGCTAGTTTTTATTTGAACTGTTATCTTCCCTAAAATGCAGGCATTCATTGATAAATAGTTATTGAGTGCAAGCTATACACCAAACTCAATACATAAGCTGTAAAGGTGAAAAAAATTGACTATATATTCACAATTTTATTTGAATAGGCTATGTTCTAATCTAAAGTGATTTAGTAAGTAAACTTTTCATAACCCCAGCTTTTACTCCTAGTATTTCTTACGCCTTCTATTAGTCTTAAAAAAGTGTAGATAAGGTGGAGACGTGGGCAGAAGCCACCTTAATTCCCGCCTTTTGCTAAAAACACACAGGTAATCCTCAGCCAAAGTCTGTGAGCTCTAAATTGTAAATAAATTAGCCTTCTTTCCTCTAAAATTTCTCCAGCTTAGTTAAAATACTACCATCTTTCATCAAGATATTACACAATAGTCTTGTAAGTATAATAGTTGCTTTAGCCACTGGTCTTTTTATTCCATTCAGTTAGAGTAATGTTTCAAAAGAGCATACAAACCAAATCACACTGCAATCTCAAAACCCTCTAGTGGCTATCAGCACACTGACAGTAAATTTTGAACTCTCTACCTGTAGGGTCATATTAGGTCTGGCAGCTGTTTAATATCCCAGATTCATTTTATATCACCAGAGTTCAGCTTCAAAACTCCACTTCTGTTGCAGATACCATTACTTTTACTGCAGTAGTTAAAATTTGCATTTCTCTTTTGCTTAAATGATGTTTTACTTTGTGTGTGTGTGTGTGTGTGTGTGTGTGTGTGCTCTATTTATGACATCATATATGGGGTTACTGTTTTAGCCCTACCCTTAAATTTTGCCTCATTAAAGAATTTTTCACTGACTCTATTTAGATTGCCTGTGAACTTGTTCCCATTCAGTTACTTTATGCAACACTATTAAGCTAGTCTTAAGTGATTAATTCTTAAGACTAATCACTTGTTACTTTTTGTGTTCATACACTTGTTTGCATAATTGTTCTGTCATTTCACAAGTTTTAATTTCCTAGTGACAAGACTTTTTTGTTATTATAGAAACATCTTCAAGATTTGGTATAAGTACTCAACAAATATTTTAAATGAATGAATGATTTAATAATAATTTTTGAGAATCAGTATATATCTAGTGCTAATGATTGCTTAGTACACGGTTCTTGATCAAGATTCAATGGAAACAAACTTAGAAGAATTTATTCATTCAACAAATATTTTATTTTTTATGTGTATGACTGTTAATGCACATGTATGCCAGTATACTCATGTCATGCAATGCCCATGGAGGACAGAAGAGGGCATCAGATCCCCTGGAACTGGAGTTATGAAGGGTTGTTAGCAACCATGTGGGTGCTGGTATTCAAACTGGGGACTTCTGCAAAAGCAATCGGTGCTTTTAAAAGCTTAACCATCTCTCCAGTCCCACAACAAATATTTTTAAACATCAAATGAGTGTCAGGCAGTCTCTACATTAGATAATATAGCTAATGAAAAACAAATAACTATAGCCACAAGGAATTGACATAAAGGAGAAAAAATGTTACAAAGACACGCGTGCAAAAATAGGCAAGTTTGTATCTTTTATGTTCTAAATTTTTATTACAGTAATAAAAGATAATTATAAAAATGCATTTTGCTTAATCATTTCTCTGTTAGACATTCTTTGAAGAGGTGAAATCATTGAAGACATCACATAATTGAAAGATTTGAACTACCGTAGGGAAAGAATGGATGAAGAAGAGTGTACGGAAGTG
Organism: Nannospalax galili; assembly: GCF_000622305.1. Lineage (NCBI taxonomy): Eukaryota > Metazoa > Chordata > Mammalia > Rodentia > Spalacidae > Nannospalax > Nannospalax galili. The sequence continues at coordinate 195,874 of NW_008360329.1, forward strand.
GTGTTTGCATTGAGAAAGGAGAGATCATATGGTTTACCTAATGTAAGAGAAGCATGAATGTTCTAGAACCAGATTAAAACCTCAGTGATTGAAATACAGGCTTGTGAATGCCATGGGTAGACACTAAGTCTGTAGATGTCTTCAGTGAGTGGACAGCAGAATGTTCAGTCCGATCTGGAATTGTGCGATTGCGATGAATTCTGCTTAGAAGTCAGGGAGGGTTTTCTTCCGTTTAACTTAGTTATTTATTCTTTTAGAATTTCATAGACTTATACAATTTATTTTGATCATATTCATCCTCCTTCCCACCTCCAACTCCCCCTAAATCCTTACATCTTCCTCCCAACTTCATTTTCTCCGTTTTCCTTTTCTTAACAGCCCACTAAGTTCAGTTAGTGCTGCTCACACAGGATTTTTCGCTGAAGTATGGCCAAATGTACCACAGGATGCACCCCTGAAGAAAACCTGACTGTCCCTTCCTTAGCGGGGGGGGGGGGGCGGGGGGGGGGGTTCTGAAGGAATCATTGGCTGTGCAGACATAGAAGGGGTAAGAAAAGCTGAGCACTAAGAGAGGGAAGGAAAGGATTAGGTCAAGACTGATTTAATACCACTAATGGCTAAACTCTGCTCTTTTTCTAATCCATAGACAACTAAAAATGCACTTCCAGAATAAAAAGATACATTGTAGAAGTGCCACATAGGGTTAGAAATTTCACAGACACTTATTCTCCGTGAAACTCTGTAGTATTCTGTTTGCAAAAGAAGCTTTTGTGATGAGTGGTGATTGAAATACTTGTCTGTGAATATAAAGATCCATATTTAGCATATAGTAAGAAATTATATTTGTCTAGGGATGTGACAGGTTTAACCTTTAGCCTTCAGGTTTAACCTGTCTAAGATCTATGACCTCTTCAGTCACGTGATTTGACTGTGTATACAGTACCACACACGAGCTCCCTCCCATTGAGTAGGCTTTGAATCCAATTAGGTAGCTGCTAATTGTCCCCAAAATAAAAGGGCCACTACTGCACCAGTGCAATTTGCTGTGCTGATCATTGTTGTGGCTATTAGGACTTGAATGCAGGGTTGGTCCATTGATTGATATTCTCCCTTAGCAGCTTACATTATGTCCCTCCAAAACTATGAGAACTAGCCTTCAGGGAGGTGGCTTCTGGGTCATTTCCAACTCTGTTGCTCCAAGTCCTGTGTTCGAAATATGTCCTGTCTTCAACAATAGGGTCTTACATTCAAGTTCTGGGAGGCAATCAAGGGCTGTGCAATAGTCCACATAACTGTGGAAGTTTCTTTATTTTTAAGTTGGAAGAAAGAAAAGCAAATTATCACCAGAGATGATCAAGTGAGTAAATACAGAAATTGTTTAGAAACTACTAGGACATTCATTTTTCCTTGAATGAAAGCTGCTATAAAACACATGAGAGACAGAAGATGTCATGAACATCATTTGTAGAAGGTTGTTGCACCAAAGGACTACAAGCTGGGTGGTTTAAATAGCAGAAATATATTATTTCACCCAGAAGCCAAAACTTCTAGACTGCTTTATTCTGAAAGTTGTAATGAAAAGATTTCTTCTGGAACCTTCTTCAGCTTGTAGATGGCAAGCTCTGTCCTGCATTTCTTCATTTTACTTTCCTATACTGATGCTGCAGTGTCCAAATTTCACCTCTTTGAAAGGATAAAGATCGTACTTGATAAGGTCAAAATTCCACCTTAATAATATCACTTTATTAGGATTACCTTGGTAAGAGACTTCCCCAAATAAGATTACTTTTTGAGTTATTGGGAATGGGACCTCAATATATTAACTAAAAAGTCTTTGTGTGTATATGTGTGTGTGCATGTGTATACATATTTGTATGTGAGTTTGGGCATGCATGTGCCACAGTATGTAGAAGACACACTCAGGTGTTGGCTCTTGGCACTCAATTTGTGTGAGACTGTTTGCTGCTATGAATAACAGGCTAGGTTACCCAAGAGCTTTCAAATAGTCTGTTTCTCCCTGCCATCTCACCTTAGGAGTGCTGGGATTTCAGATTCATACCACCATTCTGGCTTTATGTGGGTTCTGGGATTTGAACTCACATAATACCCCTGCTTGTGTGGTGTGTTATTTACTGAGCCATCTCCCCACCCTCAATATATACATTTGGGAGAAGACAATTTAGCCCATATCAATATATCAAATTATATTCATGAGCTGTAGAAAGTAGACAATAAATGAGACAGCCATCACATTCCATATTCCACCTGGGGATTGTAGAGATCAAAAGGCATTGTGTCTGAATATGTGACTTAAAGAAAAAAAAATCTATCTTACAGAGGTATAGATGTAGACTGTTAAAACTGGTTTATAATCTGTTTATTTGATAGAAAGGAGTCTTTGGGGGTGCTCATTGAATTCAAATAAAAAGGTATATATGGGAGGCAGAAAAGGGGTAGAACCACATTTACATTTGGGTTGAATATATTTATTTTTAAAACTTAGGACCAGAACTGTTTTATATTTTCTTTTGGGTCTTGTTATATTTGCATAAACAGCATGAATTATCTTCAGAATGAAATACAAATCTAAACATAAATTGATTTGAGTATCATAAGTATCTCATACACGTAGATTGACAGTAATTTTAACCAGTGTTTGTAAAAAGCACCTGCATTTTTACTGAAACCTATCACATGAAATTAAGTGTGGAATTTTCTACTTGCAGTATCATGATGATGCTCAAACCATTTAAGAATTTGCGTTTTTCAAATTTCAGGGTTCTGTATTAGGTATTTTCAACCTATATAATGTGAGTTTCTTAAATCACAATATTTTGGCTTCTGGAGAAACAGAACAGTAGAATAGAATACCAAATAACAATACAGGTAGAGAGAGGTGAGAGCAGGGAGGGAGGGAGGAAGAAAGGAGAGGGAGAGGGAGAGGGAGAGAGAGAGAAAGAGAGAGAGAGAATATGAAATTACTTATAAGAAAGTGGTCCACACTTACGGAAGATGAATAGTTCCATAACACACCATCTGCAAGCTAGACCCAAAGAAACTGTCTTCTGCTTCAGAGGCCAGAGTCACAGAGAGCTAAAGACTTAACTTCCACTTTAAATCTGAAGCCTTAAGCGGGGGAACCAGATTGCCTTACTTGGCTTGTTAATTCAAATATTTATCTCTTTTAGAAATACCATCACAAGCAAACCTCCAAGTATTATTTAGCTAATTATTTGGGGCATCTCATGATCCACGTAAGCTGACATCAAATTAATCATGTAGGTGGTGAAGATACTAAATAATTCAATATTATTTTAAAGATGTTCAGTGTTTTAAGGTAAAACATGAAGATGCAAAAGAATAGAAACAGATTTAAAATAAAGCCTGTTCATTTCTCTTGAAATCATTTTGTACAATTGTCCACAGTTGAAGAAGGGTTACTTGTATCTTTTGGATTAACGTCTTCACCCAGATAGTTGACTCATACCTCAGGGTCTAGAAAACTTACAGTAAGTTGTTGAAGACTGATAGGTCTTAGTTTTGAAAGCACACATTGTTGCCATTTTATTTTGGTGACTTTAGTTTTTTGGTTAACTTTTCTTTTAGTTTTACATTTCTTCTTTACAATTTACTGTTTAATACAAGCCAGTGTCACCTTAAATGCTTGTGCTTATTATCTTCTTTACTGTGCCTTCATTCTATTTTCAAACAGTTCATCTCATTATTTCTTTTATTGTGAGAAGCTGGGCTCATGTTAGTATGTTTATAAAGGTAATATGTAGTGTATCCAGGCTCCCACTGTTAAAAATAATAAATCATTGCATAGAGAGGAAAAACCAAACATATACCCATGAGCTCATTCTACAAATATTTGGCCATTCTAATCAATACTGTCTTAGTTATCTCTTAAACTGAGTTTCATAGGGCTCTTTTAGAAGTTAAGAACTTTGGGTTTAGTCAACTGAAACCTTGCTAAAATAAATGAAGGTTCAGCTTATTTTCACTGGCTCCCTTTCTCTCATTCAGACATAGTTTTGGCACATTTGCTTGTCTCAATTGGAAACACTGTATTTAGATAATATACACATGAACAGCCATTTTGTAATATTTCTTAAATTTTATTTTTTTATTGAGTTTTTGATGTTTTCATACAATATAGTTTGATGGGACTGAAATCCCCTCCCCTATTTGTAGCTAGCTAACCTAACCCCACTTCCCCCATCCAATTTAATGTACTTTCTTATGCATATATTCTTAAACCATAGATATTAGCATTTGAGTCTTGTTTTTGGAGTCTAAAATTAGTGACATGTAGCTCTTCTTCATTGCCTTACACGACTACATGCAGTCATATTTGCAGGTGCCTTTACATTTCTAGTGTTTAATATTTTTGCTAAAATTACCCTTTCATCCTATTCATTCATTCAAACAGATGAAAGTCAGCAACAATGTCTGTATTATGAATATTTAGTATTTCAATATATTGTGGCTCCTAGGTTTTAATGTAGATTCGTTTAAAAATTTCCATGGTTCAAATGCTTTCTATTTAATATTCTCTTATTTTGTTCAGACTTTTCAAAAATTTTTTCCTTTATTTTCATTCTTTTGTTAGGAATAAGAATTAAAAATTTGGATTGAATCATCGTGGAAACAGCAAGAACTGTTAAGTGGCTGCTGCTCTCTCTGAGCTGGGGCGTACGGGGAGCTTCACCAACACTGACGGCAGGGTAGTCATTGTGAAAAGTAAAAGCCCATGTCCTCCATTGCATGTGTCAGAATGTGCTCTCCATACAGAAAGCAGCGCATAATAACATTATAATCTCTATTATGCAAGGTCAGAGTTTAGAGATCATATAGCCACTCTAGGTCACTGATATCTCACAACTGACAAATGTGATAAACACGCACATAAACACATTCACACATTAATTCAGTAGCTATTAGTTTAGAGTTATATTACACCTACATTGTATTTTTGGTAGCTGCACTAATATTTTTTATTAACATTTTTCTGGTTATTGGAAGAAAACTGCTTGAGTTACTAAAAATATGAGTGACTTTCCCATAATCTGTATCCTTAATAGAAGCTAACTAATTGGGATACGTATGTGTTGGGGATGTTTTGTTTGGCACTTGTAAGGGATGACCTTCGCTTAGTTTGTGAAGCTTCCACAGCAATTACTAGAGAGACTGAGATGGTAACAACGAGAGAACTGCTTGAGTTAGTCTAAATCACAGACATTGAGAAGCAGCATTAGATGACAGTTAACTTTTAATGAGGGAAGACATGAGGTAATTAAATCTTGACACACAATTATGAAAGAAAATATCAGGTAACAATCTGGCTACACAATATAAAAGAAGAAAAGACATTTTCTGAAAACTTGCCTGATGCTCTGTCATCTGAAACTATTCTTTATGAGCGCAAGGTGAAGGTCAAGAAGGTAGCTCAACTCCATCAATCCTTTGGACAGTTACAAATGACCTTTCGCTTTCCATAAGACATTCAATATTCTGAATTGGAGGGATACATTTTTCTGTGTTTAGAAAATGGCAAAATTGAAACCTTTCCTACTTCAGGAGGTACACTTTTGTTGACTCTTGGTCAGCCTTTTCATTCCCAAAGCTTGTTGAGGCTATGATCTCATTTGCATGAACTGCTAACCTGGAGGAAAACAATAGCTTTATGCTGTGTGTCAGAAATTGTTCTACTCCCTGAATAACTTTGATGGCAGGTTTTACTAATAGTGGCCTAGTAGATAACGATAACACCTCCTTAAAAATATTTGAGTAACATTCTGACAAACAAATGTTCTAAAACAATAAACATCAGTTTTACATTTGCAGTAAAATCTAACAAGGAAGGTGGAAGCAAGACCTTAATTCTTAATATTCTTCTTTATTATCTGTTATACTTAAGAAGCAATATTTTTGTAATAAAACAAAAAAATTATTCACTTAAGAACTAAGACTCTTTTGCTATAATGAATAAGACTTTTATAATACTTATGTTTTCTAGTTTTCTATATTAAATCAAATTGTCATCAACTTATAAAATACATCACAGAATAGCTAATAGCTCAAATTACGTTTATAGTTACCTTAAGATAACACAAGACTTTATGAATAAGTTCATTGTGGTACATCGTCATAAAGTTATAAGCATTAAAAATGCATCTGACATCAGTTCAACAGGGGATGTGTTTCACTTTCCCTCATATATTTAATTATTCATTTGACATGAGAGCAGTGGCTCCTCTGTTATGTGTTAGAGTTTCTAGGCACTGAGAGCACTGCCCAGGAACAAGACCGATGATATTTCGGTACATAGTTTCCATCATGCAGAGATGAAAAAACATGTAAGTAAGTAAGTAAATGAATTAAATATTTGGTAAATGCATTGAAGTTGTGAAGTAGATGGGGTTAGGTTGATGCATAGGGACATATTTTATACTGATGTTAAGCTAACTTTGAATAAAATTTGTACATTTGTGTGGGAGGCTATTCGAATTGGGAAACAAACACATATCATTTAACAAATAATTGCTTGTTGCTTTAGTCATCAGTTACTTTCCTCCCAAAGCCATATTCTAAGCCAAATTACTCATTCTGATATTTAGCTTCTCTCAATATCTATTCTTCTTGAAGGGGAATTTTATCATTGCTTAATCTTTCAGAAATTGCAGTATGTACTTGTTACAGTAGTAGCAAACAAATAGTAATTGGGTCAGTATTTTTCTTAAAATAATTTTCAAATTTGACTTTAGAAAGAAGTTAATATTCAGGGAATTTTTTATTTTAAAAATGTTGTCTTTAAGTTTTTGTAAATTCCATAATTTGTTATAATATCATTATAAAATAACCCAAAATTCCACCATGTATTGTGTAACAGTGTATGTATAGCTCTTTAATGGTCATTTAATATTTGAATATCATTTGTTATTTATATATTCCTTTCTTGTGTGTCTGTATAAAATGAAAGACTTACAGGGCTGGAGAGGTGGCTCAGTGGTTAAGAATACTGGCTGTTCTTCTTGCAGAAGACTCAGGTTCGAATCCCAGCACCCACATGGCAGCTAACAATTGTCTGTAACTCCAGTTCCAGGGGATCCAACAGCCTCTTCTGTCCTCCGCTGGCATTGCATGACATGGGTGCACTTATCTACATGCAGACAATACACACATATACATAAAAATAATAGATAAAATATTTAAACAAAAAATGACAGACTTACTTCTCTCTGATCAACAATAATTTTTCTTGGTTGTAAACCTATATGGGGAACAAAAAAAATTCAAAGTGAATTGACAAAGCAAAACTAAAAAACCAAAGAGGAGAAAATATAGATATACAGATAAAGATATATTATTACACAATTAAAATAGTTTGACATTTAATTCAGATATTTTAAGTTTGTCCTGTGATGAATTCTGATGAGCTCTACTCAAAGTATAGTTTCCTGTTGTTGACCTAAAGGTTTTATGAAGGTTGACTGCATTTCTGCTGATTGTCTCGTCTGAAAACAAAGTAACAATTGAAAGTTAAATCTAGTTAAGAGAAGCAATAAACTTTAGTATTTAAGCTTAATTGCAGCAAGATCTATTTTTAACGGGAATAAAAGTGCTTCACTCTTTAAACTTGAAGAATCCTACTTGCAAAATTAATTGACTTTCAACCTATAAAATAATGACTTTCACTTTACACTTTGTAAGGAGATATGCAAAATATCCTATTTTTAAGTCATATTCATGAGAACTAAGAGACCTTAAGTGGTACTAATCTTTCCAACTAAGTTTAAGGAGAAAAGTGATGGGGGTCCAGTAAATCAGGGAGAGGCTGGTATCTCCAATGTCTTCGCTACATTCTATCTAGTTGTATCTGTTCATTCTTACCCTGACTGGCCCATGAAACTTTTAATAAGGCTGGGCAATATTATTTACAGTGCCATCAAACTACTCAGTTACTTATATAACTTACCCACACTTTTCTAGGAGCCACATGGACTCAAGCATAAAAAATCATGTCAGGTCCCAAGTTTGTTTACCACTAACAACCTTGGTCAAGGACATATGTATTAGTGCATCCACAGATCACATCTCCCCAGACAGTAACAATTTGTAATTTATTGATTTACCTATTTACTTATTTATTCATTATTGTGTGTGTGTGTGTGTGTGTGTGTGTGTATTTGTTTGTGTGAGTGATGATGTGTTCTTGTCATGGACAGGTGCTAATTGAAGCCCTTGATTTCCACCTTGTTTGAGACATGGTTTCTTTGCTGTTGACTTGATGGTACATGGCAGGCTAGTTGCATGGCAAGTTTCTGGGAATTATCCTGTTTCTGCCTTCCACCTTTCCATAGGAATCCTAGAACGGGATTACAGAGGTATAACTGTACCCAGTTTTATGTGGATTCTGAAAACTTGAACTCAGTTCGTTATGCTTGCAGAGTAAGATTTTTACTCACTGAGCTATATTTCCAGATCCCAGTTTTATTTTTAAGAAGGAGGTTAATCATTAGCCTATTACTTGACTGTCTTAAATTCTGTCTCTGAGGATTATGCTAACAGGTTCTCCAGCTAGGAAGAACATGGGGAAAATAAAGAGCTTATATACATTTATTTTGAATAAGCAAAAATGTAAATATCATATCAAATGATTTGTTTCATGTCCATATACACTGGTAGAGAAATCATTCTGCATTGGGGTATTGAAAAATATTTCTATAAACAAGTATGTGAAAGAAAAAAGTACAACACAAAATCAAAATTAACATAGAAATTACAAATCTTATTAAATGAAACATCTAGTTAATTCCAATGTTCAGAATATGTTGGTAAAAATCTAGTTACATTTATCTTCATAGTACTTCTTCTGGTAATATGATTGAGATGCTCCAGAATGATTGAATATTTTTCCACATTAAATGACAATTTCCAGAATATATACAGAGATAAATTTTAGCGGTAATGTTCAAAATATTATTCCTTTAGCAAAGAAAGCTGCAATTTTTTAGTCAGGTTTATCAGGCTGGGCAGTATGAGTGATCAATACAGAGAAAGCACAGATGGCTGGTTAGCAACAAATCCTCTTCATACATGCTAAGGCACGAATGTCTGCTTTCAGCTCATGTTGAAGTTGAAATATCCCTTTCTAGAGGTTGAGAGGTTAGATCTTGAAAATGTTGCCAGGTTTTGAGTGTTGGACCCTCATGGATAATGGTTTCATCATCTCTGACATAGTCTTTTATCACTAGATGAAAAGATAACATTCAATACTATTTTCCCTAATGCCTGATTTTCTTACCATACGATGTTTTCTAACATGTTATAATGCAGAAAGGAGGCCCTCACTAGATATGGCCCCTTGATCTTGAATGTAATAGCTTTGAGAATTGTGAATCACATATATCTCTGATCTTTGTAAATTTGTTAGTCTGTGATAGTGTCTTAGAACAATAGAAAATAACCCAAGATACCAAGTGTTACACAATACCACAACACCAGTGGTATAAGGGCAAGGGAGTTGATGCTGAAGGTCATGTACTCACAGAGGTTTATCTTCTGTTAGATGTTTCCACATTTTTTTCTTTTCAGTGAATTTGTGCGATGTTCATACAATACAGTTTGATGATATTTAGATCTTCTCCCTATCATTACATATATAATATACATGTAATGTATACATTATATGTGTGTGTATGTGTGTGTGCATGTAATATGTCATATACAGCCTATAGAGTCTGATCTGTGTTCCCAAATATCCTTCAGTGTGGGTCCATTCAGTGGGCCCACCAAGAGTCCCATCCCTGTAAGACACTATCATTCCCCCTCCCAGTAGCCATCAGCTTTAGTTTGGATTTCTTACCCACTTCCCCATGACTATGCGGGGAGTTTGTCTGGTTTGAGTTTGCAATGGAAAGGAACCATGGAGATAAAGGGGAAGAAGGAGCTCGAGAGTGGGGGATAGTAAGAAATAGGTATTATTAAGGGAGAAATGGGGAAAAGGGAGGCACTTTAACTGGGAAAGGAGTAGGGAGGGTTACGCAGGGGGAGTGAGAGGAGAAATAATGCTTAGAATGTATGAAAGTATGAAAAACAAGAGGTAATTTTATTAGCTTAATGTCATACTGAAAAACACACATACCGTAAATATACAAATGCCATATATCAAAAAACACAGAGCCAAACAGGAGAAACCTTCCTTCAAGTTGTTGGTCAGTGTAATCCAAAAGACTTCTGAAATAACACAGGCTATCACCATAGCCCTGATTGCCTCCCAGAACTTGAAGGTAAGACCCTATTGCTGAAGACAGGTCACACCACACACAGGTCTTTGAGCAATCAAGCTGAACTGATCTGGAAGTTTCCTCCCTGAAGACTATCTCTCATGGTATCAGAATGTACTATACAAGTTACCAAGGAGAAATCCACATTTAAATATAAACCTCTTTTAACATTTTTTCAAAACTATAGAGGAGAAAAGTACTTGAAGCAGACATTTGGTATTTAATAATTGAAAATTCATGATTTAAGAGGAGTTTTGCTCCTGTGTTAATTTTGGGGGGAGTGTTCACAATGCTGACTGAAAAATGTGAGCAAAATAGATTTTAGTGGAATAGCAGTCACTGGAAATGGTCTAATCCCTGTCAAGTCCCCAAATTTTCCTTCCTAGCAGAATGTTTAGAAGATATCACTATAGCTTTTAAACTTAATTTTAGTGTTAAAAGAAACTATGAACATCGTCCATAAGAAACAAACTGAGTACTGCTCACAGCTAATTAGAGTACATTTTTCATCTACTGAGTTCAGATTGTGTTTGTCTTCTATGAAGTATGAGTGTGGTGAAGAAATCCTCATAGTGGATTGCCAATGGATCAAATATTTGATTACAACATTGATACTGTCAGGAAATTCCATTTCTATATTACCTCTGAATGACATGACACAGATGTGTGCATCTGTTACCAAATTTTGAATTTAATACTTTCTTTGCTTGGTACCCAAAGTTGTGAACTGAGATTTTCAAATGTGAATGTAAGAGGATATAGTTAATAATATAGTTAATAATAAGCAAGTTAGAATATATTAGGCTTAAGACAGGGGGACCCAAATAAATTAAGAAGGTACTTTATTTAGTGGGAATGGTGTTGGAAGGAGGATGAGTCAAAGGTAGAAATTGGGTGAACATGGTTAATGTATGATGCAAAAATGTATGGAACTATCACAGTGAGCCTTATTAATTTATACAATTAATACCTGATAATAATAATAAAAAAATTGTTAGCCTTCAACAATATCAAATATGCAAACTTATGATACCTTATAAACACCTAAACATTTATAAAATTGGAAATGATAAAGTGTTTAAGAACACAATGACTACAATTCAGCACTTATAAACAGATAAATACATTTTCATCGGTGTGCATTTTCTCTAAAAACATGAAGTTATGTGTACATGCTTGCCATCTTTAAAAGAGTTATTAGATTTTGCTGATCTAGCTATAATAAAACACCTAAAAACTAGTAGTCCATGTGTCGTTTTCTATTTTATTTTCATTTCTTAACTAATTTTGTGTATTGCATTTTCGGTACATGACAAAGTTTAGAATCTTACACGGTAGAATTTTCATGTGAATTTTAACAAATAGTACTAATGAAATAAAAAGAAAACACCTCCAGTGAATCTGACACATCAAATCAGCTGCAATGAATGGAAGGAACTGACATGATATTCTTTTCAATAAAACTCATAAGACATTTTCTCATTTCAAAATGAAATACAAATCAAGAAATATTTTCATTATAATTTTCTACATGCCATAAACCTTCTTTAGAGAAAAATTAAATGTTCAAAATAAACCACTAAAGTGTGTAAATAGATGTAATCATTTCCTGATGTAAGGTTTCCTAAGCATAAAATCAAATAGAGAAAAAAAAATAAACAGATTTTACAAATAAAAGTTAAAGTTTCTTGAATTAGAAAGAAATATGAGTTCCGGAGAGATGGCTCAGTGTTTGAGCATGTATGGTCTTCCAGAGGACTGTAGATCAAAACCCACACCAAATGGCTTACTGTTCACTCCACCTGGGTGATCTGTCATCCACTTCTGGCCTCCAGGGACACTGCACACATGTGCATAAACACACACACACACACACACACACACACTCACACTTATACACATGATTAAAAACAGAAATAAACTTTAAAATATTAAGTAGGATTCTCATAAAAATGAAAGGATGATCTAATTTCCTTAGTGTCTCAATGAATTGATTATCTAACTAATTACTAATGTTCTGAGCACTGTACTACAGAACTACATTTCTAACCCTAAATTTCTTTTAACAAAGAAATTCCTAATACTAGCAGGAACAACGGCAAAGATCAGAGCCTATATTTAATATTTCTGTCTTTTCTTGAGTTCAAACTGTGGCTAAGTTTCTGTAATTTTATATAAGTCATGCATTACAAAACATATTACTCCCAATTTTTAATTTTATTTTGTGTGTGTACAGATAAGCTGACAAAAGTAATAAATGGGACTGAAAAAGGTAACATTAATGATAATTCATGAATATTCCCTTTCATTATTGTCCTGATATTTTAGTGTTTCAACTTTCTTTAACCATTTTGAATAATTACAGAAACCATGCACATTAAGTACTTTTTCATATTTATTAACACAGTACTGCACAATATATTTTAAATTCATTTATCATCTTCTGCAGCTATAGATGGCCTTTTCAATTAATAATTTTAAATTAAAATTTCTTCACTTTTTAAAATGATAGTAGTGCTTATGTTTTGCTGACTCTTCCTCAATAATCAGACACCACATTTATTTTATCAAATCGAGTGTTTTTTGTTTGCTAATTATTAAGTTTTATACTTTATCATTCTTTTTTTTCAATTTATTATCTTGATGAAAATTTAAGATGAATGTTATAGTGCTGTGTTTATAGCCTTTGGCATCTCAGGTGCCAAGAGAAGCCATTGGTGAAAGTGGATCCTCGGTTACAGCAGAGATGTCAGCATGGTGTTGGTGTCAGGACCATGAGACAACCACCCAGTGCAGAAACAGGTGTGGCATGTAGGCAGCCTGACCCTTGAGGCAAGCTGTGTGTGCTGTGCGTGGCAGAGCAAGAGAAGTGGGGCTCTCCAAGTCCTTTGGAGAACAGAAGAGCATGAGTGAATCAGATGTCATTGGGCTACACTGCTAAATTTTGATTTTGCTTAAGTTGCCCTGGTTCTTCACTCTAGAAATAAGACAGTTTTAATATATATTTTTTTTATTTTACAGGAACCCACAGTTAAAAGATTTCAAATTATTTAAAAGAGACATTGAGATTTTAATGCACTGGAATTTTTTATCATTAATTTTTTAAATTTTTAATCACTACATGATTAGAAGAAGCATTTCATTAGAGCTTTAACATATTCAGTAACACAGTCTAGAGCAAGAGTACATCTCTTTCACAAGTGGCTGTAAGTTTCTAGGTTCACAGTTGAATTAATACAGTTATAGAATATTGAACTCAGTATAAGCCCTGTAAGACATAAAATTGAATGTTTTAACCTTTAAAAAAGTCCATTTCATTTTAGAATATATTGTTCCTTGCAGAAAGACTCATTGTTTTTGATAGTAACACTGAGATGTTGTCGCATGCATCTCTAATCTGTATGTATCTGATTATTAATAGTCATAATTGGTTGCACTTGGATCCTTGGCACCTCTGTATGTCTATAAAATCATCGGGTAGATTTCAATGGTAATGTTTTTCACCTCTACTAATTAACATGACATAAATTTTCATGCTTCCTCCTCAAATATAATTCATTTTTTAAAATTTCTTGATTTTTTGGAGTTGCATATCACACAGAACATCCCAAACCATCTTATTCAACTATACTCCCACGTCCCAGATGGCACCCACCCATAGTCTCCCCCCCACTAGAGCCCTTACGCACTGATATCCTTGCTACTGTCTGCTGTGTTGTCGCCACCCCAGCTGTTCATTTGAGGATCTGTTCCTCAGGCATCACATGGGCTTGGGAGCAGCCCCTGGCTCTTTTCTCGTACCAGTTCTGCCTATATAAAGATAAGTCAAAGGTCCTACTTGACCATGGCTGGCTTCACTTGGAAGCATGGAAGAAATGATTCCTCTGTGTTGACCCTCCTCTCTTTAGACTGGACACTGGTTCAAGTCCATCTGGTAGGGTCTCCTCGGCCTCCATGATCAAGAGGACAGGTGACCCACCACCATTATAGGACATTTTGAGAGATGCTCATAGTTCCCTGGAACTAGTCGACCTAGGACGGCAAGGAGAAAAAGCATCCTTTATCTCCCTCTGACCAAATCAGATAGGCCTCAAAGTACGTCTGTTAAACACCCCAGAAGGATAGTTCCAATAGTCTGGCACTCTCAATTACTGTGTGTCGTGTAGATAAATCCTGGGCAAAAACCAGTTCTTCTCAGATAAACCGCACCTAGACATACATTTCCCAATGCTCTGTGTATAATTTGTCAGTAGGTTGTAGGAGTAATATGGTTCCCTCTGGTCTTCAAAACCAGCTAGGCACTGTTCATCTCTAGCATTGTCTCACCCCTCCATCATGGTTTTCCCACCCAAGGTGCCCCCATTTCCCCCCTTTCTCCCTTAATAATACCCTTCTCCTATGGTCCTACCTCTCTTGAGCTCCTTCTTTCCTTTATCCCCTAGATTCCTTGTATACACTTCCCTCCCCTCTCCCTTAAACTAAGCCAATTTTTATCCATATCTCCCTTATTAAGGCCTGTTTCCTACTGTTCTTCTCTTTCAGGTTATTTCTTTTCCATTACGTCCCTGTTTCCTTTCCATTTTCCTGGTTCCTGTAAATATGTCTGGATACAAACTCACTTATCAGGGTTTGGTTCTAGGATCCACATACGAGGGAGAACATATGCCGATTTTTTTTTCTTTCTGAGTCTGTGTTACTTTGCTTAGTATAACAGTTTCTAGTTCCATCTATTTAATTGCACATTTCATAATTTCATCTTTCTTTATTGCTGAGTAAAACTCCATCGTATATGAACCACATTTTAATTATCCACTCATCAATTGAGGGACACTTAGGTTGCTTCCGTCTCTTAGCTATTGTGAAAAGAGCAGCAACAAACATGGATGTACAAGTGTCTCTGCAATAGGACGAGTTCTTTGGGTATATGCCAAGGAGTG